>NW_006432227.1:175025-180631 GCF_000325575.1 Pteropus alecto | reverse complement strand
TCATGAATAAGGAAGAACTGCAGGAATTGTGTACTTCTCCCCATGAGATGACTTGTTTCAATTAGAGAATTCTCCACACCAAGACTGTGAATTGTTTGTTTTAAGGGGAGAAATCCAGCCAAATGGGCAGTTTTAACTAAGGACAATTTCCCATCCTGACATAGATCTGACTTGAATAAACCTGAAGCTAAAGACGTGCAGATATCTGTCCAGCATCTGCTGAGATGTCCAGATGCCCGCTGCACACTAACAGAGCAAAGGTCCTAGAGATCCATGGGAAACACAACTAATTGAGTATTTTTTCTTTTCCATGCTTTAGATAGTCCTTCAGAAGGCTCTCTCTCCTTTAGAGCTTTCCGGGTAGCAAAGACTTTAACTGCTGCCTCTGAGGCTCAGGGCTGTCTGCAGGCGGGCATGGACCACACCTTGAGAAGGTTGCATGGAGGAGGCTGGAATGGTACCAGGAAGCAAGGAAAGTGAACACAGAAAGGGGGAGTCTGGAAGTTACAAAGTTTCTTATACTTAGAGATATGCTTTTTAGCATGCCAGTCACCTCTAGCACAGGCAATGAAGCCCATCTCTTCTGTGTAGAGAATGACTCAAGTCTCTGCCTCCTACCCTAACTCAACTTTTCCCTCACCTGGATTCTCCTCTGCCTCATATCCAGATTTCCCACAGACAAGGTGGTTTTCTGCCTAGCCCGTAATGGCTGACCACTCATTGACAGGCACAAATTGCCAGTATGATCTTCTTGAGAGATCTGAAAGTACCAAGATTTCACGGAGAGGAGAAGAAAACACTATTCGTGTTTGGAAACCTCGATTCATATGCACTTTTAAATGTAGCAGGAAAATCTGGAGTGATACCTACTGGATCGCTCATTGATGAACGCTCTCCCCACTGGCATCAGAGGCTCAGCGTGTCTATTGGTAAGAATCCCAATAGTCGGCTACTTTCTCTGCTGCTACTCCCGGATCACACACAACGGCTTGATATTGCGTTTCACCAACCTGACTGCAGGCACAAGTAGTTCTAAGCTCCTCTGCACCCCCAGATCTCTCAGAAAATGAACATCCTCAGTAATAAATGTTAACGTGGCAAGATAGCAAGAGTAAGGCTGGAAGTCAGGAGTAAAGACCTCGAGGGCAGTAATCACTAAAATAAACTGCAGACACCTTGAGAAACACCTCTCCATTTTTGAGCACAGAGCAACAGCACAACTCCACCCTTTTAAGATTTAATTTTTAAAGAAAGTGAAAGAGACCATATTTGCATGGGGTCCCATTTACATACCAATGAACAGATTATATACATATGGGCATATTTTACAGTTCTTTCTCTCTACTTAATGCTTAATTTCACACAAATACAACTTCTTGCATGCCAATTTATTATAAATATAGCCTTTACGGTCACACGGGTTTCAAATGTTCTTTTTTTCTCCTGGCAGACATGGCTTTCCTGCATCCAGAATCTAGGCTAGAAATAGGTCCATTTCCTTACAATTTTCCTCTGTGGGATTTTTTTGCTGTTGGTTGGTTGGTTTTGTGTTTTTTCTAGCACATCTCTTCACTGGGAGTGACACTTTTTCAGAGCTCCAGTGTTATGCAGGTGTCTGCTTTCAGCTTTCCACTTTCCATGGACTCAGAAACTGGTCCTCAGTCCCCCACGCGTGGGCTCTTAGCATCCAGGGTTCTGAGCTCCAGAGGAATCGTCTTCAGTGTTTGGTTAACCTCTGGATTCTGCATTCCTATCTTTCTTCTCCTTCCTCCCTCCTTCCCGCCTTCTCTTTATTTCCTTTTTTGCCCCTGAGAACTTTGCTCATATTCTTGCCCAATCTACTATATCTGCATTTAAAGAAAAAAAAAATTTGTACAAGTTCTTTATCCATAAATTTCAAGTTTTACATACTGGGGCTGGGAGTTTCTGCAAGGTCTCTAGTTTATAATATTTTTGTGTTACCTTTCAGGGTGAAATTCAGCCTTAATATACTTAGAAAATGGCATGTTTACTTTACAAAAAAATGTTTCAGTAAATTAGGAAATGCTATAGAATGTATAGTTTCTCAATGTGTTATAAGAATCTGTTTTCTAAAATAATCTAAAGACATCAAACACATCTTCATTTCTTAGGCCTTCTGGGGCACTACAGGACTGACAAAGTAATTCAGGGCAGAGGGACTCAGGAGACATCAATTATAATCCTAGGGGACATTATATCAGCTGCAATCACAAATCACTTTGCTCTCGTGACAAGTGCCAAAAAGAAAGAGTCTGCAGTTTGCATTTTTCTATTAAAGGTCAGAAAGATATTATTCTTGTTATGAACCAAAGGCAGGATGTTATCTATTAGCAAATGTAGCAAATAAAATTGATTTGCCACTGTTAATTCTTTCAGCTCAAAGCTGTGTTTCATTTTATTTTCTTCTGCCTGGGTTAACCTGCCATTTTGGACAGCATCTCCCTGAGGGGCAAGCCCTTCTTTACCAGGGAGAACTAGACTAGTGTCTCAGTCATGTGTGGTGTCTTTTAACATGCAATATTTGCTGAATGAGTATATGGATTCATCCACTTAATATTTATTTGTGGGGGGAGGGCGGTATACAGAGCAGTAAACAAAATAGAAACAAAGTGGTATTCACATTCTAGTGAGTCTAATCTGAATGTTATCATTCAGTCATCAAACATGAGCCCCTTTGGTCCTCACTTTGGGACAGTACAGAGATGAGTATTCTAGAGAGGCTGTAAGTAGATACGCCTCCCAAAAGGCCTGTTTGGGCTCCACGGGATTCACCGATTTGTAAATGCTGAGCTGGTCTTCAATAGCTGTCTGCAGACAAAGGCAATGTCAAGGGTGACAGGGTCACGGGCCTGATAGGTTCCAGAGTCACCCTGGGCCTCCCTCACCTATGCTGGGCCAAGCTGAGGAGCAGGCACTGGTGAAGGACCATGTCAGTATCAGGCAGCCCGAGTCCCTTTTCATGTTGTCTCTTCTCCTCACTCCAGGGAAGAGTTAACTACCAGAGTGATAGCATTTCAAATTCTGTGTGTGTCAATGATCGTGGGAGGAACAATTATCTCAAAATTTCTAGCAGAACTATCTTGAGGCAAGAGAAAGTCACTCACAGAGAGAACTAGAACTCAACTATGCAAAGCCACAGCCACAATGTAAGACACTCAAGGCCATAAGCTGATGGTCAGGATCTGGCTTTAATAGAAGATTTGAATCCTACAAATACTGAAGTCATCCTTTCCCAACTTTTTTTGAGGACCGTTTCATTCATTCAAGGGACCTGTCACCCAACAACAGACTTAATGAGCCATCACATTAACATTTTTCTTGGCAGCTTTACCCATGTCAAACTATCAACTCCTAAAGTAGAATGCTAACAACAAACATGCACACGTGTCAAAATCGGGCAAGTTTTGTTTCCTAAAGGAAATACTATTCTGGAGTAAGGTGTTCTCTTGCCTTAAAGGGACAAGGGATCCTACAAAATAAGGCATTCCTTTTTTAGCTCTAAAATTTCTTATAAGTTCATTAGAGAAAGTGAGATTGTGGGTGATTTTTTCTTTTATCCACTTTTTTTATATTTTCTATATTATTTTTATATTTATAAAATATACTTGAAAAAAATGAAGATCCTTTACTTTTATTTCCTTCACAATTTTATAATTTAATGGCAGCAATTTTCTGAGTTTTTTCTCTCATTCTCTTGTTAATATCTGTCCTTTTAACTGAGGAACCAAAGGCTATTCTCCCCCAGCAACAGCATAAGAACATAATAACCTACATAATTATTAAGAAATATAAATCTACCCATTTTATCTACTTATTCATTAGCTGGTTCTCCAAAGGTAGAGAAATAGACCTGGGTGTTGGGGGAGGGGAGGAGGGATGCAAAATCAAGGAGGAAAGAAAAAAAGGAATTATTTTAAGTAATAAACCAGCCATTCTTGTATGAAGGCATGCAGCTAGTAAAGATCTTTGAAAATACAAGCCAGGATTTCCATTAAGGAACTAGAGTTACATGAAGTATAAAGGGAGGCAGTGAACTTAGCCAGACAGACGCACTTCCTGGGGCAACAGAAAGAACACCATGGTCTACAGAAGCACAGGATAATACACAGCCACCAGCCACATGTGGCGACTGAGCACTTGAAATGTGCCAAGGCAAAACTGAAATGTCTTGTAAATGTAAAATATACCCTGGACTCCACATTAACAATTTACATTGATTACATGTCAAAACAATAATATCCTGAATGTCTTGGGCTAAGTAAATTATTAAAATTAACTTCTCCTATTTCTTTTTATTTTTTTCTCTTGGATGCTAGAAAATTGAGAATTACATATGTGACTTGCATTTGTGACTCACATTATATTTTTATTGCATATCACTTGTTTAAGAGCTCGAGGCACTTGGATATGAATCCAGGATCTCCCCAATTATTTGCTGTTTTGTCTAAAGTCTGGCTTACAGAATTGCTGTAAGGAAGAGTAAATTAGAATGTGGGATGAGTGTCAAGCACAATACCATACCAGTCACAATAAGTGTTATTTTGTTTTCCTCAATCTTATTTGCAACTAAAGATATGATATTCATAATAGGTCAAAATCCTAGTTCTTCTTGTTTTCAGTTAAAGCTTATTTAATTCCCCTGACTTGGGAAAGCCATGACTTTAACCAGCCTGGCTGCCTCATCCCTGCTCTCACTTGTAAAATATCTTAGTTTCTCGTCCACGAGACCAGGAAACAGCACTCAGAAGCAAGTAATTTTTACTTATTGTTTTCTCATACTCTTTTTTTAGTAAATTCTGACACTGATATTTATTTTTAAAAGTAACTTCCTGTCCACTGACAGATGAATACACAAAATGCAGTATACACATAAAATGGAATATTATTCAGCCCAAAAAAGGAAGAGCACTCTGACATGCTACCACATGAATGAAACTTGAGGACATTATGCTAATGACACAGCCTGTCCCAAGAGGATAAATACTGTATGATTCCATTTATATGACGCACCAAGAACAGTCAAATTCATAGAGACAGATGATAGACTAGTGGTCGCCAAGGGCGGGCAGGGGAGGGAAATTATGAGGAGTTATTGTTTAACTGATCCAGAGTTTCTGTGTGGGAAGATGAAAAAAGTTTTCTTGACGCAGAGATGGTGGTGACGGCTGCACAACAATGAGAATGTTTTAAGGCCACTGAAATGTGTACGTAAAATAGTTAAAATGGTACATTTTATGTTATACAGATTTTGTGATTAAAAAATAAATTTTAAAAAAGTAACTTCCACGGTAGATGGTGGATGTCGAAGTGAATACAAATCCACCCAATCTCCTGCACTTGTTATCACTACATCAGTAATTCCCACCGTGACCTTTAGGTTCCTAAAGAGACTCAATCACCAATCACTGTTTCACCATCACTGAAGTGTGCTTATTAAGGCATTAACATTTCGACAAGTAGAGTTATCAAAGTTTGAATTTCCTAAATAAGCTTTAATTAACGTTTTAATTAGCCAGAAATTCCATTTTCCAAAACATCCCGGTGAAATGAGGTTTGACAGTGACATGAATTAAAAGCTCTTTCCC
>NW_006432227.1:149092-174975 GCF_000325575.1 Pteropus alecto | reverse complement strand
TTCCCTGGGCCTTTCCTGCCCGCTGTGACTTCCTCTCCCTGTCCTGAGGCTACGATCGATCCATCAGCGATAAGTCAGTCTCGGCTTAATCTTTATGGCTCTGTCCACTCTGCCCTTTTGAGGCTATTAGAGTTTCCTAGGCAGCTCTTTTTGGCTTAATACTGTCAATCGGAAAGATACTGTCCTCTGTAGGTCCGCTTGCTTTTTTGGACTATATTTTTCAAGAGTCTAGGTTTGCTCTCTAATCTACCACCTACCTCCGTGTTTGTCTGCCCAAGAAGGCAGCTCTCTCCACACATCTACCATATATAACTCCCCTCTGAGATGTCACTTTGGGCCTCCGGGTTTTAGACATAGGGGTTCGGGAATTTTCTCTTCTCAAAAATGGGGTGGTGAATTCAACATACTTAAACTGTGATTTTTAATTAGGTATATGGTACTGTACATGTATTCATAACCTGCCAGGCCTGCTCTGGCCTCTAGAGGGAAAGACAAAGAAAGTATGAACTACAGTTCTTAACCTCAAGACGTTTTCTCATTTATTGGAGAAGAGGAAAAAAAAAAACATCAGCAAGAGAGATAATCACACAAATGATAAATGATTAAATGTCACAAAGAGAGATAACAGGAGTTTAGAAGGTAAAGAGATCAAGGAAAACTGGATTCAATGAGCACCTACTATTTTCGATCACCATGCCAGGCCCTAAAATGACAGAGATGAATAAAATCATCTTTGTTTCCATCAGGCACTCTCTGTCGAGTTAGCAAGCAGAACAAACTTACTTCTCAAGGTGGTAAGTAGACCTTTCGGGGTGGGTAGAATGTAACTAGAGCAGATAGGATAAGCAGGATAACAAAGGTGCAGACACAAGGGTTGATTGTGTGTCCTTCCGAGAATTCAGAATGGCCTGGATAATTCCAAGTGGCCTAATCCTAAACTATTTCCAATTGCCAAGTGATTAGGGGACATCAGCTCTCCTTTATGTTATACTTTGCTCATTAAATGAGCTTGTATTTCTGAACCGACACAGACAGGGATGGTGGGAGAAATCCAGAGAGCCTGTAAAAGGGCTGCAGATGGAAGCTGGGCAGGAATTCTCATTTTGCTGCAAATACCCCACAAAGTGAACATTTATGGATATTTCCCATGTCTATAACTGAGTGGTGACTCGTCGTGGTTTCCAGCATATGAAAATTGAACAGTGACAACCAGGTAAGGTAGGAGAATTTAAAGACAATGAGTAAAACTTGTTTTTCTCAATAAGAGCATGTACTTTTACACAATCATAGTTGCTTTTCTTAATACCCTGGGAGTAGGAGAGCAGGTATCACCAGCCCCATTTTACACATAGGTCGACTACATTTTAAAAAGCTTCAATTAGGAGGCATAGACACAGAGATCAATGGAACAGAATCGAGAACCCCCCAGAAATGGACCCACGTGAAGACGTCTGATGTTTGGTAAAGGCACAAACTCATTCAGTGGAGGAGATCTGCAGCAATTGGGTGGCCATGGGCAAAACAAACAAACAACCTTGACCTAAGCCTTATTTCTTATATACAAATTACTTCAACATGTATGACTATATAGACTTAATCATGAAATGTAAAACTATAAAATTGTTTGGAAAAATAGTAAATCTTTGGGATCCAGGACTAGGAAGAGTTCTAAGACTTAGACCATCCATGAAAGGAAGAATTGATAAAGCAGATGTCATCGAAATTTAAAATTCTTGCTCTGCAAAAGGTAATGTGAAGGCAGGGTGATGAAAATGTTCTACAGTTGACTGTAGTGATGTTTGAAGCACTCTGTGCATACACAAAAAGCCACTGAACTGTACTGAAATGGTGAATTATATTTAAGTGAATATGTCTCAACAAAGCTGTTTTTTTAAAATGCCAATGTGAAGAAGATGAAAAGACAAGCTACAGACTGGAAATAAATATCCGCAAACCACATATCTAACAAAAGAATAGCATTAAAAATATACAAAGAATTCTCAAAACTCAACAGTAACTGAAAAAAAAATCAAATTAAAAATGAGCAAAAGACAGGACCAAACATTTCATTGAAGAAGATGTAAGGATGCTTAAAAAGCACATGTAAAGCTATTCAACAGCATTACCTACCATCGGGAAGTGCGAGTTAAAACCACATGAGATATCGTTGCACACCTATCGGAATGACTAAAATTAAAAACGGTGACAGCATCACTATCGTGATATTAGATATGGAGCAACTGATCACCATGTACTGTGGGTAGGAATGTAAAATGGTACAGCCACTCTGGAAAATAGCTTGGTAGTTTCTTATAAAACTATGCATGCAATTACCACATGACCCAGCAGTTATTCTCTTGGGCATTTATCCTAGAGAAATGATGACTTATGTTCACCAAACCAGTACACATATGTTCCCTGCAACTTTATTTGTGATAATTAATAACTAGATACAGCCCAGCTGTCCTTCAAAAGGTGAATGGCTAAACATTATAGTATACCTACCATGGAATACTACTCAGCAATGAAAAAGAACAAACCAGTGATACATACAACTTGGATGAAGCTCTAGGGAATTTTGCTGAGTGAAAAAAGCCAATCCCGAAAGGTTACACACTGTGTGGCTCCATTTACATAACATTTGAAATGAAAAAATTCCAGAAAATTTTAGAACAGATTAGTGGTCGATGGAGGTTAGGAATGAGGGATGGGGAGCCCGGGAGGGAGGTTATGAAAGAGCAATGCAAGGGATCTGTTTGGGGATGGAACCCTTTAGGATCCTGTGGTGATGGACCCGTGAAACTACATATATAATAAAATTGTGTAGAAGTAATTACACACACGCACACACATACGCACGCACACACACACGAGTACAAGTAAACTGAGGAAACCTGAACAAGATCAGTGAATCATGCCAATGCCAATACCCTGATTGTGATATTGTACTATTGTCTACAAGATGTTCCCATTAGGGGAAATTGGATGAAGGGTACAAGAGATCTCCTTCTATGATATCCTACAACTGTATGTGAATCTACAATGACCTAAATAACAATTTTATTAAAATAAAAAAAATTATTTGTCTAGTCTCACACAGTAGTAGTGAAGTAAACCATTAAACTCCTAGTCCAGAGGCAGTGACTCGCCACTACCCACCCTTCTGGCTCGACAGCCCTCTGAGCCCCGATCTGTGCTTCCTCCCTGCGTGAGCAGACTCAGCCCCAAGAAGAGAAACCTCTGAGGAACGAAAGTAGGGGAGGGAGAGGGGACATATCCGTAATAACAGCAGCATGCATGACATAATCCCAGGTGTGGGGAATTAGAGATGTGAGCATTAGTACATAAAAACAAATAAGGTAAATCAAATACATGTAGCTTATAAAAAGGCCCAGCTGGGCCGTCCACCTGCTAGGGGGATTTCTTCAGGTTCTGCTTCTCATCAGCCAACCACCCTAGAACCTTTGTCCTCTTCCAGTTTCCCCGGTGAGGCAAGGCTACTGCTCTCTTCCAAAATCTGTTCTTCCTTCCTTCCTCCCTGGCTGGGCCTGTGGCTGCCTGGCTACCACTTTAATTAAGTGAGACTCCATGAGCTCCCTCCACATCCATTGTGGAACATACAGGCCAGTGTTCACTTCGTCCTTTTAGTGCCCCTTGAAGCTCGAAAGGGAATGGCATTGACGACCACCCACCCATCCCAGCATAGCCCTTGGGAGGTCTGCATCACTAAGAAGTTATCCAAACCTGAACATATAGAATTACTGAGAAGCTCTCCTCAGATTTTATTTGTTCAAAATAAATTAAATTAAAATTAAAACATTCATCCAAGCCAGGGCAAAGGCGCTTTGAGTGGGAGCAAACCCACGGTCTTGGCCTTCCAAATAACCACACTTAGAGTCGGAAAATGAGACAGAGACTCTAGTCACCCAAGTCCTTTGCCAATTGGAAACTTCACTTGGGATAAAATTTGAAGATACAAGCCACATAACCGTCAGCATAATACCTTTCTCATAGTCTGCCTTAAGCCATTTGAAATAAAAATGGAGACTACCTCACAGCTACAAAACCCAAACGTCCCTGTCATTCTCCTTTTTCAGATTTCCTGTTAATGTCAACTTAAAAGAGACTGACAACCACCAACCGCAACCTTCAGTGAGCTTTGTAGTGCATGCACTGGATCAAATGGATTTTCTGAGTATTCACAGAACAGGCTAAAAACAGACAGTTTACAGTCTCCTAAAGCAAGCACGGAGTTTGATCTGATACATAAATGGGATATCACTCCTGTCCTAGACACTCTTTTACAAGAGAACTGACCAAATGATGAAGGCATCAATATCAGTAATTTATATAAAGCGATTCCAGCATTTGTTCTAGAATCAGCTTGGCTTCGCTACAGGGTATTCTTTGTTTTTCTACAGTATTACAAGGCACCGATGGCGATCATGAGTCTGTGAAAATCTACACGTGCCTTCTCAATCATGAAAGAAATCCCATCTGAGGTCTCCTACTGAATACTTTCTATCGCTTTCTGTGTTTTTAAACACTGAGGATATGTGATGGCATAGATAAGACGATAAGTCACGTAGAAGGCGCAACTTCCTGAACCCTTCGTCAGCTAACTGTTCTGGATAATGAAGAGTCCACTGCACAACAAGCTTGAAGTGAACCAACTCACCAAAGGCAAAAACAGGGCTTATTAAGGTGCATGCCAGTGGCAAATGGCACTCAATCTATTTTTCACCTCAGTTAACAAAAACTTTCGTAGGTGAGAGCTGTTTTCTTTTATGTAACAACTATGCATTTCTTTTGAAATTGGAATTTCCCTAGGACCTTTTCATGTACTCTTCAAATTTAGAGAACTTGGTGGTGTTGATACTAGTTCAGCAGAACCCATGAACTGAAATCTGAAGTTTCTCAATGATTCCAGCATGTGACTTCAGATTTCCATCTATACAAGGAGGCTGACAACGGCATCTACTTGGGGGCTGTTCTAGCACAGGACCTGGTATATAATAAATGCTAAAAGAAATGGTAACCCTTCCTTCCCTGAACTCCATGTTTTCTTCCTGAAACCATCCCAATCTGCCTTTTCTCCCGCCTACTTAATTCTCCAGCCCAGCCCTCTCCTCTGCTCCTCACTCTCTAAATTCCATAGGCCTTGTTCTGATTTCTTCAATGTGCCCTGCTCCTTCCTTCCGCAGGGCCTTTATATGTGCTGTCTGTTCTGCCTAGAATGCTCTTCCCTTCCTCCTTCATCTGCCTGACTCATCTTCCTTCTCAGCCCAAACGTCCCTTCCCTGACCGCCATACCTAGAATAAATCCCCCATAAACATGCTCTCATCCAACCATGTACTTCTTTTTGAGCACTTTTCATACTAATAATTTTACATTTATCTGAGTGTACATTAATGTCAATTTTTACATTAATGTCAATTTCCACCATTAAGCGCTTTGAAGGCAGAGACCACCTTTGTGGGCAGCGGCTGCATCTGTTTTTTTGTTTTTTTTTTTAACTTTTCATTTTGAAATAATTTCAGATTTATAAAAAATCTGCAAAAATGGTATAAAAAGTTACTGTATGCTCCTTACCCAGCTTCCGCATAAGTTAACATCTTACCTAATCATAATATAACTGTCAAAGCCAGGAAATTAACACTGATATATAATACTGTTAACTAATTTATACACTTTATCAAATTTTGCCACAGTCCAATTAATGTTCTTCACCTGTTGCAGGCTCCCCATACTGCATTTAGTTGTCTCGTTTCCTTGGAGTCCCTCAGCTCTGGCACAGCTTCTCAGTTTTCCTCTGTCCTTCGTGACTATGATACTTTTGAAGAGACCTAACCAGTTATTTTGTACAGTAATAACCCTCAATTGGGGTTTGTCTAGTTTCTTAAGGATTATGCATTTTGGGCAAAAATACCACATATATGAAACCATGCCCTTTTTAGTGTATCTTATCAAGGGGTAGATGGTAGAAATATACCTTATTACTGATGATGCTAATTTTAATCACTTGATTGGGGTGGTATCCATCAGATTTCTCTACCGTAAAGTTACTATCTGTCCTTTAGTAATAAGCATTTTGTGGAGAGATACTTTAAAATTATAAAAAATCTTGTTTCTCATACTTTCACCCACTAATATTAGCAAACACTAGTGATTCTCACCTGCAATAAAAACTATTGCTCTGACAAATAGAGATTAATATTTCCATCATTCCATCTATATTTATTAATTAGAATTTTACTGTAAGGAAAAGCTTGTCCCTTCACCACCATTTTTTTTTCAATTATTTATTTATAAACAGTTTGGACTTATGAATATTTATTTCATTCTGCCAATCCAATATTATCATCATTTATTTTGTTGCTTAAATTGTCCCAGCTTTGACCACTGGGAGCTCCTTCAAGATGGTTCTGTGTACTTTCAACATGTTCAACATTTTCAAGCACTTCCTTATTTTCTGACAGCATAAGATGTTCTAGGTTTGTCTTCTATTTCGCCTGTCCTAGACACGGAATCAATCACTTTACCAACAAGCCAGGTTTTATTGGTGAACGGTATTAGAAGCCAAAATCTAATTGCTAGATGAGCTCGTTGCTACTGGAGTATCACTCTCTCAGCCGACAGAGCTAGGAAATACATGTGTGTGCACATATGTATATTTACATCTATACCAATTTCTGTATCCATTTGTCTGTTCATCTATCCGTCCATTTGTCCATCCATCCATCCTCCATCCAACCATCTATCTACCCATCTCTTAAAAAACATGAGTTCATACTGATACCTCTGGGTAGCTAACATCTCAGGGTTTATTTTACCCTTCCTCTTTTTTTAATTTATAATTTCTTTCTCTACCATTGAGAAACCTAATTCTTATTATCCACAGTATATTTACTTATTTGCTCATGTACATGAGCTTGTAGTTTCAGAATTGCTAACCTATACCACTTTGAAAAACAAATTTACTAACTAGAATACAGCATTTGCATACTTTTTTGGTTGGTCTTTAGCCTTAAAGCACAATCAAAACACTGTCTTCTTGTGTTATTTAGGTTGGTTCTTTTCTCCCCCACCTACTTCAGTGTGGTTATGTTATTCATTTGTAATACAGTTAAGTTCATTTGCTACTGCTTGTATTCCATTTTGATTCTCCTCATATTCTAGTTGATTTTAGTTCATTTTTCTTTTTTGAAAATATAACATATAATGATGGTTCTCAAAGTCAGAACTACACAAAGGCACACTCAGAGGAGAAAATGAGAGTGACTTTAGGGTTACAAAGCCAAAAGTGTAGATGCAAAAAGAGATCGAAACTTGCAGCCATATGTGCAATCCATCGATCATGAAAATAATATATAAAAATAAACAAAACAGTGTTTGAAAAAAATGTAATAGATGAGCAATCCATGCAAACCAAGCATCTGTATTCTAATCCCAGCCATTTGATACTCGATAAGTCTCTTCAATTCTCTGAAGCTAATTCCTCTCCTCTGAAATGGGACTAAAATTGTGTATCCTTATTACTTTCCAGGGCTCATGTGCAGATTCAAAGGTATAATAATTATGATCATTCTGTTAAAGTTCTGTGTTCATGTTAAGAATTAATAACTGATATTACTTCAGGATTCTTCTTAAAACTGAATTAAAAAAAAAAAATGTCTGAAGGCTAAATCAACCTGTTAAATTACTGGTCAGATCAATTTTCTGCTTTTTCACTTAGGTCTACACTCCAACCATTGTCACAATGAAAGCCAGAGAATCTTCATGTAGAAATGATGCTGAATCTAGTTTCTGCCACTGGAGCATGAAGTCAATGAGCTGAGGCCATAGGTGGGACCCCATTATAAACCATTCCGGACGCTCACCATGCCTCCTTTTTCTAATTCTAAATCACTGAATCTTCCTCCCATTCCCCGTCTTTGAAACTAACATTCATTAAGCATTTACTATGAGTTAGTCACTGTACTAGAAGTTGAGGAGATGGCAGTGAAAAATACTGACATGGTCCTTGGCTTCACGGAGCTTGAAATCTAACGGTGAAGACTCACCATAAACAAGTGAGACAATCAAACCGATCAAAAATTAGAGGTCGTAATAAGCGCTATGAAAGACACAAAGAGGCTGCTGGGATAAATGGCAGTATAAGAGAAAAATGTATTTTATAGAGAGTGATCAGGAGAAAAACACTTCGAGGGAGTGATACGTGCACTGAGACTTAGATGATGAAAAACACATGTGCAGATACAGAGGGAGAATGTTCCAGACATAGAAAAGAGCAAGAGTGAAATTCCTAAGCCAGGAACAAGCTTGGAGGGTACCACAGACCATCAGAAAGATTGGTTGGGACACACTGAATGTGGAGCAAGTGGCATAAGAGACCACCCTGAACAGACAGGCAGGGCCAGATGACATGTGGCTTTGAGAGGTGGCAACCAGGAAGCACATTAAAAATGATGTGATCTTTTCTTCTTCTTTTCTCTTGCACTAAAGATTCCAATAAAAACTTTCACCCCCACCATTTTCAAATTCCGTGCTTTTCTCTGAAGCCAGCTTTATCCCCAGCCCAGGACCCCGACAATGCCCTCACACGCAAATCCTAGCCCAGTGAGTAACTCATGGGCCTAACTGGATATATTTCCCATACCCTGAACCTTTTCTCCCTTCCAGCCCCACCATCCAAATTAACATGGAACTTTCCAAGGCACTTTGGTACTGCTTCCCCTCAGGGTGACAACCTTTGGTAACCTGACCCTGTTGCTAGATATCATTCAATTTTTACAGCTGAATTACTGTTTCTGCTTCCTGTTCAATTATTATTTTGAAACACATCTGAAATACTTTGGATCCACAAGTGGCTCAGGAAATTCTAAGTTAAAGCCCTTGCTGAGCTGCAGCTGGCCCAGCCAGATCTCCAGGACCTGGGGTCCTCGCTACACAAACAGACGCTGGTGCTCTTCCAAACACACCACAGGATCCAGGCACCGCTCCCTACCAGCGCACTCTCTGAAAGAACAGAATTATGTCAACGGATACACAAGCGCTGTCCTCCCTCGGAAGCAAAACGTAAAATTAATGCTATTAAGTGAGTATCATCATTGTCGCCTTCACTGCTCTCCTCGTCTCCTCTCTGAAAACGTCTACAGAATTAGAACTGTATTACCTTTTCAAATGCAAAGATGCAATTAGGACTTAAACACAGAGAATACAATGGATCCTGGAGAGACGGAGTGACCCTGAGGACACTGCAGCTCAGAGATCGGCATCTTAATCTTAGTTTTGAGCACAGAATGATATCTACACTCAGAGGTGTTAAAGACAAAGCAGCACTATTTCTTAGTAACTCCTGAGTGATTTTAGATCATTTATTTGACTTCTCTTTGCCTGAGTTCCCTCATCTGTAAATTGGGAACATTATCTTATGAAATTATCATAAACATTAAATGAGCTGATGCATATCACATCTATAACAGTAGTTGGCAAAATGCAAAAAATTACTAAATGTTATTTGTTACTATTAATAATTGATAAATAATAAAAACTGGCTAGAAAACCTAAAAGTCTCACTGTCATTTACAAGCAAAGGCAGCCTTTGGACGATGAGAGCAAGTCTCAACATATCCCTCAAATACACATACGATCCCAGAAAGTTAAAAAGTTTTCACGTGCTTTTCAAAAGCAAGCTTCAAATAAGTGAAGATAAAAGCATGGGGATGGAAAAGAATTGCATAGAAGGAAAGCAGGTTGTGTAAAGAAAGTCGCAAAATCCTCATCTTTGCAGTGGATTTACCTCCTGCAAGGGCGGAACGAGTTTGTAATACTGAGCCCCAAGTGAAAAAGTTACCATAGGTTTTAGGGGTGCCAGAGGTGGGGAAAAGAGTCAATGAGGTTTAAGGAGGTAAAGAATGGAAAGAAGGCCAAGTCCAAGATCACCGAAGTAGGCAAGAAGCTGTGATTACTCATGTAATAAACAGACAAAGATGAACTAGTTTGGCCTCTCAATTCAAACCTCCCCCCTCCCCTCACTTCCGAGCCTATTGAGACCTTGTACGAAGAGATGGATCCAGATGAGATAAGCTAATACAATGTCCTCCTGCTGGACACCGGGACTTTGGCTCACTCAACCCAACATCTGGTCTTAGAACGTCCAAGTTGCCTGTGGACCACTGGCTAGGTCATGGCCAGGACCCAATGGCAATTCAGGTCATAGCAGAACAGGGGGATCTGGCTAGACTCCATGCAGCTTGGCCTCATTTTAAAATAAATTTGGGACTCGGTAGGGATTCATATTTTGATTTTAAACAAATATTAGTCAAATATCCCAAATTCCACACTGGTTTTGTAATTGTGAAAAGCCTGTAATCTCAAGGCTCTGAACTGATGTTTTTGAAACTAAGGAGATGCTTCCCACTCAGTTCTTAGAGTTTGATTCACAGTGTGAAATGCAACATGGGGAAGAATCAGTATTATCAAAAGGGCCAATCAGGGAGCTATACTTACACCCCTCAGTGCATACTGCTTTATCAACATTTACTGCATGTGGATGTGTCCAGTCAGCAGCAGTGAGGGCTGCTAGCTCCTTGCTGAGGAAATCAAGCCCTAGAGAAGCAAAAACAGAACCAAGCAAACAGAAACCACCAACACACAAAACTCATTAGTTTTCATAAGAGCATTTTGAAAACACGGATTTAAAGCCACAACTTTTTCTTGCTTATGCTAAAGCACTTTTGATCCTCAAAACTACAAAGATCAAATCCTTGCAAACAAGAATTTGGAAATGGGCTCAATATGGCTGTTTGATTTATATGTGGCTCCCAAATATAGACACTATGGCCAGATACCTTAAATTAGAAAGCAGTGAGAAAGAAAGGAAAACAAGGTGAAGAAGATAAAATGAGTGAAAAATAATGAAACCAGTTGAAAAACTGGTTACTATCTTCTGTCTATTTGTCTTGTTTGGTCCACAAACTTGGCTCCAGTTCTAGCCATTACTGAGAGAAGGGAAATGTAATTAATTATTCAAGTCAGACTGTTTATACGAGAAAATCTCACTTAAATCAATAGAAGCAAATCTATTTCTGAGACCCGAAAAAAATGTTAAGGCCTGGTTATTTTGGTTATTTTCATTCAGAGTGAGAGTCTTAAAGATCTAGTCTGACAAGGCTCTCCTTTCCAGGGTAAGAGTGTGGTTCACTTGTTTAGATCCTCCAGGTAGAGACCAGAAGCCTGGGTGTGGGCTTTGGTTGTGATACCACTTGTTTGTATCTGAATGTTGGATAAAGCAATGGCCCATAGCTGTTTATATATAATGTCTGAAGGTTGGGAAAAGTCCCTCTAAAAAATGTAGAGTGATGGTGACAGAAAGAAATCTAACTATGAGTGGTGAACACACAGGGTAAATATGTATATGCCTTACTGTTAAAGTGTACAGATGAAACTTATTGGATTTCATTAACTAACGTCACCATAACATACATACATACATACATACATACATACATACATAAATTTAAAAAAATGTACAGTGAGTAATTATCCCCCCCCCTTTTTTTTTTAAACTCTAGGAGAGCATTGGTTGGTTGGCTGGTTTAAACACGTGTATCTATGTTTGTACATACATTTGAGTCAGTTGGGGAACTGAAGCTGCAAGCCCCAGTATGTGTGTGTGTGTGTGTGTGTGTGTAAACGAGATGTGTATGGCTGTAGTAGGTCATGTTATTTGTGTTCATGGACTTTGCTCGTCTGTTATAGTGCTTCTGTGTGACAGACGGCTATTGAAGATTACTTCCCAGTTTTCACCACGAAATAGAAATTAGTTACTTTAGTTAAAAGGTGTAAATAAGATGAGTGGTTGAGACTACACTGAGAACGGTGCCAAGTAAATGAATGAATGAATGAATGAATGAATAAATGCAAGGTATCGGGATGCAGTTTTGTTTATCAATGAAAAAGGAAAGTAATTCCATCTTACAATAGCATATCTGGTTGTGCTAGAATGTAAAAAAAAAAAAAAAGATGGCAAAAGCCAAAACCTGCATGGTAACAGGATGTAGAAATTTCAAAGAAAAGAAACTTTTATTTGTCTTGTTTTATAAAATCTGCTAATTTAAGAGTCTGAAAGAAATCTGACAAATCTGGTTCAATTTTCCTTAAAAACAGCAACACTCATGAATTCTTTACTGCCAAATATTACATTAATGCAAAATTAGAATGTGGTTTTCTTTCCATTAAAATGATAAATTGGTCTTGCAGTGCTCAGTGTGCTCTCAACAAGAGGTCGTGAACATTATTCTTTTTTCTTCTGTGTGATTTGTCCAAATAACAGAGATGTGGCTTCTCACCAGAATAATTTCTGTGCTTTGTACTGACTTTGTATGTCCTAGATTTTTAGAAAACAAAGAACAGGGTGTAGGAAGAGCTAAAGTTCCTCACAATGATGTTATTTTTGACATTTATTTTTAAATACTGGGTTATTGTTCCAGTAAACAAGTAGCGAAGCAAAGCCATTCACTGTTGTCTGGCACTTGGGCTTCTGTTTGAAAACAGTATCTGCTCTCTTTTGATAGCTTTTTGATGTTACCTTTTCAAGATAAGACCCTAAATTCAGAAAAAATAAATATTATTACCAAAGTATTTTTAAGTATCACATCATTAAACTCACCATATGGCAAAAATGCCAACAGCCTACTTTATCTTGAAAACAATGCCTGGACCCGCTCGTGCAGGAGGGATGCTAGCAGTGATTAGGCTTGTTCAGCATGCTCTAAATTTCTTAACTAGGTCAATACTGTTGGAAGAACTGCCCTGACCGTGGGAAGAGTGACCGAATCATAAAATGAAGCTAGTATTCTTTGGTGCAAGCATGACATTTCTGGTGTGCTTAGCTGTAACAGAATAAGAACTATATATGTGGCCTCTACCTCTGGTCCTTGACACACAGTTCCTAAAACTCTTGTAATTTCCTGAGTGAAAGAGGTTACAGGAGAATCTTACACGGAGCTCCTAAGTCCCTTGGAATTTCCTGGGTGACAGGGACATCTCTTTTTTTTAATGAGGTGACTTTTGGTGGGCTCCAGGATAGCTTCAGGATGAGGACTACTAACTAAAAAGACAAAGCCATGATGAGAAGCTTGAAACTTTAAGCTCCACCCCTATCCTCCTGTGAGGGGAGAGAGGCTGATGATTGAGCTAATAATTGACTGTGTCTATGTGATGAAGCTTCCATTAAAAGCCCTGAACTACAGAATTCAGAGAGTTTCTAGGCTGATAAACATATCCACATTCCAGGGTGGTGAACCCCAATTTCCTAGGGACAGAAGCTCCTGCACTTGGGAGCCTTCCAGAGCTCACCTATATCTCCTCATCTAGCTGTTCATCTGTATCCTTGATCATATCCTTTATAATAAATTGATAAGTGTTAAGTAAATGTTTTCTTTAGTTTTGTGAGACATTCCAGCAAATTATTGAACCTGTGGGATTGGGGGATGTAGGAATCCCTCACTTTGTAGGCAAATCAGACAGAAGTATGGGTATCCTGGGAACCTGTTACTTGTGACCAGTATCTGAAGTGGGGGGCAGTCTTGTGGGACTGAACTCTTAAACCCGTGGAGTTTGATACTAATCATGGGTAGTTGGTATCAGAATAGAATTAAATTACAGAACACCCAGCTGGTGTCCAGGGAGTTGGAAGATTGGGTGGTGTGGGGAAAACCCCACATTGGGTGTGAGAAGTGTGGTGGTACAGAAACAGTTTTCCTTTATTAGTACATTAGTATAAATATTATTATGCTATTATTATAATTGTTAACATCACTGTAATTAGTATAATTAATCTAATTATGATGATATTAGTTACAGTATATTAGTTAATAGCATTTATTAGTATGCTGTTACTGTTACTAGTATAAATATGTTTCAAAGATTATCAACTTTGTAGGATGCAAGGAAAGGCCCTGGAGATGTTTAATGCCTTCATTGTCCATCACATATTCTTTCCTCAGGAGAAACAACAATAAAACAGTGATAAAAAGCTTTTGAAATTATTACCATGTATCAGGAGAGTTTGACTCTCTTCTGTTCTTTTATTGCTGGGCACCACCTCCATGCAGCCTGTCATCCCCAGGTGGCTTCTGATTTCCTCTTGTGCTTGCCCAAAGGCTTTGCTAGAAGCTAAGGCCAGAAATTGGAGCTTTGAGGACAGCCTCAGAGCTGCAGTGGGAGTAACTATGCCAGGTATCTTTAATTATTTGTACTGTGAGGACTAAACTTCTGCCTTTCCAGCATATGATAAAATTGCTTGAGCAGTAGTCAGACTGTACCAGGGGATTGAGTGGGCTCCTTTTATTCCAGAAGCAGAAAATGTAAAAGCAGACTGCTAACTCAAGACCCAACAGGGTAAGAATGAATTGCATAGGACTGAAAGAAATGAGGAAAGCAATCCATTGTGTTTATATTTTCTGATAGGCATTTTAAAAATCCCTTAGTCCTTCTTCTTAATGTATCTCTAACCCTCACTTTGGTCAACCATGCTATCGCAAAATGGAACGATCCATTTATTAAGTGGCAGCTGGTACTCATTGCTCGGAATTCCAAAACAAACGTGTCTGCTGAGGTTCCTTCCTCTGCAGGGCAAGGCAGTTATTCGCAAAGACCTACTAAAAATCTGTCCCCATGTTTGCAGAGATTTAATTAAACGAGTTGATTACTAAGCTTAGGCCATGCCTGGAGTGTTATACCTGAGTGAAATCTCATTTCATCTGGTATTGCAAACCCACTTTAAGGAACAAAGGCCGAGAGACATATGTGGACCTAATGTCTATAAAACTATCCTGGGAAATCGATATGTATCTATCGTATAGCTTACGGGGTTCCAGACTTACAGGCAGAAGGAGGAACACTTCCTGGCAGTCTTGAAACTTTAGTAACTTGGAGGGACCTCAAGAAGAAGAATTCACACACAGTGTAGGCATTGAGGGTGAAACCTAGATGGAGATGAATTTCTTAATTTTGTTTCTCTAGCTTTGGAATAAATAAACAGATGAGAATGATTAAAACAAACACCTGAGGAAGTGATCTTTAAATAATAGAGGCTGTTGAGATATAATCTTAGGTTCTTTTCAAACTCTCCAGACTGAAGTTATTCTCTAGCTTCTGTAATTTTCAGCTTCTCCGAGCTGTAGATTCGCTGGCTGTACGAGAATTGATTATACTGTATGTGTTATATATGCTGCTCCCCTGTAAAATAAGCAGGCAAAGAACGCAAAATGCAATGAGACCAGCTCTTTCTTTGTGATTAAAAATAATCTCGGGGACTGTTTATGACCACACAGAGGACCATTAAAAAAAATTATCCAAAACGCGGAAAGGATAACTGGGTAATAATATTTGTTATCATGCAAGGAATTGCCTAACAAGACCACCCAAGGTTCATCTGACTCTCTAGGCTCCAGATGTAACTTTATTTGACTTACTATTTACCACTCATAAGGGTCTAGGCATTTTATAAACCTGAAAAGATAGATGTTAATTTGTAGAAAATTTATGAACTACAAATGTTTTTTGTCCAGTAGACAAGATAACCCAAAACATTATATTTTTACTGTCCTGTAGGAAATTAGCCAGTTGTGTATCTAACTTAGTAATTTTATTGCAGTTTCTTCTTTATTGCAGTGTTTTCTTCGTTTTCCTTTACTGGCTATAAACACAGTCATTTCCGATGTCCTCCTATAAATCCACTTCGTCATCCTGCCAGTTTCCTCATTACTGCAGCAATTAAAACCTGACGCACGCTCATCATAATTTTTATCAGAATTGTACTTTTTTATTCATTAAAAATAATATTTACATGAACAAAGAAACACAGGTCAGCCGCTAACAAAACAAATTTAAAATAACTCAAGTCATTTACTCGTAATGATGGATCATCATGGCTAGGATCAATCTCTTAAATTCATAGCACTCCTCCAAAATTCTCCTGCAAATCTCCTCGGTCCACGCCCAAGGGCTCCAGAGTCTTCTTCGCTTTTACTTTCCTCCTTGATCTACAATATAACGCGCCCCCTCCACCCCCGCACTCCAGAACTGACCTACTAGGACTAAACTCCACTCAGAGGATAGGGAGAGAGTCAATGAGCTTGCCAAAACAACCCTTATTTAATAGGTTTGGAGAGGGAAAAATCTAGGACGTGCATACAGTAACAATTTGGGTATCACCATAGACTTAAAGAAACTCTATGGATTTAGAGGCTGGAAAGCTGGGTGTAAGTAGAGATTAGTCACGAAAAAACTCCATATTTTCTGGCTCTTTTTTTGTGATGCAGGAGAGAGGTGCCGATGGCCAGGGAAGGCTGCGAAAGAAGGTTGTCCTATGTCCTGGCATGGTGAGGTTTTTCATGGCTCATATTTCCTTGCCGGGTAAGCCATGAGGAGGAAGAAAGAGGCACCCGTTATATGCTAGCAACGGTGTCCATTAAATAGCTGAAGAAACTGAGGCTCATGCAGGCAGCATTTTTAAACAGGTAACACAATATTTACACCCCTCTTTTCCTTGCCTCTTTCTTTTAGCACCATTTTTGCCTGTTTTTTCAAATAGAAAAGCTCAGTCCTTTCAAGTAAAACGCCTCTTCATGCATCTAAATTTCAGCTAGTCTTATGAATGAAGCTCAGAGCAGGCTTTTCATCTTCTTGTCCAATGGAATAGTTATGCACGTAGGAAAAAAAGAAGCAATGAACTAATGATAATTGCCCTGAACTAATAATAATGGCCCTATGCCAGATCCTATTAGAAGTGCTTTGCATATATTAAGTCCTTTAATCAACACAATAATTCTGTGAAATAAGTACTATCACGTCATTTTATAAATGGGAAAAGTTCTTTACTAGCTGTCACACAGGTTAAAAGTGGCAGAGCAGTGATTTAAACGGAGGCAATTTGGCTCTCAATCACTACATTTTCTCTTATACTCTCCTCCCCCACCAACCATCCTACATTGAGTAAAATACCCTGAGCACTGCGAAGAATTTAATGATCCTAATCTTGGTATCTTTATCATTATACAAGCATTCCTCAATTTGCCCAATTTGTCTGTTTCATTAGTTATTGTAAAATTGAAATCGTGCATAAGCCAAAATTCAAAATCCACAAATAAGAGCTTAATAATTCTTCCAATTCACTTGGATTCTGATTCTCAGGTAGGAAGGAAGATGGGCTGGGTGGGTAGATAAAGTACATAGATAAATATGTCAACTGTAAAAATGTGCAAAATGTGAGCCATAGAAAAGAAAAAGAGAGATGCAAGGGAAATGCAAAGTGGAACCATGAAAGGAGGGCTCCGGAAGGCAGCCCAGAAGAATTCGTTCTTGTGACAGGTTTTAAAAATGCTGATGAGAAAAACTGACATTCTCGTATACTCTGGATTTAGTGAAAAGTGATGGAATCTTTCTGAACCACAACTTGGCAATACTTCTAAAATGTCTAAACGTGCTTTACCTTTTGACATAGCATTTCTAGAAATTTAGCTACATAAGAGTTGCAAATGTGATTAACTTGCTCTTCTGACTGAGAGCGATGAGATGAGTTAGGTGGCTCAGCTGCCCAACAACTCTTTATTATGTTTTCACAGCACGAGCAACTGCGAAGAATTTTAAGGGGCTTCGTCATGCAAAGCAGCATCTAAAATCCTTTCAGGCCGAATATCTCACCTCTAGGACAGATCTTCCTCAACTCTTAACCATTGGCTTTTGTCATCTTTGCTTGCTGGGACTTAATTTATGAGTAAAAAGTAGCATGCAAAGCAGCAATTTTATTATTTTTTTAAAAAATGCAGAAGTTACCATGATGATGGATCCTGTATATGTTTTAAATGTCTTTTGTCCAAAACCCAGTAAAAAGAAAAAAAAAATGATGAACAATTATTGAAAGATAGAAGCTAAAGAGAAATACTGGGAGAGTAGCAGAGGAAGAAAGGAGTCTAAGCACCCATTCATATCTAATTTGAATATCTAAATGTTACCGGATTAATTTCTACGGTGATCTTATCCATCTGTGTCCACAACCTCAAATCCAAAATCTTTATTACAAATGTTTGCCAACATTCCACAAGAAAACAAGCTGCTTGTCAAAACATCCAAACAAACATCCACAATGGAAGCCATCCAGAGACTTCTACAATTGTGAACAACTTTTATCCAATTAACAATGAGATTAAGATGAATTCTTTGGTGGCCATGAAAGAGATTTCTGGCATCAATGTATTAGGCTTCTTAAATAGGCTCGTAATAGCTAAAAAAAATGATTGCCAATCTCAAAAAGTGGCTTTATTTTCCAACTCCAGGATTTTTTCCAGATACAGGGATAGCCATTCCAAGTCCTTCCACCCTTATAAATAGGTCACGGAGATTCAGTGCTTTGATGGCAACAATCAACAACAGATGCTCCACAGAATTCCCAACAGTCAGAAGAAAACCAGAATCAAGGATGTGATCTGTGTTTACACCAGTAGGGACTTAATGGCTCAAGGACAAATCTCATCAGTCGGACAGAAAGCAGACTGAGGAGAGCAGCAGCAATGTTACTTTGAAAAGAAGGCTGAGTTGCCCACTTGAAGTAGGACTCTACGTTGCCTATTACATGTGCTTATTCCACGTGCAGTCTGTCATCCTGGTCTTAGAATCTAGGGAGACGAAATGGAACTCCTATACACTAAACTGGTATAACTACTCTGTAAAACTGTCAGTATCAATGAAAGCTGAACATACATATACCTACTGTATAACCCAGCAATTCTGCTCTTAGGTATGGGGGAAGTGTGTGTGTGTGTGTGTGTATCCCCAATACATACACATATATATTCTCCCAAAATGTGCACATATATCCACTAAAAAACATGTACTGAAATGCTCATTGCAACACAAGTCGTACAGCCCTAAGGGAATGACCAAACACCCATCAATAGTATTTACACCGTGGAAGTCTCTGCAGCAAAGAGTGATCTCCAACCACGTGCAACATTATAGATAAGTCTCCCCAATGTAATGTCGAGGGGGAAAAAAAAAGCCAGGTACAAAAGCACATATATTAAACTATTCCATTCATATAAAGTACCAAAAATACAAAAGGAAGTTATTGTGTTAGAAGTCAGGGTAGAAGAAAGAGGCCCAGGCAGGCTCTGGGAGGAGGCTCGGTTTCCGTTTCTTGATCTGGGTGTCAGTTGCATGAGTGTGCTCGGTCTGTGAAAATTATCCACTGTGCACGTATGTACACTTATATTTGATAACTTTTTAAGTTGAATGGATAAAAAAAGTCAAAAAATTCCCTATCCAGTCTACCAACTGGAATAGGGTATTCGGATCAGGAGGCAGGATGAATCCTGAGAGGGTTCCTTATCTTTTTCCTTCTCGAATAGCTCCAAGGTAGCTGGAGAATAGGGCCCCATGATCTCCCAATATGGAAGGGTTCCTTTTCCCTAAACCTGGATTTCCACCTGTAAAATGCTAAGAGTTGGTATTTTAAAGCCTGAAAGCCTGGTTGTGACAGAGAAGTGGCCAGGACAGAAGAGATTGCCGAGAAGGCAGAGTGAGCACCAGCCGTTCTTGTCCATGCCAGAGTAAATGGCTTAATTCTGCATACCGAGTTTGGACTTATCTCAGCTCCTGGGTCTATTCCACGGCCTCCCCCTTCACCACCTGCATCTATCTTCCTTTGTTTGTTTTCAAGCAGAGCCTTTGATGACAGCGAAACTCAAACTCAGCAGCTCGGTCTACCATCTAATTAAATAACACTGCCCTTCCTTCAAGGGTCCTCTGAGCCCCCAAAGGGCTGATCACAAATGCTGTGGTCTCTGCTCACAGCGATCTGAGACTGAGATTTCTTTATATAAACGAGAGGCAGGATCAGGAAGGGAAGGCTTTTCATTCTGATGGCAATGTGACAAGATTTCCCCCTCATCCTGGCTTTCATAAAACTGGCTTTCTCTTATAACTTGAGATAAAAGCAACCCTTTGGTCATAATAATTCCCACTGCAAGAGTACGAAACTGCAACATAACTAACTGACACTGCAACCACATTTCCGTCAAACTCACATGATACATTTTTATATTTGAATCTAATGAAATGCTATATAACTAAAATATAAATATGGCTCATTGGGAATTATTTGCTATTAGAATAAAGCAAAGCAATGATAGAGGTCTTTATAATGGGTGAATAATAAAACCATTAACACTGCTGACACTGTATTGTGTTACCTGGGTGTTTAGTAATAATCATGAAGACAGTAAGCAGTTATATTATTCTTACTACTGCGCTAAGTGTTTTACATATATTAACACTCTATGAGGTAGAAACAGCTACTATCCTCATTTCACAGATGAAGAATGAGTGTGGCCTAGGGAGAGTAAGTGATCTGTGTAAGGTCCCAGGGTCACTTAGGGGTGGAGCTGGATGTGAATCCAAGCAGCCTTGCTGCCTCTCCGAACAAGGCTGGATCTTCCTAGCTTCTTCTTAGACCAAATATTAAAACGAGCCTGATTCCTGTAAGGGCATTTTTGCTGTGAGGACTGTCATTAGCTAGAAGGATGAAAAGAGTGTAGAGAGGACAACTACTCTACTAACAAGCCAAAGGGGTAGAGAGGAATTCATCAGGAGGAATTCTGGAAGCAACTGAGTCAGAGGCGGCCAACTGAGGGACCACTAAGTCAGGACGATGGTCCAAGCAGTGACCACCAAGGTCTGACTAAACTGGAACAGCAAACTGGCCTACGCTGAGGCCCGGGAGGGTGGGGAGCAAAGGGGAAGTGCCCAGCACACAGCTACGGAAGTGGGAGGGGAAGGACAGCATATCACGGAAGCCAGAGAAAAGCCAGGGAGAGTGGTGACAAAGAGGGGCAAGGTGACAGAGGGAGCTCAGAATCACAGGATCCAAATCAAGACCCAGAGCTGGCTTTAAAAGCTCAGCCTCTCCTGTCGTGAATACTTTAGTCATCTAGATATCTTACTCTTTTCTTATCCCTTCAGCTTAGGCAGATGCCTCCTGCCCCCTTTTTATTATCATTGTCACCATAATCTTAGGTTTGGTATATAGGATTTGGAAGGTGAACTCTATTTATCCTTAGAATCACTTCTAGAAACTTCTCTCTTATTCTTCCTTTCGGGATTATTTCTGGTTGCTGGCATTTTATCTGTGCTTTTAATCCTATTTTTCTCCCTAAGATATTTTTAGTCTTCCTTTCAACCTCCTGCACTTCAATTTCTCTTTGTCCACCTATTCCTGCCTCTCTACCTCCAAAGCACAAAGATCTCTTCTATCTCACAGAAATCTGGCCTTGGCCTCGTTGTCTTCCACATTTCTCTCCCTAACGGGATAGGAGAGAGACCAGAGCACTAATCTTAAATCAGCCTTGGGCTCAAGTGCTGGTCACATCAAGTACAACCTATGTGGTCAAGTTGTTTATCCTTGCTCTTGAATTTTCTCCTCTGGAAACCAGGGGATTGAAAACAGCAAAGATGGACCATGTGCGTGCCCCCAAATCCTGGGTGAAGCAGAAGTAGTCGGTGCTCACCGAGTGTTTCGTGCGCTCCCCTACACCTCCCAGCCTCCCTTGCAGTCAGGCTGGGGACAGCGGTCTGTGCAAAGATATGATGTGTGCTTTCAACTGCTCTGGCAATTCAGGGCCAGGGTCCTGCTTCTTTCTTTCTCCTCCACAGCACTCTGGGAACCATACGTTGCAGGTGACAAAGACGGAAGACAGGAAAGCGCTGCCCGACCCCTCCAGATGTGATATGAAGGGGACACATCTTGGCTGGGTAAAACTCCTGAGATGTCGGTGGTGACCTGTGGCTGGATCATTCTCCTGACTACCCCGGTGCCTGGCACGAGGTGACGCTGGAGTGAGTCGTGCACCAGACCTTGCTCCTCTCCTCTGCTGTGACCCACCAGTGTGACCACGGGCAACGCACAGCCCCTCTCTGGACTTCGGTACTCTCTTTTCTAAAGGGAGATGATTTTATACAGTTCTGGATTTTGAACCCTTTTCAAAACACAAATCTCTTTCATTCAATGAAATCTGATATAGAGAACCAAAATAGCAAATAGAAAAATATGGAGATACTATAGTTGAATGAGAAAGCAAGGGAGGGGCAAGGATCCTACGCTGTCATTCATGCCTCTTGGTCCCTCGGAACTGAAGCCAGCATAATTCCCCTTATTTTTTTTTTTAATGCTAAAAAATAGCCAGAGGGGAGAAGGAGCAATTAGGGGGATCGTTTTGTAAACTATATAAATGTCTAACCAATGTAATATCTACTTGAAACTAATAAAATAAATTCTTTTAAAAATGCTGGAAACAGACATACTTTTCTGTCCCTATCTTAAATGATTCTGGGACCAAGCAAGAATACCTGAGCTGCCTGTTCTGGACATTCCTCTCCCTGGAGGATAAGGCTATGACTCTTATACACAGCTTAGTTATCAACTAACAGCTTGCGTATCAAGGTCCATTTCGAGATGCTTGCCTTGCTGATCTACCAATCCAAAACTATGACATCATAAACTCTTCCCAATCCCAACCATTCCTCCCTTACAAGACTTACCTTGAAATCATCCACCACAGGCCAGAAATTCCTATAAATGTCCTGCCCTGACATTACGTGACACTGCTGAGCTCACCCTCACCGTAGCTCATCTAATCCACCTGGCTTTCCTTGCTCGACAGGTGTTTCTGATAGTCTTCGAGGGGTGGACAATTGGCACCCCTGAAACAGCCTCCAATACAATTCTGCAGAAACACTGGTTTTTAAACACTACCAAGCTGGATGATCTCTTAAGTGCCATTAGCTTTAACATTCTGCTTTCGATTCTAATCCCAACTTCCTCCCTGGGCATTGCCCGGCTCTCTAGACACAGACCAAACATTAAGGGACGGCATTAGCGCAAGAGCCAGCCCTTCCTTCCCTGCCTTATCATCCCATCCAGCCTTGAAGAGTGAGATTTTGCATTACCCAGAACTTCCCCCCCTTACAATATCAAACTCTGTTGCCATCCCAGAGCTTAAAACTCCCCTGAGATCCTTAAAGCTCTGTGTGCATAAGCTTGCCAAGTTGGGGCGGGGGGTGGTGGTGGTGCTGAAATGAAGCATCTGAGATTAGATCACACCGATCAGAAAACAGAACCAGGAGTTGGGCACCATTTAGAGACCCCAAGGAAACAGGCACAGGACTTGCAGCCGTGGATGACCTTGCCAGGCAGGTCAGGGAGGAAGCCTTCACTTTGCAAAGTTTCCAACCATAGCCAGAACTCAGCTTGCGGGCGCTGCAGGAACATTCTTTCTCAAAGTAGACTCCAAGGACCAGCAGCATCAGCACTGCCGAGAACTTGTTAGAAATGAAATTCCTGAGTTCCACTCAAGACCTACTGAACCAAAAACTCTAGGTGGGTGCTCAGCGATCTGTGTTTTAACAAGTCCTCCGAGGGATTCTGATGCAATTTTAAGTTCCAGAACCACTGGAACCACTGAAATCTTGGAAAATATACTCCGAATTCTTTTCTGAGAAAAAAAGGAAAAAGCAGAGGCCTAGAAAGGCTGAGTCACTTGCCCCAGACCAAACAGCTCATTGGTGCCAGGCCCTGGCCAAGAACCAAGGTCTCCTGTATTGTGAAGGCATTTCACCTTCCATTACATGGCCTAAGCACTGACCTCCAAACAGACCTGGTATACAGTAGTCATCAGAAAAGGTCTCTAGGCAGAGGCTTAAAGCAGCAATCTAGTTGCTGCGAGTGTCCAGGGGCTAACCTTGAAGCCCCCTGTACTTGATGAGTACACTGATTTCTCTCACATTGTAGGCTTATTCTCTCACATTGGAGGCCTGGGCAGAGGGCTGGCTGCAGATGTGGGCTGAGCTCCAAGTCTCTGATCAGCTGACTACCTAGAAATCATCAATGCATCTTTAGTACCTTACTAAAAATCATCTCTCACACTTGTTCAGTGCCCTGCACTTGATGACGTACCTTCACACTCTGAGGCCACATGAATTCCCCCTTTTGGCAGGCCAGGTCCGGAAATCTGCCTGTTTAAACAGCCCTTCCTTGACTTGGGTCTCCGCCAGAGGCGGTTTGTCTCCTTCTGGCTCCAGGGGCAGCTGCCAGCTCTAATCGAGTCACCTCACCAGCCTCCAGCAAAGGATCCCCATAGATTCTCGTCTCTCGCCTTCCTTGGAGGGGTGTTCCCACCTCACCTGCTGGGGGAACAGGGCCTCCACACAAGAAAGCGAGACAGGGTTGGGCTGCGTGCTATGAATTAGAGCTGTTTTGTCCTGAAAGTCTGGGTCAGGGTCAGGTCCAACCTGGAGGTCTGGCCTGGGATGATCTGTACATGTACGTGTCCTTGCATTTCTGAGTAAATTCTCAGTTTTCCAAGAGCCAGTCGTTCAGGCTTGAGCCTCTTTTCTTTCTCCTTGGAGGCACTACACAGCCTGGCAGCTACCTCTCTAGGGGAGAAAGTTAAGAACAGCTTCTGACTGTGAGCAGCTCGGCTCTGAAGACAGAAAACCCAAAGCAAATTAAACATTAGCTCTACAGATTGTCCTGATGTCCCAGTTTCTTGGGCATTTCCATTTTCCAGACTTTCTAAGGCTTTTGATTTTTACAGAGACTTGAGTGTTAACTCAGGGCTTGTTCAGAGGGCTCCTGTCTCTTTGGACACCCTAAGTGCCTTTCAAGTCCTCAAACAAGCAAAGTCGTCTGTGCTTGAGGCTGTTGTGCAGTTTGATGCTGGAACATACTTTCCCCTGGGTTTTGAGTAGACGGCTCCTCCAGCCTCCATTCCCAGCCTGCGAGCCCTCTCAGTGTGTGGGCTGCTCACGGGCATTTGGTAGGATCGGCCGGTGCCTGGACCCTCTCTGCTGAGCCGTTTGCTCTTTAAGCCTCAGTTCTCCGTACTAAGAGAAGGGCAGTGTGCCTGCTGGCAGGGGCTCAGGCCTCAGGCTATCACAGGCTTCTTCCACACCTGTGATCTCCTCAGGCTGGGAAAGGCCATCATCCACCCTCAGACAGTGTGCAGTGGAGGAAAGGCGATTAGCACAGGGATAGTGAGAAGAGATTTCTAGAAGCAAATGACTAATCGGGACTGACGGGTATGGCTGAACAAGTCATTTAACCTCTTAGTTGTGATAATCTCATTTCTAAAGCATCCCATTACAAAGTAACATGTATCACATATGTGTGTGCATATGTACATGGACATATATGTACATATGTATGTATGCATAGGAAAACTGACGCACACAAAACATAAAATGTTAATATTAACTGTGTGATGAGAGTATACTGATATTTTATATTCTTTATACCTGTATAGAGTTTCCAAATGTTATATTATGCAGATATAACTTACACAATCAGAAAAAGAGTTTAATGGGAAAACGATTTCCAGCCCACCGGGTACACAGTGATATAAAATCCAGTGGGATCGTGCTTTGACGTACTCGGAAGAATCAGAGGCATCGCCCAAATGAATGTCTGAGATTTTGGCAACTGGCAATTCAGGCAGATCCTGCTTGTTAGCAGGTGTCAGAGTCTCCAACGTTTCCTTCCAGACAAAAGGAAGAGACATTGGCAGCGGTAAGAGCCATAACATCTAGTTTCAGGCAACAGAGCAAGGTTGAAAATCAATTTGTGTGTGTGTGTGTGTGTGTGTGTATTATGAATCACTGGTACAGAGTACATAGCTTTTCAAATAGTACTTATTAAACACCTAATTTTTCTGAATATAATATGATTAAGGATGTATCCATGGACAACAATTCAATTCTGGCTCTTGAAGCAAAATTCACAGAATGAAAGACTCCTTTCTTCTACCCTGATGCTCTTGACAAT
>NW_006432227.1:126482-149072 GCF_000325575.1 Pteropus alecto | reverse complement strand
TGTGCATTTAAAAATCTTTTCATTTGTGCCCCCATCCCCCAAAATCCCTTCCAGCTATTGTCCTCCTGGTCTAGCATCCAGTCTTAGATCATGTCTTGTATTTGGTTTTCATCTTTTCTCCTTTTATCTGGTCTTCCCACCATCATTGTGTGTGTGTGTGTGTGTGTGTGTGTGTGTGTGTGTGTGTGTGTGTGTGTGTGTGTCTGTCTGTCTCTGGTAAGAAGAGCTCATTCTTTTGCGAAGGGGTGAATGGATGAAAAGCTGGGAGGTGGGAAGGACCACAGAACCTTTTTTGTCTCCTTCCCTGTGTTTTCTCCTGCTCTTATACTTGTTCCTTTATATGGTTAAAATATATAGTCGAATGCCTGTTTTTATTTTTCTTATAGAATTTTAATTACCTTAATCTCTAAAGGGATGGATAAAAATCTATAATTTTATTACTTTTTTAAACAGGAAAATATAGTAAAATCCGTCAATAGTTTCCCAAAGTGGTTCCCGCCACTGATCTATAAAGCAAGTATCAAGAGACAAAAGGTTCCTCTTCCACCTGATTAGACAGCAAGGACTGTATCACTGGGAGCATCCTTGACATACACCGTTTCCCTCTCTGGTATGATGTCATTAACTCCATGGATATGTCTTAAATTCTTAACTGTGGGCATGAAAGACAGGCAGCTCTACATGACGCTTTAACTTTGATCCTGTAGGATAATCTAATTATTTCCCTAAATTCAGCAGTAGAGAGGTCTCTACCTTAGTAGAGATAGCTGAAGGTCAAGTATAATGGTTAATAGCTCTGGAGTCAGACAAACCCAGATACAAATCTCAGTTCCATACTTACTAGTTGGAAGATGTCTAATTTGCCTCAGTTTTCTCATCTATAAATAGGGATAGTATTAAATATGGCCTCAGAGTGTTATCGTGAGAATTAAACACAGGATGTTTGTAGAGTATTTAACTCAATGTCATGCATACGATAAATAGCAATTTATTTTTAATCATTCTTATTATGAATTAATAAATTCTAGTTTCCCCTCTGCTTACTATCTTTCCTTTCCTCTACAGTGCAGTTAGTACTGAAGACAACCAGCATACAGGAGCTCCTGCTGCCTTGTCATGCATTTCTAAGCTTCATTCAGATACGCTCAGAGATGGCCCTTACCTAATGGCTGACAAAGGAATAAGCGGTAATGAATCAAGACAGCCAGGAGAGGGTGGGGCATGGGATCCAGCTTGAAAAGGAGGGCCAGTAATGTCTTACTAAGATGACAGGTCAGGTACTAGGAGATCACATAAGGCATTAATGAGCTAGCACCTTCTCAAGGACTATGCTGATAGATTCAGGACTGAGGCCAGCTGGACAGACAGCACTAACTGGTGATAAGAATAAGATGCTCTGTCCTAGCAGAGGATGGCTGGTAGAAAGATGCCAGAAGTCTGCTGAGGCTCACGACCATGACCGAGAAATGCTAAGATTGTATCTTATTAAACTGTGTGTTATTATGAACAAGACTACAAATTATACCACAAATACACAAGATTTATAGGATTTTAAAACTAATCAGCCTTACTGTCAATATCAGAGAATTTGTTCTTCAGTAGAGATGGCAAAAAGGTATAATCTCATGTTCCAACTCTGACTGACTGGTTGTGGCTAGAGCTACAGCTGCATTGAGAAAAATTCTAGGACTGCATCCAGCCTGAGGAGGATTGGGTGCTGAGAGATATATTAGTGATGTCTGCCTAGACACCATGAGCCAGAAACAGCAGTGCATGTGTAATATACGGACCATCTCTCTTTTCATTCAAAATCCAATTGTAAGCCATACAGAAAGTACCAGAAAAAAAATAGATGAATACTTATGTGATACAAGGATGAGAAAGAACTTTGTAAGCATAAAACGAATGAATGAAAGAAATTGCAAAGAAAAACACCTAAATAAAAATCTAAAATATCTGGGGATCAAAAAATAAAAACTCAGGAAAAGTATTTTTTTCCACAAATATGACAAAGGTATTATATATATGTGATGTTCTCTTATTAAAAAAATGTTAATGATTAAGAAAAATTACAAAAGAACATGGAGAGATGATCCTTAAGGAAGCATTTCGAATGACTCAAAATCTTAAGTTACAAAATAATGCTCATATTCAAGGAAATAATAATTAGAGCATTCATGAAAAACATTTTTATACATAAAATTAGAGAAGATTAAAAAATATACATGACTCGATGCTGCTTAGAATATAAGGGATACTTTTAGATGCTGCTTAAGGAAAATAAATTGCCTTTCTGGGAATACTTAGAAATTTTTCCAGCAACTCATTTACAGAAATCTAATCTAAGGTAATATTTTAAAATGTTGGTAAAATTTGCACCAAAAGACTGATAATAATCATGCAGAGTTTTATTGTAACAAATTTGGGGGGGAAATCTAAATTCCAGACTAGGGGAATCATTAAATAAAATTTGATCTATCCAACTGAAGAGTCTGAAGCATTCCTTAAAATTGTTTTGAAATAGTTTTTAATAACTTGGGAAAATGTTCCCAACATAAGCTGCATAGAAAGATTTTGCACATCTTAATTGTATGTTTTATTATATATTATAGTGTATTATATTTTATCCACTATTAAGTTATATTGTCATGTCATATTTTTGTGATTATGAGTAATTTTTATTTTCTTCATGATAGGATTTTATATTGTCCCATTAAAATATGTATTCATTATTTCTTTTAATTAGAAAAATAATTTAAATCCAATTTGATTAAAACTCTCACATAAAATTTTTTTCAAGCAAACTAATTGTAGAAAAGAGTCCTAGAGCACGGTGGACCAGAACACAAGTTCTATAGTCACACAGACCTTTGTCACTTTTAATAATGTGACCTTGGGCAAGTCACTTAACCTGTCTGATCCTCAGTTTTCTTGTCTGTGAAATGAGAATAATAATGATGCCTACTCGAAAGATAACTGTGAGTCTTAAGTCAGAGATATTCTAAGTGGTCTGGTCAGTACTGCATCGGGCACATACGAGGTACTTAAATACTGATCACAAGTTAGTCCGAGGGAACTGGCAATCAGCTTTGGATGACTTGGTTTCATTCACAGAAGTCCTTATTTAGAGAACAAGCGATTATGCTACCTTTGCATGGTCGGGATACTGCAGCTGTTTAACAGATGTCACTCACTGGGTAGGCAATGCCTACCAGTGACAGTGGCTGCTGCAATCAGGTCCTTACATCCCAAATGAATGTGAACACAGCCTTGTTTTGCGCAATTCCAGCTGGCCTTGTGGTTGGCAGATGGAACCAGTGTGAACAGGCGTTTCCTGAAAATCCTTATCAGTGCCATTTCCTAAACCATCATTCTACATGTAGCCAAGAAAACTTGTCAGCAAGACAGCCACTTCCTACTAGCACCCATAAGAGAATCCAGCACCTACTTAGTTCTTCAGCTTCTCCAATTCATACAGAAACTTAGCCAAGCAAGGACCATGCGTGTTTTATAGATGAAGACAATGGGGCTCAGAAAGCTTCAGAAACTTGCCCTTGGTTACAGAGCTACTCAGCGCCGAGATTCATGCCAAGTCCATTTGATATATTCAAGCCTGGACTCTCCCACCAATATCAGCGTGTATGCACACGCACATGTGTGTGCACACGCGCTCTCTCTCTCTCTCACTCTCTCTCTGCCCCCTTCTTTCTGCCCTTCCCTCTCCCCCTCCCTCTCTCTCTCTATAATATACATACACTCACACTAAGCTCTTAGTGTCAGATTGCCTCTGGAGGATGGCTGAACAGGAAGCAGGACTCAGCCCCTAAGCAGGGCCAAGCCGTCAGAGGGAGCAATTGGAGACCAGCACTTTTGTCTCTCAAGTGAAGTCGCCACCACTGCCACTCCTGGTACTCTGGAGTGAAACCTGCCCCCTCAGGCAAAGAGGGATCCCCTCGGGCTCTGCCCAAACTGCTCCAAGTGCTTCTGGGTCAAAGGGGAGGACACAGCCCTGCAAAGCCCACCCTCGGCAATTACAGCAGAGGTCAGAGGCCCAAAGCCCCTGAAAGGAACAGCAACACCAGCCAGAAATCTCAGCTGACCAAAAAAACTTTCAGCTTTTCTTGAGACTTTGTCACCTGAGACTTAATCGCCACATATTTTTGAATAACAATGACAATTTTAAAAATTATAACAATAGCAGCTAACTTAACACACGTTGGATTTACTGTCCTACAACATGCATAGCTTTCTTAAGCCCTCACAACAACCTATCTCCTAAGAGTGATTTTTGAGTCCAATGCCCCATAGTGATTTATGAATAAAGTTTGTGTGCTTATGTCCAGGGTAAGTGAGGAAGTGAGATGCTGCTCCAAAGAATGAAAACCCCCAGAGGCCTGAGAATAAGGGGGCTGGGGCCAGGAATGCAGGGAGCAGGCTGGGAGGGCGTGTCCTTGGAAGAAAGATCAGCTGGGGTACCTGAGGCTAGAGAAATTCCTGAGGGCCTGGCTGCAGGAGGCCCTAGGGGACACCCTGACAGGGTCTGTAGCCCTGGCCACCCAATTTCTAGATCAGCATGTCTGATGTCTACCAGGGCACACCTTGCTGCGAAGTACCTTGATGATTCTTGCTAAAATCTCAGGTCCATGGAAAGGTCATTTGATTTTTAACTGACCTAAGATCTAATGAAATGTTTTTTAATAACGATAAATTTCAAATCATAACAATGAACATGCATCGAGTATTTACTCTAATATGCTGGACATGTTTTAGCTCTTTTAATCCTCTCAACCCTTACTGATGAAGAAACCCAGGCACAGAGAGGTTAAGTAATTTGTCCCAGGTCCTCTTTTTTTTTTTCCCTAAGTCATAAATGAACTAATGAATGACTGCACTGAATCTAATATAGAGGCTCTCAAAACTTTAGCCTGTATCAGAATCATCTGGAGGGACAGTTATTGGGTCCTACTCTCAGAACTTCTGATTCAGTAGATCTGATGTGGTATCTGAGGATTTTAATTTCTGAAAAGTTCCTGGGTGATGCCGATGCTGCTGATCTGGGGACCACACTTTGAGGACCAATGGCCTAGATGAGGGGTCAGCAGATTTTTATTTTTTTATGAAAGGGCCAGACAGTAGTGTTTTAGGTTTTGTGGATCAAGAGGCCAAATCGATTCTCATAACCATTTTAAATGTGACCATTTAAAAATTTAAAATCTATCCTTAGCTCTCAGGCCATACAAAACAGGTGGCAGGCTAAACTTGGTCTAGATTCTAGACTAATACCTGTGTTGGTCCCTCTGTGCCCCCCACATCTGTTTTCTTGTTCTTCCTAAGGTCCTAGCTGCCTAATGGCCTAGAAAGGAAAGTACACCTTAGCTTCGAGCTGCTGAGAGGTCAGCCGGTGTCCAGCAAAGGCCACACACGGAGTGGCAGGGATGGAAGTAGCAATGTCACTCAGGAAAGGAAACCTTCTCTGTAGCTGACCTCAAACCTCTGGAGTTCAGGGGCATCTTGGTCACTATGAATTTCGGATGATCCACATTGACATTTGGAAACTGATCATTCGATTGATATTTTCCAAAACTAAAAGTTATCTATTTAGTTTTGTTTTCTTTGGGATTAGAAGATTCTTATAGCTTTTTAAAAGATAGTAATGATGATAATAAAGACATCCGAATTAATGTAATCTGCTTTGAAAGCATATACTTGCTTGCATATTTTAGATAACCCAAAGGGGAAGACCTAGTACTAAGGTTATTCTACATTTATCAGGAGGTATCCATCAGAGGGCTCCGTGTTCTGCATTTCTGTGCTTACGTGCTCTCATTTCTTAAGGATCTATTTTTGTCCCTGGTGATTATAATCAGGGAAAGAAAGCATAAGCCTCCTACAGAGAACGATCTCTTCATTTCCCCCATAAAATGTCTGGTGTGGAGAAGACATTTCAATCACGATGCTCGACCACTGGAATATTACTCAGCCATAAAAAAATTGAAATCTTACCATTTGCAATGACATGGATGGACCTAGAGGGTATTATGCTGAGTGAAATAAGTCAAAACAAAAAGATAAATATGATTTCACTTATATGCAGAATCTAAGGAAGAAAAGAAATGAACAGACAAGATGAAAACAGACTCAAAGGTACAGAGAACAAACGGGTGATGGCCAGAGGGGAGCGGGGCGGGAGGCTGGGGGAAAAGGGTGAAGGGATGAAGACGTACAAATTCGTAGTTACGAAACGGTCCCGGCGATGTGGAGTACAGCATAGGGATCATAGTCGATAATATGGTAATGGCTGTGTGTAGTGCAAGATGGGTGATGGAGTGATCCGGGGATCACTTCATAATTATATAAATGCCTAACCATTGTGCTGTACGCCTGAAACTAATAAAAAAAGGTTTTGTTCCAAGTAAAAATAAATAAATAAATAGATAGATAAATAAATGGATGAATGAATAAATAAATAAATAAATAAATAGACAGACAAACAGACAGACAAAAATGGGCTGTCAGCATCTTCCTCCCACGTTCAGACTGCATAAAGGTGTGAATGAGTTTTCACTGTGAAAGCATCTTATATCATGCTCCATGGGATGGAACTAAAAAGCTAAAAAGACGTCACAACCAGCTGCCAACGTTTGCCCCTCCACTTCCTGAAAAAAAAAATGAGATTAGGAAAACGATAGGAAAGAAGGAGGGTATACTCAGCACTACATTGTAGTACCCGCTCCCTTTGCTGCTAGAGTCCAGGGGTGCTTGCTCTCAGGGTCTGGTCGTCTTTCCCGGATGGGCACCCGACACTGGCAAGCAGAGTGCTGCCCTGGGAAGTGCCCTGTAAGGTCAGAGGAACTGGGCCCTTCTGACTGTCCCCCAGGGTGGCGACCGTCAGATGCTGGCTATTCCTCCGCCCTCATTAAGGTCCACCACCCCGCATTCCAGAGCCTTGAGGCTGGATGTGTTAGAATTCAGAATTTCTGCAGTTATACAAAAGCAACTTGGAAAGTGGAATGGTGGTTGACTAGAGCGGGGGCGGAGGGGGGAGGGAGGGAACAGGGAGCTGTCGTTTCATGGGTGTAGAGTTTAGTCTTGCAAAATGAAAGGAGTTCTACAACGTGAATGTATGTGACACTGTTGAACTACACACTTAAAAATGGTTAAGAGGATAAATTTTATGTTATGTGTGGTTTGTTACAATTTTTTAAATTACTAAACATCTCTAGCAGGATCCAGTGTGGTACCCTGAAATCAAACACGTGGATAATTCTACAACAAAACTGGTCTCACTAACTAAGATAAATAAAAATGATAAACAGCCTTATATATCAGTTCAGGTTACATTTTGCCACCAAATAAGATGGCTGAACACAAAAATACTTTCAGTGTTCAGGGGCCTCTGGAGTTGGACTTGCAGCTCAGGAACTGTGCACCTGTAGCTCCCGCTGACCCCACCCTACTCTACTCTTATATGAAATGTCCATTATCCACAATTTACTGATGAGAAAATAGAAACAGAAAGTAAGAAGAAGAAAATACTCACTCAAGATTAGCCAGTTAGTCAGAATTCAAACCTGCCTGGTTCTACAGCTTCACCTTAAAACAGGCACAATTGACAATGAGATCCAAAGGGAGCCCCTTGAACTTTCAAGAAAGAATCACAGAGAACTCATCCCAATCCAGGTGCTAGCAGAAGGTGTGTGAGATGGAGTCATGTGGGGGTTTTGATCATGGCCTCTCCCCCGTGCAAGGCCATGACCTGCTCTCTCACCAGCCCCTGATGTGTGTCATTCTCCAGGCCAGAATCATGAGCAGGACAGCACTGCTCTGTCCCCAGGAACTGTGCTTTGATCTTCTGTTACTCCAGCCTAGAGTACAGAACATCTCCAACCCGTGAGCGTTTGCTCCCCTTCTCCCCAACGCTAATAGTCTCCTTTCGATTGGGACTGTTCCCTAGACACAGAAGGCGTGCAAATTAAGTGTCTTTGATTCTCTCAACCTGACATGTCTGCTGTGTATTCCCAGGAGAAATGAGAGCAAGAAGAGATCTGAAGCCTGAAAGAGCTAATGAGAAAAAAAGCTTTGGCTCTCATCTCTCATGCCTGAGGTCAGCTGCTCCGTCCCTCAGTTAGGAATGGTCCTTAGCTGCAGATATTATATCAATCGATCTTCACACTAGACCTGCACGAACAGCTGCCTGTCCCCTGCACATCCACATGAGCACATGGGAAAGTCACTGTCAGTCAGTTTTCATGTCATGGTGCTGAACTGGCTGAGGAAGGAGGGAGCTAGTTCTCAGTACCTTAGCACCTGCTGATCCCACTGGGAGAAGCGCTAAGGGTAGAGATTTGGTGTTCCAGAGGGCTACTTTCAAAGAAATGCTTTCTGAGGGGATGGAGTGAGAGAGGAGCTGGCTTCATAAAACATAAGCCCTCTGCCCCTTTCTGTGTAAATTCAGCAGCGATTCCTTCAGAAGTGCAGCTGTGCTGCTGGTCGGCTGCAGGCAGGGTTGACATCGGAACTATTCTTAGTACAACCTCTGAGTAAAGGCAAATCATTTCCGAGGGGCTTGGGCTGCCCCTTCTCGGTTAAGTTAAACAAAGAACTCCTCTGTCGAATGAGAGAATGCATTGGGCGAATTTCGACATGGTATTATTTAATGAGAATGGAAAAAGCTTTCATAAAATCCTGAGTCGTTACAGCTGAGCAAGCTATCTTTGCCTCCTGGAGCCAACAGTGTGACATGTGTGCGTTTAAAGGAACAGACACACACCACATAAACACACACATAGACACACAGAAACACAGACACACTCGCACACACAATACTCAGGTGGAATTTAGCTAAAACATGAGGTCCTGAATTTAAAATAACAACCTTGCTATGTGCGACATCACTCAAATATACGTGGAGTCTTTTTAACTAAGCATCATATTTCAAGAGAAGTGTGTGTGCATGCGTGTGTGTGTGCGTGCATGTGCGTGCGTGTGTGTGTGTGTGTGTGTGTGTGTGTGATGAAGCCACACTGTTTAAGTAGGCCCTCTAAGCTTGCTATGACATCATACCCTCACCTCCTTTCCTTCCCAGATATTAGGGATCTTGGGTCCAGTCTCAGTTTCTGAAATGCCATTTTTTTCCTTTGATGCTCCAACTTTCGATGACAGACCAGACACATCCACTAACTCATGATGTGAAGCGCTGCTGCCTCAGCTTAAGGGCCCCTGAAATGCCAGCCCCAGCTGGCCCTCTGCGTCAGGGGCCAGTGCTCCGAGCAGCCTGGGATGGGGCAATGGTATAAAGGAGGCGGAAGGCCTGGAAGGAGCAGCACATGGGAGCCACTGCCTGGGGATACCAGAGAGAAGGGTCAAGACCTTTGTCTTTCAAGTGTGAGACACCAGTGTGTACAGACCACTTGACAGGTTTTGAACTACACTAGTATATATGAAGAATGTCAACATTGCTCTGCTTCCAGATACTGCCAAATAAAATTAGAAACAGATTTCCAATATATGAGGGCCTAAAAAAATCCATAAAGATCTTCCAACCCTTTCATCTTACAGATGAGGAAATGGACAGGGGTTCATGTTACTTGTCTAAGTTACATGGGAAAGTCACTCTTGGTCAGATGACAGAGGTGGCATTGAACATGGTTCTCCTGATTTCCAGTCATTTCGCTCTAAACTCTACTGCGGAAAAAGACATATGTAAAACTCGTTTGCTTATATATGAGCAAAACTAAAAATAATGATTAATAATAATTATTTTCCATCTATGGTAAATTATACAGCGATCTCAGGCATATTGTTAATATGTGTTGGATTTATTTAAATTTTTTGCAAATAAAGCAACTCTAATTCCAGGGCCAGCTACGTGATTTGCAGAGTACAGGGTAAAATGAAAATACAGGGCCCTACCAAGGGGCAGGTAAGCCCATCTTTCCTTCCCACAGCCCCCGCCCAATCCACAGCAGATGGGTGACTCCCAAGAAACTGCTAACACTGCACCAAGATATGTTCAGTACCTGGATGGGAGGTAGATAAGCAGTCCTCCTGCAAGCTGCCTGCCAAATGCCAGCTCAGGATAGGCAGGAACACTGCCAGGCCTTACCCCAAGACACTGTGGGACACACACCTAACCCTGAACTTACTCCTGTGTGTGCCCAGGCTCCCGCTAGGGCGGAGAGCAACCACGGAACATGCCTCCCTCGCTGGTGTGACCTGGTCCCTGCCCCAGACAGGGTCTCAGTGGAAAGTGGGAGGTCAGGTGGGACTGGAGCACCAAGGCGCCAGGGAGAAAGTGGCCAAGAGCCCACCATGGGAAGGCAGGGAAGTGGCAAGAGGCAAGGACATGTTAGAGCTGAGCCTCCAGGCCCGTGGCACATGCTCCATCATCCCGTCAGCCTTCACTCACAAAGCACAAATTCGAAGATCAGTCATGAAGAATTTCAAGGCATCTGTGCATAATGCAAAACCCCAAGCATGAAACTCCTCTGAGTACAACCCTGTGCAACTGCACTTGCCACGAAGCCGGCCCTGACTAAACCTTATTGTGTGTATGAGTTTCTGTTGTTCATGCAGCATAACTAACTGCTCGTTGCCTGAAATAGCTAGAGGCTCACTGCACAGGTAGGCGAATGACTGGACGCTATATTAACGGGCTACGGCCGCCATAACAAAGTGCTACTGGCCAAGGAGCTTGAACAACAGGAATTTATTTCCTCTAAATTCTGGAGGCTCGAAGAAGTCCTAGACCAAGATGTCTGCAGGGTTGGTTTCTTCCGAGGTCCCTCTCCTTGGCTTGTAGATGGCGCCCTTTCCCCTGTGTCCTTACATGGTTTTCTCTCTCTACATGTCTGTGTCCAAATTCTCTCTTCTTTTAAGGACACCAGTCACATTGCATTAGGCCTACCTTGATGACCTTATTTTAATTACCTCTTTAAAGATCCTGTCTCCAAAAACAGTCACAGTCTGAGGTGTTGAAGGTTAGGACTTTGACATATGAATTTGGTGGTGACACAACTCAATCCGTGAGACACCGTTCCTGGAATGCTGTAGCAGTGATCTCAGGAGAAACAGCTCCCTAAGGACCTATGCCCAGTCCACGGCTTATCCCAAGGAGGCCTTCTCTCACCTTCCTGAAAACACCAAGTTCCTCTGCTAAACACCCTCATAGTATTCGTCACAATGTCCACATATACACTATTTTCATAATTTTTGTTTAAGTTCTCTTCCCGTTAGATTATAAGTCCATATGGGCAGGGTCCAACTTGGCATGCTCAGAGCTGTGTCCCTTAGTATGTGGCCCACTGAAAGCACCAAACTAATATTTCCTGAAGGAAGAAACGTCAACCGATGACACATAAACCAAAGCAAATAAAATTCTGGAACTCTCTTATCTTTGGGTTATTGACCCAGAAAGCATCCTAGGAATCTGCTTCTCCACCTTTGGAGAGGATTTAGAGCATAAAGTGCATCGATAATGCCCTTAAACAGTTGATTTCAGAACTAATAAGAAAACTTCCTTCCCCATAAAGAAACAATTTTATGGTACTTATGAGACTTCCAGCTGCTACACAGAAATGGAACTTGTGGGAATAGGAATGTTTGTTTACCCAAACATTGGCATTAATCAAGCCGTGGGATGAATGCACAGTTAACATTCGGTGCTGCCAGAAAAACACATGTGCCTCGCTTCGGTGACTCAGAGGACTCTTGGACTGGTTAGCTCCCTAGCCTAGGTATGATGGATGTGCACTCACACCTGCAGGACTCTGCTGAAAGTACACATAATTCACTCATTCAATGGACATTTATCAAACAACTGATTTTCATGCATCAGACACTGGGCACGGTACTTAGGATACAAAGAAAAATGTAGTGGTGGAAACAGAAAACAAGTTCAACAGGATAATCACTGATGAAGCTGTGATTCATTCATTTATTTACTCATTCATTCATTCGACATTTACCAGGCTCAGTCCTAGGCAGTGGGGATATAGCAGAGAGTAAAAGCAAGGAAATGTTTGCCTTAATGACACTTATATTCTAGCTGAAGCAAGATACATAATAAACTAATAAACCAAGAAAGAGGTAAAAATCACAGCAGATGATGACAAGCACCATGGATAAAAAAAAGTAGGATATGTGGTTTACAAAGTGACAGAGAGAAAGCTATCTTAGATAGGCGTCATGGAAGGCTTCTCTGATTGGGTGATTTTGAGCAGAGCCCTGAAGAGCATGAGAGAATGAGCCATGAAGAAATTTGGAGGAAGCGTGTTCCAGGCAGAGGGAAGAGTGAATGCAAAGACCTTGAGGTAAGTCCCCTTGAAGAGGCAGGGAAGGAGGGGGAAGGTGATAGGAGGGACGGTAGAAGGCCACCAGGGGCCACATCGAAATGCAGAGCGAGCTTGGGAAAGGGACACATTGGTCCTCCCACAGCATTCATGTAGAGCGGGGCAGCATTTGAAATGAAGACTAAAAGGATGCCAGAAATTTGCCTAGAGGACTGGCTGAGAATTTGTCTTCCCCAACCTTTTTGGCACCACAGACCGGTGCTCCTGTGAGAATCTAATGCCTGCTGATCTGAGGTGGAGCTGAGGTGGCGATGCTAGCACAGGAGAATGGCTGCAAATACAGATGAAGCTTTGCTCGCTGGTCCGCTGCTCACCTCCTGCTGTGCGGCCTGGTTCCTAACAGGTCATGGACCAGTACCAGTCCACAGCCCGAGGGTTGGGGACCCCTGCTCTGAAGAGACCAACACTAAGTGTGCTAGTGTGGCTACAGCCGACTAGCTTGGCCCTCTCTGTCTGTGCTCATCTTCCAAGGCACTTGTTCTTCTTTACCTTACTTAGAAAGCACACCTGCTCCTTCCCACCTGACAGCTCTCTCAGGCTTCCATCTCTCCATTGCTGCCTGGGTTGATACTGTGTTCACCATTACATCCTCATTTCCTAGATCAGCACCTGGCACAGTGTAAGAGTTTGCTGAGTAAAAGAATGTCGCTTGCTTTCTCTTATCTATCTGTCTGTCCATCCATCCATCCATCCATCCATTCCTCCGTCCTTGTCTTTTTTCCAAAGTAAGAATTTGAGATAGTCATTTTCAGCTACAACCTCAGGTCACAAGTCCCAAATATTGCCACATTTTGTCTCTTGTATATTCTCTTCAAGAGCAAGGAAGGCATCAGAGTATATACTAAATTTCTTCAAAAAAGTGTGGGTATTCTCATGGGTTAAACTGGCTTCATATTGGTAAAATATAAGTACATATCGATAACTCTATAGGTAACATGGAAGTGTAGCTACCAAATAATGGCCAGTAAGCTACCAAATGCATCGTAGATGGTCAGTAAGTTCAACACTTATTAGTTCAACATTTTGAGTTCCTCTCAGGCCAGGACCTCTGCCAGACCTTGAAGATAGATCTGTGAATAAGCAGATATGATACTCGTCCTTTTGAGTTTTCTAACTAGGGAAGGACACAGATATTGATAACAGGCTAAAGCCTGCGGCAGGGGCAGTAGCTGGTATTAAGAGTCACAGGAGAGGCATCTAATGCAGATTGAGAGGCAGTCACGAAGGTTTTCTAAAGGAAGCCATGCGTGAAGTAAGAGAAGTCAGTAAAGCATCTGGGGAGAACGAGTTTCGGGCAGAAGGAACCTAAGTGCAAAGGCTAGAGGAAATGAAAAGCAAGGCTTCTTTGAGGAATGACAACTAATGCAGGATGGCACAGGCTGTATGTGGAGTGACAAGAGATGAAACTGGAGAAATAGGCAAGAGTCAGACAGAGAAGAAGTTTCTAGAACTTCTTTAACACCTAGGTCTTTATTCTTTATCCCAGCGTACACTGACAGGCTTTCGGCATGGGAGAGATATGATCTGATTTGTGTTCTAGAAATACTTCTCTGGCTTCTAGTGGGGGAGATCAAGGGCAGAGAGACTAGTTAAGAGAGTTTTGCAATAATCTGAGTGAGAGGTTATGATGCTGAAGCACTGGGGAGAGGCAGACAATTTAGAAAACTATTTAGGAGGCAGAAATGACAGGACTTGGTAATGTGGGTTGATGGAAGACACGCATAAAAGAGGAAAAACTACACCAGGAGTTTGTTTACCACACAGAGCTTTAAAGCTAGAGATTGAGTTGTTCATTCATTCAGAGACACCATCACCGTTCTGTTAGGGCCACTGATGACCCCAAAGAGGAGCAGAAACGGTGGGAGGGAGAGATCAGACAGTGATCTCAGGTCTCTGGGAAGTAGGAGGAAGCCAGGAAGTTGGTCAGACAAGGATAAGCCTCTTCCTGTCTCCACCAAGGCACGTGGAAGCACAGGAATGACCAAGGACAAAGCTAGGAGCTACTACTACTCACCAAGGAAACTTTCCATTTCCTTTGATGGGAAGTGCAACAGATCTTAGATAACTAACATCTCAAATAACATTACTTCGGAATTTGGATTTTCTGTCCTACAAGAGAATCACCTTTTACTTGAGATCAGGCCCATTCAAGGTGGTATGGCCATAGACGGGAGAGGCTCCACCTTTTACTCGAAACTGATCCTTTGCTCAGATTGATCCGAACCCCTTGCCCAGCCTAGAATGCGCTCTCAAGTATTCTCTGCCCTTCCGGATTCTACTGGCACTTCGGTGCAGTCCGGCGACTCTGACGGCATGTGCTCAGCCCAGAGCATCACAGAGGAGATAAAAAGAGCAAATGCCTTGTTTCCTAGGGAAGCTGTTTCCTGTCCGGGGATGGAAACCTGTGCACCTGAAATGATGGAGGAGCAAAGGCAATGACTGTCAAGTGCTGAGGAAATGCAGAGAGAGGAATTACCATGGTGAAGGCTGAACAAATAAAGGCTTAAGACTGGATAAGCGAGGGTCTCATTGCTACAGAGCCACTGTGCTGAGGTGTCCGGTGCCCTGAGTTCCCACAATCTAGGGCTTAGATTTGACTAAACAAACACTACTATTTTATCTTCCCATACGGTCACACATTAAGTATTTCCTCAAATTCTCTCCAACAGTCTTCCCATCTCCCTCATTGGTAAAAGCTTGAAACACTTAACCAATCTTCTCACCAGTTCTAAAAGCAAGTTATCGAAAACAATATGCCATCTCATTAAAAGGAAGAATAAAAAGTACAGAACTGCAATTAAAATGTTAGCTACCGCGTAGTGAAGCAAAGCATGGATCACTGTGGAGAGGCTACAACCATAAGGCAATCAGGTAATCAAGGAATTCAACAAAAGTCTCAGGCATATTGTCCCAAGGAAGTTTGCTGTTAATCAAGGAAAACTCAAAGTGCATTTTGACTCAATATGGAATGTGGTGGTCATTTAGAATCTTCAACTAACTAGATTTCTAGGAAATCAGAAAAAGAATAAACAATCCCCCCACACTATACTAGATTAATGATCTGATATGCTAATTGATTCTAATGAGTTATTGTTAATATTATTATAATATTTAACATTTGTTAATATTTAAAAATGTCTGTGCATGCCATTTAAAAGGCAACTCAAAAATTCCCAAATGACTTACATAAAAATTCCACTCAAGACTTTGATTTTTTGCATTATGGTAGAGTAGATATTCTAAAAAACTCCCAGTATCAAACCCCGAACAATGCTTAAAGCATTAAAAAGGGGGCGGGTGAGGGGAAAATAGAAAAATGAAAAATAAAAACAGAAAAATAGAAAAATGAAAAATAAAAACAAGCAGAATTCAAAGAGAAAAGCAAATGATGCAGTGTGATGATGATCTTTTTTATGTGTCGACCTGGCTAGCCTTTAGTCCCCAGTCATTCAAACACTAATCTGGGTGTTGCTGTGAAGATATTTTGTAGGTATAATTAAAGTCCATAATCGTTTGACTTTTGGTAAAGAAGATTATTCTTGATAATCTGGTAAGCCTGATTCAATCGAAAGACCTTAAGAACAGAGCCAAGGCTTCGCAGAAGAAAAAATTCTGCCTGTGGACAGCTGCTTCGGCCTCTGCTTGAGAGTTGCAGCCTACCCTTCCTGGAGGGCTGCCCATGGATTTGGGATTTGCCTATCTGGCCCCCACTATTGTGTCAACCAATTTCTTGCAGTAAATCTCTATATACATTTCTTACTGGTTCTGCTTCTCTGACTAAACACAGATTGATGCATGAAGCTAGCGGCTATCTGGGGCATCTGCTCCTCCCTACTTTTGCTCTGAAGAAGAGGCGACTTTAGGACCCATGTAAGTGAAAAGTCATATTAGAGCCTAAGTGAAAAAGTGAAGCAGAAAACAAAGAAACAAGTAAGCAAACCTAAACTTGGCTCTCTGGACTTCAACTCTAGGTACAGTGGAGAAAACTATTCATGGAAAATTTATAGCCATAAGCCACGTTGGGGCCCAACTTCACAAGAGAATGAATACATGTAATTTCAACACAGAGAGATACTATTTTATATCCACCAGATTGGTAAAATTTAAAGTGAGAATACCAAGTACTAGACAGAATATGGACCAATGGGGACTCTCATTCATTGTTCCTGAATGTCAGCTTTGGAAAGCAATTTTGCATCGTCCGGTAAAGTCATAGATGTATATATCCTATGGGATATTGGCTGCATTCCACTACTAGGTATATACCCTTGAAAACCCTATGAACCTGTGCTCTAAGAAACATGCGCGAGAATGGTCTTTGCAACGTAATGTATAATAGCCTCAAACTCCAGGGAATTCAGATCCACTCATAGGAGACTAGATCAAGTGGAAGTCACATAATGGAGTACTACAACAGAGAAAATGAATAAATTATAGCTACATGTCCTGGTACAAACACAGAGTAACACAGAGTGACAAAAAGTAAAAAATATCCAATACATTCATTAAGACTCTATTTCTGCTCACTGTCTTACCGTATATTACAAAGATAAAGCCAGGATTGGATCTCTACTTACCCATGTCCTATTATCCAGGCTGCCAGCTCTTCAGATCAAGAACTATATCCTATTCACAATTGTACCCACGGAACTTAGGAGAGCACCAGGCTTATAGAAGACACCCAACAGATATTCGTTGAATAAAAGAATAAGTTTTGAACACAAAGATAGCTTCCAGGAACCAGACCCTGTGTTTCTAGCCAACAGTTCTGTTGCATGAAAACCCAAACTCTGACCTTACCTACCTGGACCCCTTTCTGCCACAGAAACAGCTGACCCTGCCACTACTGTCACCTGACCTATCTGACTAGTGTTAACTCTTCTTCACCAGCCTCCTAAAATCAGAGTTCCCCCAGATACTTCCATCTAATAGCCATTCAAGTCCCAGTGTGATATGTTCTTGCCAAGAGAGAGGGAGAGAGGGAGAGGGAGAGAGAGGGAGAGAGAGGGAGAGGGAGAGGGAGAGGGAGAGGGGAGGAGAGCGAGAGAGAGAGAGAGAGAGAGAGAGAGAAAGGAGCTTGTCATTGTCAATAAAATGAGGTTCTGAAATTAGATCTAGATTTAATTCAGGCAAGACGTATTTTTCCACCATTTAACACAGATTTTAGAATATTGGAGAAAACAAGAACTTTGTTACGGCTTGGGAAATATAAGGCTCAGAAAAGCAAACAAAACTAGCATACAGATTAAGAAATTTTAGTTCAAACTGATCAAATCAATAACAAAATGGCATCACAATAAAGATTTGAAAGAAAACTTACATTAGGCCATATTGTTAAGGGATTTATTGTGAAATTTCTGGGTACCTTTCTATGTGAGGAATAACAATAATTGAAGGGACATATTTTAAGGGAGAATAATTGATACATTTTCTCTCCTGAAGTACTAGAATACTTTTAAAGTAAATCTTTTTTTTAGCACCAAGGGTGGTCCTGCTTTGAACATTACAAAGACAGAAAGCTTTACACAAGTAAAGGTGATCTTTCTTGATATAATTACAGTAATTTAATATTGTAATATCAACTAACCTAAGCATGAAGTGTACCTTAGTGATGGCTAATGACATGGCTACTGCCAGTTAATGCCATCATCTCTGCAGGATAATGTGGTGAATGAACACTGCAATTACCTGGCCCAGAGAGATCAAGTACATCGCAAATTACTGAGTTTTTCAAATTGCAAATGTCATGTATACTTTAAGAATATTTACAAACACGTTAGATTATTCTTGAAGTTCTAGCTATCATGAATTATGCTTACTGTCTTAGGGAGATGGCCACATACAACTGCCACTTCCTCAACGTCTAGAAAATGCACATTTCTTTTTTCTTTTTATTAACATTAGGTAGACTACTGGCTAGTATAGTCTACTTTCATTTCTGTGGCTATGAATCACTCTTGGTTTCATTTCAATGACGTACTGAATTTCTACTTGTCCCTAACACCATGTTACATACTGTTTGAGGATGGAGTTTCTACCTGAATGGGGCTTTTGAGATAGCTGATAAAACAAAATTCATATTTAAGTAAAAATGAAAGAATAAACATGAAGGAATATAAAACCCGAGGTATAATGAAACCTTGACTTCTGAGCTTGTCTGTATTCTGAATATCAACTACCTAGAAGGTTTTTACTCCCTTCTCTGAGCTAAAATTGTTTCTTTGGTGAAAGAAGGAGACTTCGTTAGGCACTCTCCAAGGTCTTTCCAACAGAGCTGTTCAATTATTCCGCAGTTGTAAGAAAGTATTGAGAGTATCTTTTAGAAGATGTGTGTGGAGAAACTTACAATGCAAAGATTTTTTTTCCAAGGTGGGATTAATCAGAGAAGGTTTCATAGAAATAGTAAGTCTTATGGTTGGCCTAGAAGCACAATGACACGGTATGACAAGCACTGTAATTGTCATGCTGTGTGTGACCTAATGGAGGCATGACATTTGTAAACCCTACTTTTTTCCTATCCATCATTTCTGCCTTATGACTAAATGCATGCCATCCTCAATTCATTATTAATCAACTCTATCTCAACAGGGAAGTTATAAGGGAGACAGGTGTTCGTGGTGAGTGGATAAGGAATGGCCTAACTCATTTCACAGAGCAACTAAGCCAACAGGAACAAGTATCCAGTCGAATTCGCTCATGGCCTTGGTAACTCTCTCCACCATACTGATGAGCTAGTGATCTAAAAAAATATTGAACACACACCAAAGTATTATCCATCATCCAATTGGTACCTTTAACAATCAAATCAGCCAGACAATATGTCTCTTCCCTTCTTTCTCTTGGTGCTTGCTAGAAGGAGTTTTAGATGGAAAGTTACCTAATTTAGGACAAAGTTGCAACAGCTTACTAAAGTTAAAAAAATGTAAGCAGCTGTCCATCCCTGTGCACACAAAACATTACAGACTTAAAACGTTCTTGTTTACACATTCTGCTAAGATTACAGAAGCAACTCCCAGGAAAGTGAAATCTGTCACAGGGCCTGGGCGATGTCTGGTGGTGAGAAGTTAAACCCGTGTCATTTTGTTGTTCCTTCATTCTCCCACTTGCAAAGCTCAACTTCTGAGTCCCCTCGAACCCCCATCAGAATCCTCCTTCCCTGATGCCTTCATCACCTATCTATTTTCCTTTGGAAGTCCATGGTTTCTAAATCCTTAAGACATATAAATAATATTATGAATTCCTTTTACTAACTGTTCCCTTGGCCCCTTATTTTTTTTTTTAATCTCTGAAGAAAGGAGGAGCTATTCAAGATTTAAGAAAATGTCCCAATTTCCAATGGCTCTTTATTCATAGACTATTATCTTCTACACTTTAAAAAGAATGTGGGAGTTGCAAAGAAAGAACTTGGATCAATTTATCTCTGAAAACTACCTGAAACTGTTTAGTACAAGGCAGAGAGAAGCAGTTCAGTTCATTCCAGGGGCTTACGAACAGGAAACGCACCTCAGTGAACCAGAAGCAACACAGCCAAAGAAACTTAGCTGAATTCATCATCTGAAATGTGTTGACATTTTTTTCAGTTTCTCTTCACACATCGTCAGCATCATCAAACATTTAAATCTGCCTTTCATATGCAGATATGACAAGCTGTCTGATAATATTCCACACTAACGTATTATAGCATTGCTGATACTGAAAATCATTTTCTTTAAATGATCTTCATCTAAAGGGTTCAGAAAAGTTCTTTTTCTTTTTTACCAATTCACCACTATGAATATCATATGAGTATCATCAATTAACGTGGCAAGGATGTAAGAGATGCCTTTTTCCTTTCCAATTAAGAATATGAAGAAACTCGATTATAGAGAAGTGAAATGATTTATACGGGGGTGCATACTTTCTGGCAATGGAATGGAGAGGAGATAACAGATTTGAATGAGAACAGACCATGTTGGAATAAAACGATAATAGAACAAATAGAACCCAGTGAGGAGATTTAAGTCACAATACCCTTTAATCCGCAGGTTGGCTCCTTCAGGTCCGGGACTCTCTGCCTCTGCTTCTTGTAAACGACGTGTGGGTGGTACTCTCCCTCAACCAGGGGATGCTTTTTGACAGGCTCAATAAAAAAGTCTCCGTGCGGTAGACGGAAAAATCCAGTCTGTAAACATATGCAACGCAAAGGTTTATTTGAATCAATTCTCTATCTTTGCAAAGAAAATTAGTACAGTGAAAATTATGTAAATCATGATGATCCCTGAAACTCGTCAGGCAAGTGCTTTCATAGTCTGCCATCTGATCTCACAGAAGAGCTATACGTAAGTGATTTAATGAAATGTCTTCATAGACAGTAAATGTTTTGGGATCAGAGATCCTTTTGAGACTCTAATGAAAAGTGTACATACACACATCTATCCAAAATGTAACATACAGTGTTGTGGGTTCATGGATCCTCCTCTAAAACCCATAGCTGAATAGCTATGAATCTTAAATTAAGAGCCAGTTCTTTCTGGTTGTCCTACTATGGAGTTGGAACCTGTACTTCGTATTCCACTGACGGCTCTGTGGACCATTTATCTGAACGTGAGTAGTCCAGCTACATGTTCACACAGTGTTTAATGCCACTCTGCTCTCAAGAAAACAAAGAAATATAACCCTAAGTCCCTGATCTGAGACTGAGTTTCCAGGTGTCTGCAGTGGAAAGCCCTATCAGTTTCTAGGGAAATGCGGTCACTCTCATTTCAAAGATATGGGAACTCATAGTATGCTAGAGAATGCTGGTCACTGAGTAACTCTTTTTGGAAGTCACATCTAAAAGTGTTATGTCCTACAACTCTCTATTTTCTTTAGGAAAATTCCTTAGTGCCCACTTGAGATGCTTAGGAAACTCCTTTGCTATTGTCTCTTAGGGTGGACTTAATTCTCTGGATCTGAATTCTATATCGAAGACTAAGAGAGCTTGCCCTAAACAATCTGCTTGAGGCATCACATTGAGGTGATCAGGAGCTCAGCCTCTAGAATTAAAACAGGTTCAAATCTCAACTCTTCCACTCATTAGCTCTATGATCTTAGGCAAAGGCTTGCTCAGTTTCTGCTTTCTCAACTGAAAAGTGGGGATAGTCAAGAGTTGCTACAAAGATTATGTTTTCATATAGGCAAAGCTCTCAGAAAAGGGCCTGATACATAGTCTTACCACCATAGGCTCTTTCCAGATCTCAGATTTTATGTCATTTCATTGTATCAGTGTCTCCAGAGTCAATATAGCAGTCCAATGAATATTAAGTTTGCAAAAATAAACCTGGAAACATTGGGGCTTGGAGAAATTATAAAAGGTTTCCAAAGTTCAAGCTCTCCCCATCCCATACATCAGCAAGCCAGGTTGCTCTGCTCTGTGGATGAGACTGGAGAAGAGCTGAGCGGCCCCTAGTCAGGAGGCCCTTGACTTTGGTGTCTTTCCAAAACGTTTCCTTCACTACACCAGTAATATAACTAGATCTTAATATAAATCTCATAATTGACTTCCTATTTTGATTACTGACCTTAAAATATCTTTAATAATGAGGAGAACAGAAAAATAGGAACGCTTTACTGGGAGTCATAAGAATAGCTGTGTGACCTTGAACTGGTGGTCCAGCCTATAAAATGGGGGTAATACCTACTACCTCAAAGCTGTTAGGAGAATCAAGTGAGCTGCAGTTTGTAAAAGTGCCATGAAAACTGCTTTGCAAATGCAGGGTGATAATATTTTAACTACCAACTCTAATAGTGGTAATATCTGACTTCAAATTTGCTGACATTTCTTGGGAGACATGACATTTTTTCTCAGTATCATTCTCTGAGGACAAGCCTCTGGGACAGGAAGAACCAACAAGGTCCAGATTGCAATAAAATAGCTAGAAAGAGACTTGTGCAGTGCTGAAATTTGGTTCCATTTCTACTCTGAGACGAAGACCAGGGACATGAGAAGAAAGTAGGCTTGTTGCTAATGAAGCTCATTGGTTCCATAGAAGCAAAGTAGAAGTCAAGGACACCTCAAGGTTAGCTGGTTTGAGGTCCCTTTGTGGAACTGCTATCAACCTAATATTGATGTCTTTGAAAAAAAAAAATCACCAACAAGAGGGATTTATTGGTATTTCTTCGGCCTCAAATTTTGGACCCAGGTGATGCAGAAGAAACAGATGAGACTCCAGTTGAGAACATAATAACAATTTTATGAGCAACATGAATGAGAATGCCAAAA
>NW_006432227.1:119476-126456 GCF_000325575.1 Pteropus alecto | reverse complement strand
GGGAAAGAGGACATCTGCTCGCATGTAAGCAGAGTTGCCAGCACCAGGATCCCAAAGTGTATGTTACAGAGAAGGGACGAGGCAGGAAAGGGAATGAAGAGAACTCTGCTGGTTTTGGGGGGAATGAGTTGGGAAGATTTCCTAGCTGAGTTCTGTACCACCTCTCTGTCTCAACGTATAAACAAAGAGCTTTGTACACATGGTACCCAGGTGGCCATGGTTTATTGGTCCTCTCATTTAACCAGAATCAGGTCATATCAATCATTTATGGTTTATTTTACAAAGGACGGGCTCCAAGCTTTCCTTGAAGCTAACTTTCCAAGAGAATCACCTTCTAATACCAGTTCTGGATTTGAGCCAAAGAAGGCACCCTTGATTCTAATTTTCTCTACAACCTGCTCACCTCTTCTATACCTTCGAAGGAGAATTGAAATGGACAGGAGGAAAAAATATCCACTTCACTGGGGTCTTGTACTCTGTTCCCAGAAGAACCAGGGCAGAATGAGTCTCAGACAGATGCTACAACAAGACAGACATGCCCTTTTATCTTCTCTGTCATCTATTCTTCCTCCTTCATGCTGCTAACTATCTTTTGGAAATAAACTCACCTAATTGTTTTAACAAAGTTACAAATATCTGTGAATGCTTCCCAAGGCTATCTTGTAAGAGTTGCTTTAAATAAACTTTATTTTGAAGTATTATAAACATACAGCAAGATGTACAAATCAGAACTGTAAAGTCCCATAAATCTTTCCCAGAGGGAACGCCTAGATGGAGACACAGAACTTACCCCATGGTTGAGAAGTTCCCCGTTCCCCTCCCAGTCAATACCATCCCCCAACTGTAACCCTTATCCTGATTTCCGGCACAAATAAATTAGTTTTAAGTCTATCTTTAATTTTTTACAGGAAGCATCACTTGACACAAAAGAAAAAAAAAATGTCTACTAGTTCATCTCAAGTGTTAGGGATCGGCCAATGGAAAAGATTTTAAGGCAGATGGATTTCTCAAGACCCATTAGATTGGACTCTTTATATTGCTTCCTCCTTATCAGGCAACCCAGTGGTCGGGCTGAACTACCCTGGTGAGTCAGTTGGCGTTGAACCTCTATGGCTTTCTGCCAATGAAGGGTGGGGAGGGCCCATCAAGGACTCTTTAGAACCAATTTATATTTCCTAATGTCAGATTGAGAATACTTACCTACAACCTCTCCTCCCCCTCAGTTCCCATCAGAGTGTAAGTCATCTCGATGTACTTGACATTACACCTTAGTTAGTGCAATGATGTGGGGTCTAGTGGGAAACGTCTCACGAGGAATTTGTGAATAGAGTATTCTAGAATCATAAAGCCTTAAAGATCTCGAAGAGTCATCTAACGTACACCGTCATGCCTCCAGGAGGACCCTAGGTCAAGCCTAGCAGACTGAAGAGTGAAAACCAATGGCACTGCCAAAGACATAGCAGGGAACTGTGAAATCCATCCCAACACTGGGCTCCATGTTTCACAGCTCAAAGGGATGCTGTTCACGTAGGGAAAATTGTGAACAGCGCCCCTGGAGCTGTGCGATGGAACAGTGCTGCCAAAACTCATCAGACTGCCCTCAAAAGAAATCCCCTTCCATTTGAAAACTTCAGAAGTTACCAAATCATAGTGAGGAGGACAACATTATCAACATATTTCGAAATCAAGAATAGAAAAAATAAATCATTTGGGATAAAGAGGTACCCATGGCACTCAATTATAGTATGGTCACTGGAAAAGATATCACGTTGCCCATTATACACACAAGAAAGAAGATAAAATCGCATCCTCCAAATCACCCTTATTGAGCGTCCATCTGCACCAGTCGCGTGGCCAGCCCTGTGCTAAGAGCTCTAAGAGGGCTAGTGACCGCTGCCCTCAAGGTTTACTATTCAGTGAAGAAGGTAAGACTGATCCATAAAACAGCTGAAAGGGGAATGGCAAGGCTTTGGCACGTTTGTGTTGAAAGGAGCTTAGGACTCTCTTACGCAAGAAACCAGTCAGGGACTCTGGTGGCCCTGGGTCTGAAACCCAAACCTCGAGTCCTCTGTCACAGACCATGTCACACACCACTGACAGCAGGTGAGGGGAGGGCCTCCCTGGGTGCTACAGAGCCCAGGACTGTCGTTTAGAGAAGACAGAGCCCAGTGAGAGCAGAAGCTTTTAGGGTAAAGACAAAAGATCAAACTTTTATAGTCTCAGAAATACTTGGCACAGTCCCAAAGCCATGAGAGCCTTTAAGGATTACTAACTTCCTTGCTGTTGGTTTGTAAGAGACAGAACAACTTTTTCTCGTTTACTGTGTAGCCAAGTCAGAAGTCAAGGGATGACAGAAGCCTTGGAATACAGAGAGTGAGACCACTGGGAATATTCCCCCAGGAATAGCTCACTCCTGCTGCAGTACCACGAGCTTCCTGACTGGCCGCCATGGAGCCAAAGGGGAGAGTGACTGGTAGTGTCATTAATTCATGAAGATTTTGCATATTAGTCTTGGTAGCCCTAGTAACTCAAGTGGTTTGAGGAGATAAAGCTCAAGCCAGGAAGACATCCTCTGGTACACTCACCTGGTAGTCACCAGCGTGCCACACAGGTGTTACAACCTGCAGATAATCTGCTCCCTACCTCCTACGACAGTGCCGTCGAGTAGAGCGTCCTGTGATGATAGAGATGTTCTCAACATGCACTGTCCAATTCAACAGCCACTAGCTACACATGGCTGTTGAGCACTTGAGATGTACTTAATGCAACAGAGGGACGGAATTTCTAATTTCATTGAACTTTAATTACTATCTTAAATTTAGAGAGCCACAGGTGGTGAATGTCTACCATACTGGACTACATATTTCCTGAGATTGGCTGACTAGCGAAGGAGAGAGATCCATAGCATATTCAACATAGAGTAATGAATGCTATAATCAAAGGCAACTTTGAGGATTTGCCTTAGAAAAACTGCAAAAATGTGATATTTCATTGTAATAGTTTTTTTCACGATCAAGTCAATGAAGATCCAGCTTAGAGACACCAACGTACTGCACACAGCCTTCAGAGAACTGAAAGAGACAGCTACATATAAAAGAACACAACATTTGCCAAAATTAAAATGAATCATCAGAAGCAAATGTGGTGGGACAATGGCTGTGTGAGGGAGCTGCCACTGTCTTGAGGCCAGAATGGAAGAGACAGGGATGTCCCAGCAGGGGCCTGGGATTGGGATTGTGGTCACACAGAATTGGAAGGATTGCAAGTCAGGCTCTACTTCTAGAGAAGGCTGTCACCACAAGGGCCCTGCACTATCAGCCGACATGTCCTCAGACCTCTCCGATGCTCTTCAGAGGGGCCACAACCCTGATAGACACAAGACCGCATCCCACTCACTGGCTGGCAGTTCAGAGTCCAAGTAGTAGAAAAAACGCCCCTTCGCTGAAAAATTGATGAAATGGATTCCGAAAAAATGATAAGGTTTAGCATGAGTTATGTGATTTTGGTCAAATTAATTAATACATCGAGCCTGTTTGTTTTCTTATCTGTAAAATGGGGCAAAATCTACCTTAATATGAAATGTTTATTGTTGTAACTGTCAGAGGCATTGTACGTAAAATGCCGAGCAGAAGGCGTGGCATGTGGTAGGTGCTCAATAAATGCAGAGTAGTGCATTTTATTGCAGCATCAGCTACAGTGCACACAATACAAAGTGGTGATTAAAAGCAAGTCCAACTGGTTCATCTCTTAGATGCAAGTAACCTCTCCGGGCCTCAGTTTCCTTATCTGGAAAATATGAATAGTGACAGTAACTTGGTAGTTAACTTATTAACAATTCTAATGGATATTCAATGAGTTAATATAAAGAGCACACGAGTGTCCATACATAGCAAGTGCCTAGTGAGTGTCAGCGATTAGCCATTGCAATAGTCTAAGGAACACTGACCCCAGATGCGTAATGTGATGGTTAATTTTATGTGTCAACTTGACTGGCCCTGCAGCACCGGATTAATTATTTCTGGTTGTGTCTGTGAGGGTGTTTCCAGACAACATTAGCATTCAAACTGGTGGACTCGGTAAGTAGACTGCCATCCCCAAGGTGAGCGGCACCATCCGATCCCTTCTTCTCTGGCCCTCAGCCTGGGATTTATACCATCACCCCTGGTTCTCGGGCCCTCAGACTTGGACTAAATTACCACTGGCTTTCTTGGTTCTCCACCTCGTAGACAGCAGATTGTGAGGTTCCTAAGCCTCCACAGTCGTGTGAGCCCATCCTTCATAATAGATACCCATGTATATAGATATACACACATACATACACATGCAGGGGAGACTCAGTGGTGACTGGTGTACATTCAGTTGTCTGGGAAAAATCTGAGGGGAGACAGAATTAATAGATTTCTCTTTCTTCCTTTTTGACAATTTTAGAGCTAGAAGTGATAGAGGAGGCTTTCTAATCAAACCTTCACACATCACAGTCATCTCCTCAGCCCGGGAGGTTGTTTTTCAGAGAATCTCTCAGGAAGAATCAAGCTCAATTCCCAAACTTGGATTTCTTCAAATGAATTAAAGCTTACATCTCCAATAAACTTAATTTCCAGGTCAGCCACAGATGCCAAGTCCTTGCTACCTCTCTTCCTAGTGCAAACAGAATACACAGCACCATTCATTTTCCTTTAGTGGAAAAAGCCAGACTTTGGAGACAGGGCTGAGTTCAACACTTGGCTCCAGCACTAACAAACAGTACAGCTTTACACAAGTAATTTGGTCTCTCTGAACCTCAGATTCCTCATCTGTAAAAAGATGATGACAACTTGCGTTTTGCTGAGGAGTTTTCGTGGGAATGGAGTAATACATAAAAATGACCCCAAACTCTGCCTGGCCTTCAGGAAACGTTGCCATCTCTATGAATTTCCTCAGGGTGATAGATCGCGTTTGTACTCTTCTCTGGAACTAAGCCAATCATTTCCTCATCGTGCAGCGTGGTTAACACTGCTGTTTATTTTTAGAAATGTTGAGTTCCAGAAGAAAACCTTCTGCTCACCTAAAGAGAGGAAATTTGTCTCTTAATTGCCTTTGTTTCCCACTCGTTAGCACTTGGGCCGAGTGCATTTATTCAATCATAACTCCCAAGAGCTCTTCCCATAGTTTTACTATTGTTCTTAGAGAAGAAAGAGTAAGTCACTGTGAGAAGGGCAGCGATTCAGCCTAACGAAGTGAGTCTTAGGGGAAAGAAGGCAGCCACCAAAGAGAACGAGGAATCAGATGACCCACTTCTCTCTAATTTTAGTGTGCAAAAGAATCCCATGGAAAGCTTACTTAAAATGCACACACCCAGGAGCCTTGCCTAGAAATCCTGATCAATAAGTCTAATGCGATACCAAGGAATCTGCCTTTTAGCCAGCACTCCGGGGTTTTGATACAGATAACACATGGACCATACTTTGAAAAACACTATATTATTCCATTAGGTGGTATTTGATTGTTTTTATCTTCTGTCACCATCAAATGGCATTACACTAAGGATATGGGGAAATACCAGAAATGACTCCAATGAAACACTTAGCTCATCTCATTCAAAAGAAGTTTCAGCTATGATTGTTGATTGCAGCTTTTGAAGAATATTCCGCCAAATCTGAGTTCACAGAGAATGCCCATAACATCTTGACAGATCAGGGTAATTAAAAGATGCCAAAAAAAAAGTTAAAACATTCAAGGAAGTAGATATTCTAGTTAAATAAATATTTTGGATTTGAAATGTGAAATAAATATGAAAATATTTCACATCAAGAAGAAAATGGGCAGTTTGAAAGAAGCTAGCCTGACACAAATACTGCAGAATCCTACCAAAACACATTATTTTTGAAAATTAAAAAAGGAATTTTCATGACATCTCAAACTGTGTGTTCCTAGATAAGCCAACAAAATCAAGGAGCATCAGCTAAGAGCCACTGTCACAACTGAAAAACTCATCAGAAGCCCTCTCTCACACTGTCCTCAGAGACAGGGTGGGAGGCTCCCAGATGACAGTTTCTTACAAAATGGTCTTTCTAGTCCTGAGCAAAAAGGACGTCAGAGCCTCAAGGTCATTTCCAACTACTTCTCCTCCTCTCAATTGCATGCTATCAGAAGAGTTTTCTGTTTCTCAGAATTTCTGTTTTTTTTTTTTTTTTGGTCCCCCTAAGCAACAATCTATGTCTGCCATCACCAGAAAATGAGGAGTCCAACTGAAAGAAAGGGGAACAATTGCTAGCATATTCGAAGCCCAGGAAACTTGTTATTAGGAAGAACAACATACGAGAACCAGCTTTGCAAAAGTAAAAGCACTTCAAGTTTAATAAAATGTACTTGGTTGTTATATAAATCGTTTTTTAAATTTATGTACTTCAAGCACATGGTTAAAAAAGTGAAATATTTCTTGAAAGTATGTTATGAAAAACAGTCATCTTTTGTTCTACTCTTCCCAATCCCCAAAGGTAATAACTTTTGGCTTTTTTACTTGATTCTTCTGGAAGTTATCTCCATATTTCTAAACAACATAATGCTATTTTTTTTAAATCAGTTTTAGGCATTATCTGAAGTACTGTGCTTGCTGTAATAGATGAGAATGTGGCTTCCTTACCCAATCTCTCTACTATTCTCCCAATATCATTACTACATCAAACCAATACAGATGACTCTATTTATATTATTAAAACAATGTACAGGCAAACCTCTTACTCAACCAAGCATGTACTAACACGACTTAAATCTACTCAGATAGGCTGGTCTCTAGGCCATAGCGATTACTAATATTTCCTTTCTTGTGAACTTTTTTCCCTTGAAATTTCTTCTTATCTTTCTTTTACTTGTTGTTACATTCTTTTTAAATCCCCAACATAACAGGCACTATTCTGTAGAGCTCCATTTTTTTCCTAGAGACATCCCCTGGAGCTTTCCATCTCCCAGCTCCTAACTGGCCTGGAGGCTCACAGGCTCCC
>NW_006432227.1:114231-119438 GCF_000325575.1 Pteropus alecto | reverse complement strand
CCCCTACCCCCGGCTATCTTCCAGGGCCTTCCTTTGATGGCGCCTCTCTGTTATATCCACTGAACTCTGGCCTTCACCTCTATATGTTTTTAAAATGCAGAAGTCTGCGTTTTTTCTGAATCTCAGTCCTTTCTGGACAGCTTCTCTTTCTCCCCAAAAAGGTTTAGTCTTCTCTTTAGTCTTCTCTTTGGACATTTCACAGTTATGTACCTTCGAGTGAGTCTTCTTTAATCCCCTGTACTGGACACTCCTCACTCTGGATACTGCCTTTTTCAGTTCTCCAGTTATGAGAAATATCCTCAGATGTTAGACCTCCTAGCTCTTCCCTTTTCTTTACTTTTTCTCTCATATTTTCCTACTTAGTCTTTTTTATCCATTTTATTATAGTATAGTTGGCACACAATATTATATTAGTGTCAGGTACACAACATGGTGACTTGACATTTATGTATCTTACTATGCGAACACCACACTAAGTCTAGTAATCGTCTGTCACCATGCAAAGTTACCACGCTACTACTCACCTTCACATTTTCCCCCATCCCTCCACCCCCATGCCCTCTAGCAACCATCAATTTGTTCTTTGTTTCTACACATCTGCTTTATCTACTTTTTAAATCTTGGCTTTATCTTCCAACATTTCTATTGATTTCTTTTTAAATGTCATCATTTTTTTTTTTTCCAGAGAGTGCTTTCTTTGTCTCTAGTTATTCCTTTCACATTACCCTCTGCTCATATTATGGACACAATTTATTCTAGAATACATTTCAGGACACTAATGAAAAGTTTTGAGGTCTGCTTGTTTGTTTGCTGCATTCTTTACTGCTTTCTATATTATCTGATTTCTCCAAAGAAAATTTTTCCTATTTCGTTACCTTGCTCTACATCTTTCATGCTGAAGGTTTTCCTAGGGTGTCTTGACACTTATCCATCTATATTTATGAGGGAAATGCCAAAAAGCTGGTGAGGCGCTCTGTGTATGCATGGACTTCTGACTGCTCACCTGGGGATCTCGTAGGTACCTCATCTTTGTGGCTCAAGGACTGCCTAAATGCCAGAAACTGAAAGTCTTTTTGTGTTTTTGTTGTTGTTGTTGTTGTTTTTTCTCTTTTTTTAGACCAGTTAACTCCTGCAGAGAAGAAAACTCTAGTCTATGACTTAGGGGCTAGACTCCCAGCTGCAGTAACTCCACCTGAAGTAGTAGAAGCAGACAAACATTTGGTTTTTGGCTCCATGCTTCCATCTTCCCTGCCCTCCATCATATTAGCATCTCTAAGTTTCACATCATGCTGGGGTTGGTTCTTGAGTCATATCAACTTTCTCCTGGTTTATATCTCATCCAAATGTGCGTACTCTGCTGAGGTGTGGCTCACCTGGCCATGAAACATTGGTTATAATTTGTCCCACTTTCCATCCTCTAGAATTTTCTCAAAACCTCATGTCCTAAGATGGCTCCTCCCTAATTCTCTGTTATTCTTAGGAAGGAGAAGAAACCTATTGCTCCATCTGTCATCTTTGAAAACTTTTTGATGGTTTCAGATATATTGAAAACAAAAATAACTAGATTAATTAGACATACTTTTAACAGATTTAAATAAACGATGAGTTAAACCTTCACACCCACATCAAAGAGATTACAACATTAAATTAATCCTTTTTTTAAGCTCAGAAAAATAAGTCTACTCTATTTAAATTCACCACATAAAACTGTTTATGCCCTCAAATAATTCATAATAAAAAACTGATAAATGGCACAAAACATTAAAAATCCCTACTAATAGAATAATTATACACTTAAACGACATAGCATTCTTGTCAAAATCTAAATAGCACAAATAATTTACCCAATTCTGGAAAGTATGTGGTGAGTGCTATGAATCTTTCTGAAGCATCCGAATGACAGCTGAATTTTTCCCACCATTCCTGACCTTTTCAGTGAACTTAATCCTGATGAGGGCAATGTTCTTGGAGATAAGCTGGCCTGATGCAAATGTCAGCCTGCCTGACCCTTCATGACTTCCCAAATTACTAATGAATAGTAATTGTTAAGCAAAGCACAAAGGTATAATCAAGGATTTCTTACAAAGCAAAAACACCAAGATAAGCATTATTTTCTCTTTTATACTTTTATACTTTTTTTCTCTTTTATAATTCCCAAATTTGCTACATTTGATATGTACATATTTAATATCTAAAATATATTTGTGTGTATATATACACATACATATATATACACACACATATACACATTTGCTATATATTTCTTACAAACAAAACAATTATTCTAAAAAATTTACCAGTGGTTATCTCTATGTGACAAGCTTATTTTATAAGATCTAAATTCAAACTTCTTCCGAAAAGAATAATTTATGTAACTATTCTGCCCTTCGGGAGGTGGCACTTAACTCTCCCCACCCTAACCCTGCCTTTGCTTTAGGCTTTGTTTGGTGACTTGGTTTCACAGACTGGGGTTGAAAGTGAAGAAAACAGTAACTTTACAATGGAGAAACCTGGCAGATGCTCCTTCAGCCTGGTCATCAAGGTTAACATCAAACTGATAAATCATATTGATAGCATGTGCCCTTGACATGACCTTACGAGAAGGGCACTTTACCTCTGTTGTGTTCTTCCCCCAAACCCATAATCCCAATCTAACCATGAGAAAAACATTAGACAAACCCAAATTAAGGGACATTCTACAAAATATGTGACCAGTGCGCCTCAACTTGTCAAGGTCATCAAAAATGAGTTAAGCCTAGGAAACTATCACAGCCCATAGGGGGCTGAGGGGACATGATGACTAAATGTAATACAAAATCCTGGATAGGATCTTGGAAGAGAAGACTGCCATTAGGGAAAAAAAAGTGAACCCTAAATAAGTGTGTGGTTTAGTTAATAGTAATGTATCAATATTCGTTCCTCAGGTGACACATATACCATAATATCATTAGATGTTAAAAATAAAGGCAACTGGGTGACAGGTATACAGGAACTATATGTACAATCTTGGCAACTTTTCTGTACATTTAAAACTGCAATAAAAATAGTATACTTTAAAAAATTATAAATAATTCAAATCTTTTTTTTTTATTAGTATTAAAATTGATGGACGATGGATCCCAATCAAAACCTGGGAAAATTAACATTTTTTTCCACAGTAAAGTTATGCAATTACTCTGTCAAAATGGCCACACCATAATATCACAGACAGACACTCGGACACACTGCAGGGGAAAAATGTGGGAGGGCTGTTTCTGCTTTGGGGGACAATATGCATGGAGAGCCCCAGAAATGCACACTTTTGACCCCAAAATTTCACTTGTAAAATTATTTCCCAAAGAACTAGATCGAAACATGAAAAACAGTTTGTGCACCAAGATATCTATCACTGCATTATTTACAATAACAAAGAGTAACAAACAATCTAAATGACCAACAACAGAGGGCTGGGAAACGAACTGAAACATCCATATAATGAGGTATTACACAGCAAATAAAAAATGTGTTAGCTTTTCAGTGATATTAAAAATGTTCCTTATGTGAGTTCAATGAAAGAATACAAAACTACGTTCGGCATGAGTCAACTATGTAGAAATATAGAGAAAATATAGGAAAGAAATATATATTTTAATGATTAACAAAGCCATTCTTGAATAGTTGGATAATGGTTATTTTCTCTTAGATTTTTGCTGAAAATTCTGAATTTGCTACAATGGCTATATATTTATTTTATAACAGATAAAATTATCTTCACGACATTTGCTAGTGCTTTTCTTTGTGTGATTAAATTACGCATAATTTTTATTTTCCTCTTTATCCGTTCCTGATTTTTTCAAACCTTCATATTAGCGTGTGATACTTTTAAAACCAGATGGAATGTATAAAACGCTTTATTATACTTCTGTAAATTCAATGGTTTTGAGTGGCAACACAAGTTTTAGCTAGAAAAAAATCTTAAGGATATTAAATAATATACACAGATAGTGTGATGTGTTGGGGATATTTATTTAAGAAGCATGATTTTAACTGAGGTACTTTTAAAATATAAGCTATACCTGACATCCAGTCATCAATCATATTGCTAATTAGAGGTCTGAAGGTGAGTAGCTAAGAGGAGCTAACAGGAGGGGTTGCAGAACGTGGAAGGGGAAAAGGACGGAGAGAGAAAGGACCAATTCACAGGAAGAGAAGGGAAAATGAGTAACAAAAAACGTGGTACAAGAAAAAGTGAAAAGGGGAAAAGGGCAGGAAAGGGAGAGCAAAATATGTACTTCTTTCAAATCTATGAAGGAGGAAGTTGGAAAATATATGAAATAAATGCACTGGAAAGTAATAGTACAGGGTAGAAGTTTTCTTAATCAGTATATAAACCAACAGTGTTAGTTCAGGCACCTACTTCCTTAAAAAAATGTTTTAAAGCTGTAAGAGAATGTCCTGCGGAGGCAACCATTCATGTCTACACCCGCTGGTAGATAAGGTGTGTGACGAGGCATTCGGGTGGCCATCCGCACGGGTTGAACTCCTCACTCATGTTGCTCTGAGCCTCCCCTTCACTTCCTTTTCTCAGTAATTCACTTGTTTACTTCATGGCAAAAGAGGGAGAAGGGTAGATAATTTTTGAAAAGCAGATCTCTAATGCCAGAGGGGTGACCTTGAATACAACTGCTAGCTGCAGGGAAATAACACCATAAGCTTTGGGAGGCTTTTGGGTGATCAAAGTCACTATTTCAAAAGCCCTTCTAAATCATAAAAAAATAAAAAATAAAAAAAGAAATTCTTATTAACTAAGTATTTTTGGGGTATCTGACTTGCCAAGATATTAGTTTTCAATCATATTTAAATGATGCAGTAGAATTGTACTTTGCTTGCTTTATACTTTTAGGTAAGTGAAAATTCAATACATATTATTGAACAGAATACATTCACGTTTGTTTTATAGGCTTTATGGTTTAATAGTATTCCAACTAATTGTTAAAGCAGCAATAAGAAACTAATCCAATATGCTTACGTACATCAAGTACAAAAAGAGAGAAAGGACCAGCTCTAAATAACAGTACCTAAACACAGATGAAAGCTAACATCCAGCCCTGGGATTGATGAAAAGGGCTGACTTTGCTCGCTGGAAATTTCAGCTACTTGGTCCAGTCTAAAACATTTAAATACCTTAAAAGAGGCCATTGTATTAACCTTAAACCAATTACAGTGAT
>NW_006432227.1:94464-114198 GCF_000325575.1 Pteropus alecto | reverse complement strand
CAGGAACAAAATGTTAAGTTAGTTAAGGTTGAAATACAATTCTCTTTCTACTGGTAAGGAAAATTAGAAACAGTGGCAAGGGATGTGTCTTTCTAAAAACATTAATACATGATTTGGGACTTTCAAGTGGAATGTGAGCGGTGAAAAGGAATGACTCGAAGGAAACTGGACTAACAATGAGGAGATGGCAGCTTAAAAATGAAAAGTCTTGTCTTCTTCCCATGGGTAGAGTGAAAGGCAAATCAAACTACATACGCGAATCTGTAAGTAATATATATAGATATCCTTCTATCAGCTTAATAATCTTTTTTCTTTTGCTATAAGTCACAACTGTGTATTACTAATATGACTGGGGAAGGTGGGTGGCTGCTTTTTTTATAATGAGAAAGTCCATTTGACAAAGTCTCATCTATGGAAAGCATGAGCTCATGGTTTGAACCATGTCTTCATTCCTAAGGTTCCAGGGAGATCTTCCCAGAACAGTCTGTTTGACCTAAGGGCATTAAGGAGGAAATGGCCTTATGGGCGGGGTCCTGGAAGTTTCCAAATATGAACTGAATATAGGAAAATTTGAAATCTGTGGGGATAAGAGATCCCATTCCGATCAAATTTCAACCTTCCTGGAGCCTACCGGGAAATTGTGCGGATGCTGCCGGGTCCTTTCTCGCTATTAGTTAAGTTCTCTGGCGGAAGGAGGAGTCTTCAGCTGCGTGTGATTCAGCTTCTCCCAGGACCGGTATTAGGAACACCGGTTAAGTCCAGCTTTCATCGATTATATGTCCACGGCTTTATCTGGGGCTTTGCGGCAATATACAAATGTTTTAAAAAGTGTTTCTCAAACTGAAATACACATTCGGAGAAATTCAGGAGTCTAAGCAAAGAGTCAGCATTGTATCAGGCCGAGAGGGGATGATTAAAATGTTATTCCAGGGTCCCGGCCCTTAAATTCCACCCTTGTCCCCCTCCCTCAGGTACAGGTACACTTCAGATGTTCCCTTCTAGAAAGTCCTTCCCTGATCACGCAAACAAAACTGTAAAGAGCTCCCACCCTAGCACGCCCTGGCCACCTTACCTATCGCCTTTACCTTTCTTCACAATACTGACTACATACTATATATGGGCATATGTTTACCAGTTTAATCTTGTCTAATGTCACTCTCCACACTAGAATGTCAATTCCGTGGTAGAAGGAGTTTTTATCTATTTTGTTCAATGCTGTATCTCTGCTGCTTAGAATACAGCCCCACAGGTAGGTGCTCGATATGTATCTGATCAGTGACGAATGCTGAATAACTGATGCTTTAAATCCATAAGCAAATCTTTATTCCTTTGGCCTAAAGTAAACAAAAAATCTGTTTCCTGAAAAACGATTAAAACAATCGTTACAAACAATTACACATTACTAAACTTTGGAAGAAGTAACTTAGTAAGTTTTTCAATCTGTATGAATGAGCAAGTCTCAGTTCTTTCCTGGGAGCAGATCTTGATACATAAGAGAAAAACAAAGCCAGAGCCTCAGTGATCAAGGGGAGAGGCATTCGCCAAGACATTACCAGCCCCATTGTAATACTAGTATTCCACTGTCTTATTTTCCTGTATATTCTAAATCTCCTAAAGTGATTTTTATTATTATTATTAAAGCTTTTACCTAAAAAAGAAATATCCACCCTGTAAAAACAGGTACAAAAGGGGTTTCTGGTTTCTGGTTCTGCATGTAAGGAGCTTGGAAGTCACCACTGTTCTAACATTAAGCAAAAATCTGAACTCCTCTAGGATCCAGGAGAGGAGGACACAGAGCAAACTGCTGACCCCGAGACTGGAGAGAGACACACAGGGAAATACCGAGCGTGGAGGCTTCCCAGAGCAAAGACACAGGGTGGACGCTGCCACGTGCGGCAGAGCTGAGACAGGAAAACTCCCACTGTCGTTGACTAACTGTCATTGACTGTCATTGACTAACTGGCTCAGTATGGACAACTCTGGGAGTTAAGTCAGGAGGACTCAATTATAAAGGGCCCCTACAATATCATGAGATTTACCTCCAGGAGCTCAACGGGTTCCCTCAGTATCAGAGAAAAATCCACTCGTGCTTCAATGGGGAAGTGGGGACAAAAAGAACCATTTAAAAATACATGGAGTACTCTGTTTTCCTTAAAAAGAACTGCCCTCAGGGAACTAAGTAACCAGAGCCTGACAGGCTAGGGTATTATCAGAGCCTAACTACCTGGAAAAGGGAAATACCCAACTCTAAACAACTCTAGCCTTCCACATGGGAGAAAGGAAATGCTTAACTCTAGCCCACTCTAGCCATCCTGTCCCATCCAAGGGGGAGAGAAAAAACAGAAACACTTGTGAAGTTCACAGTCCAGAAGCCAAGGCTAACTAAAATACTGAGACCTAATCGATGGATTATAGAACACTTCCCCTTCTCTTACGCCTCACCACATTACTAAAGGCCTACTCACTGAAGTTCCTTTTACCTGGCATATAATGTCTGCCTATTAAGAAAAAGTTATCCCCCAAAATAGTAACTGCATGAATACATGGATATGTTAATGAGCTTGACTGCAGTAATCCATTCACTATGTATATCATGTTGTATAGCTTAAACACATACAATTTTTCTTTATAAAAATTACAAGGCATACCAAAAGGCAAATAACGCAATTTAAAGAGTAAACGTCAGAACTAGACATAGCAGGTATTTTGAAATTATCAGACCAAGAATTTTAAACTATGTTTAACATGCTCTAATAAATAATGTAGATACCATGCAAGAACAGAAGGGCACTGTAAGCAGAGAGATGGAAATCCCAAGAAAGAACCAAAAATAAATGCTGGAGATCAAAAACACTAGCAGAAATGAAGAATGCCTTTGATGCGCTTAATAGTAGATTGAACACAGCTGAGGCAAAAAATACTTGAACTTGAGGATATATCAATAGAAACCTCTAAAACTGAAAATCAAAGAGAACAAAGACTGAAAGAAAAAATAAACAGACTATTCAACAATTGTTGGGACAACCACAAAAGGTGTAACATACATAATGAGAATAGCAGAAAGAGAAGAGAAAAAGGAAGAGAAGAAATATTGAGAACAATAATGATAAGAATTTCTCCAAATTAATCTCAGGCACCAAACCACAGATCCAGGAAGCTCAGAAAACTCCACATATCAGCATTTCAAAAAACACTTGATGAAGACTATCTACAAAAAACCTACAGCTAATGCCATATATAAAGATGAGAAATTTGAAACTTTCCCACTAAGATCAGACACAAGACAAGTATGCCCTCTCACGGGTGACTCCCTCTCAACATTGTACTAGAAATTCTAACTACTGCAAAAAGACAAAAAAAAAAAAAAGGAAATAAAAGGTACACAGATTAAGAAAGAAGAACAAAAACTGTCTTTATTTGTAGATGACACAATTGTTTATGTAGAAAACCCAAAAGAAATAGCAAAAATACTCCTTGAACTAAAAAAGCCATTACAGAAAGGTTGTAAGATACAGGTCAATATACAAAAGTCAATCACTTTCTTATAGACCAGCAAAGAATGAGTGGAATTTGAAGCTAAAAACACAATATCATTTACATCAGCACCCTCCCCAAAATGAAATAATGAGGTATAAATCAATCAAAATATGTACAAGATCTATATGAGGAAAACTACAAAACTCTAATGAATGAAATCAAGAAGAAATAGAGATATATTCCATGTTCAGATGCAGGAAGACTCAATACTGTCAAGATGTCTGTTCTTCCCAACTTGACCTATAGACTCAATGCAATTCCAGCAAGTTATTTTGTGGACAATGACAAACTGATTCTAAAGTTTATATAAAAAGTCAAAAGACCCACAATAGCCAACACAATATTGAAACAAACAAACAAAAAATCTGGAGGACTGACGCTACTCAAATTTAAGATTTACTATAAAGCTATAGTAATCAAAACAGTGTGGTATTAGCAAAAGAACAGACAAACAGATTAATGGAACAAAACAGAGAGCCAAGAAATAGACCCACCTAAATACAGTCAATGATCTTTGACAAAGGAGGAAAGGTAATACAGTATAGGAAAGACAATCTTTTCAACAAATGGTGCTGCTAGACACAGACTACACCTTTCACAAAAACTAGACTCAAAATGGGTCATGGACTGAAATGTAAAATGCAAAACTGTAAAACTCTTAGAAGATAACATAGGAGAAAATATAGGTTACCTTGAGTATGGTGATGACTTTTTAGATATAACACGAAAGCATGAGCCATTAAAAAATTAATTGATACATTGCACTTCATTAAAATTAAAAACTTCTGCTCTGCAAAAGACAATGTCAAGACAATGAGAAGACAAGCCACAAATTGAGAGAAAATATTTGAAAAAGATACATCTGATAAAGAATTGTTACCCAAAATGAACAAAGAACTCTTAAAACTCAATAGTAAGACAACAAACAATCCAATTGAAAAATGGGCCAAAGACCTTAACAGATACTTCACCAAAGAAGACATGCAGGTGTCAAATAAGCGTATGAAAAGATTCTCCACATCATATGTCATTAGAGGAATGCGGTAAACCTATTAGAATGGCCAAAATCTGGAACCCTGACGACATCAAATGCTAGTGAGAATATGGAACAACAGGAACTCACTCATTACTGATGGGAATACAAAATGGTTACAGCCACTTTAGAAGGCAGTTTGACAGTTTCTTACAAAACTTAGCATACAACCCAGCAATCGAGTTCCTTGGTATTTACCCAAAGTGGCTGAAAACTTACATACATACAAATACCTGTGTACTTGTTTATAGCAGCTTTATTCATAATTGCCAAAACCGAAGCAACCAAGATGTCCTTCAGTAGGTAAATGGATAAGTAAATTGTGGTTCAGCCAGACAACGGAATATTATTCCACATGAAAAAGAAATGAGCTATCAAGCCATGAAGACATGGAGTAAACTTAAATACATATCACTAAGTGAAAGAAGCCAACTGTAAAAAGCTATACACTGCATGATTCCAACTATAAGACATTCTGGAAAAGACAAAACTACGGAGGACAGTAATAAAATCAGTGGTTGCCAGGGGTTGGGAGTGGGAGAACGGATGAATAAGTGGAGCGCAGAGGATTTTCAGGGAAGTGAAAGTATTCTGTATGATAATATAATGATGGATAAATGTCATCATACATTTGTCCAAACCCATAGAATATACAACACAAAGAATGAACCCTGAGGTAAGTTATAAACTTTGGGTCCAACTATGTGTCAATGTAGGTTCATCAACTCTAACAAATGAAACACTCTAGTGGGATGTTGATAATGGGGGAGGTTATGCATGTGTAGGGGCAAGAGGTATATGGGAAATCTCTGTATCTTTCTCTTAATTTTCCTGTGAAATTAAAAGTGCTCTTTTAAAAAATAACGAAATTATTTTTTAAAAATGGTGGAGTTTAATAGGTACAGAGTTTCAGTTTTACAGGATGAAGAGTTCTGCAAATGGATTGAATGCATTTCATCCTCAATGTGAAGGTATTTAATGCCATGAATGTACACATAAAAATGGTTAAACAGTAAATTTTACATTGTGCATATTACATCACACTATAAAAAACTGTAAAAAACAAAAGAGAGAGAGAGAGAGAAGAAATATCCATTGTCCTTAAAAAGATAACACTATCAAGTAAAATTATGTTGCAGACTAGATATCTTTTGTGGTCTCTTTCAATAAGTAAATTCGGTGTAGTTTTAATTCTAGACTCTTAGCCACCATTTACTTGCTCAATAACTATCATCATCCATCTAGACCAGAGATGGCAAAAACATGGTCCACACACAGCTGCCTACCTCACCTACATGCCCCTGTACTGTGTTCATAGCAGATTCTGCTACTCATTCTTGACACACTATCCACATCTTCCACCACCTTACAGACCTTCTCAACAAGCAGTCCAGGCATCCTCTACCGATTAATCAAACTTGACAATATGAGATGAAACTTATATTGGTAAATACATTGTGATCTAACACATAATTCCTCCTAAGGTATTTTATTATTCATTTGGAAAATACATGAGAGGTCAGGAGACTGAACACAACAGAATTTTTTAAAATATTCTATGAAAAAGATGGAGACAGTTCCCATATATGCCTGCATGCATACATAATAAAAATATATGCACGAATGGAAAAACATGAGACCCTTCTTTTCCAGGATTCTTGGAAAGGTGCCCCTAGGCTGGTGCATCACCTCTTAAAAACAGGTCTGCACTACTTTTAAGAATTGCTCTAGTACTATATAAATTTTCACTGGATTTGATTTATTTGGAGCACCTACTATTTGAAGTATATTAAGATAAGCATGACTACATATGATGTGCATATGAATAAGGCTTTTATTTTTCTTTCTAGATGCAGGCACGAATAATTCTAATGCAAAGTGGGCAGTGAGAAGAAATAGATTCCATGCTGAGGATTATACTAAAGAGAAAGAAATTAACTCCATCTGGGAAGGTTTCATAAAGGAGGTGTCTGTGATCTGGGCCTCGGAGAATGAGTAGTGAGTGCTTTACGGTTTAGGAGCAGAATCTTTTAGTCAGCTGAAAAGACTGCACAAAGCCTAGATATGGCAGATATAAGGCACATTAGGGTTCCAGAACATGTGAGCTGTTCCTGATTGACTCTTCTGTTCCAATTCTTCTTTGTCCTTTTGAGAACAGCATTTGCTGCTTATCTTTTTGCTCAATGACATTTCAGGATCCAGGGCCTATCTCTTCCAGGATTTAGGGTCGGCATAGTAACTGTGACCCACGTCTCAATAATCAGTGTATTCGACACTAAGAAAGGTCATGTTCTTGACATTTTGATTGGAGCTTGGTAGATAGCAGGCAGAAAAGTTTTAATAGCTTTAAGAAACACGCTCCCTTTAGTTTTCACTACTCTCAGTTAGGGACTTTAAAGTGAGAACTGGCTACTGATAGGTGAACTATGTTCTTTATAAAATGAAAACCCGCTTCCCAACAGTTTATGGCTGGTGTGCTCTCTAGGTGTGCATGTGTGTCATCTACCTTCGTGGCTTGTCACAATCCCACCAGAGTGTCCAGGGGCCATTTGTCTATGTGAATTCTTAGTAATTGGACTCAGAATTACCCCAACTCCCAGTAGTAGAATGAACCTAAGTACCATATGCATAAAACTGAAAAGATATCATATATATCAGGTTTTTTGTCTACCCTACACCTTGTACCCTGCTTAATCCAAAGTTAGGTCTTGATGTTACATGCTTTCTTTCCAGTAGTCTAGCACAGTACTACACACTGAGTTACTGAAAAAAAAAAAAACATTTTTAGGATGTTGAAGATTTTTTTTTCTTCTCCTTTATGTTGAAGGAGAAGAAAAGGGCTGAGCTGGCCCTTCGTCAAGAGGCACACTGTGAAGAAGCAGTTGGCCATTACTGCCCTATGAAAGCAGCTGGCTGGGTTTCCTCTAAATCCACTATATTGGACTTTAAACTTCATACTAACTACTTATAAATGCAACAACATGGATGAACCTCAAAAATATTACGCTTAGTGAAAAAAGTCAGACACAAAGTCAGGTTACATCTTGTATAATTCCATTATATAAAATTTCTTTAAAAATTAATCTTGACAGAAAACAGTATTTGCCTGGGGCTGGGATGGGAATGAGACTGAATGCAAATAGACATGAGTGAACTTTTTGGGGTGACAGAAATATTCTAACAATGTATTGTGATGATTCCACAACTGCCTAAATTTACTAAAAATCTTTGAACTGTACATTTACAGCAGATGAATTTTATAGTATATAAATGATACCTCTTTAAAGCTATTGAAAAACATTTTTTATAAAAAATTATTTCCTTTCTTCTGGGTTAGTGGTTCTCCATTGAGGCCTGGTGAGGGTGAAGGCAGGAAGGAAGACAGAAAGCAGAATATTAGAATTACTGAGTAAGTTTTTTAACATGTATTTGTTCTTCCCTATGGTGTAATACCAGAAATCAAAGAATATCATCATCTATTATGAGGAGGCTGTGTATAGTTTGCAAATATTCCCCAGATGATTCTGATATGCATTACCCACACACATACTCCTGAGAATCTCCTCTTGATCAGACTGGGTCTCAAGAGTCTGTTTTCAATAAGTAAAACTGGTGATTCTTGTATTTAGAAAAGTTTAAGAAACACTGCCCACATTCCACACTACTAGAAACCTTCAGAATTGTGGCAAGGCACAGTGGGAAAGGTATTTCTGAGAAAACTCACTTTCTGACCTTCTTTTAATCCCATCTGCCCAGTCTACCTCCCAATCTCATCCCTGCAAGTCACCAGGAACAGCAAATACCTACCTGACCCTAATGAATTAAACCAACAATTAAGAATCCCAATTTCTCCACCTTTGGTAGAGATTCTGGTCCATTGAAATGGATCCCTCTGAGCTCAATACCAAAAGGGCCAAACATTTAGTTATGATTATGACCTAATCATTATCATTCCATGTTAGTTATAAAATCTTCTGTTACATTTGTGCCTAGGTGTGGTCCTCTGTGGTTGAAAGTGTTGTAGTTCTTTCCAATTCAGTGATTTGAAGACCATAGTTCCCCTTCGAAAAATAATATCTTCTCCTTTGAAGCATTTGGTCACATTCCTTAGTAAGTGGTAACTCCCATTCTTGGAAGAATGTAGAAAACGTTTTCAAAAATAGCATTTGCAGTCACCTCTCATTGCTTTATTTAACTGACTGTCAAATTTGCCGCAAAATCAGGTTACTAGAGATAAAAGCTAAGAGGTCCCTTTGTTTTTAGAAAAAAAGGAAAGCTTTGTAGGGGAGAGAGAACATTGACTTAAACAAAATTCAAGTGACTATCCACGAAAGGGTCACTGCCAGCTCTATGTCTGTCGACAAGGTTCCTAAATCTGTATAGCGAATTCCCTGAAATTCCTACCATTGTTCAGCATTTGTGGGCAAACCCTTAACCGTTCCTTGCAAGCTGGTCCCTAATGAGAATATGTTTCTTTAGAGATAAAAGCAACTACAGGTACTTTAGTTACTATATATGCACGGGTGGTTTGGTGGTCACATTCGTAATTGGAACCATACACAAACACTACAGGAAGTGAATGGCTGCCCTCTGTTGTGGTCCATCCTTGGGAAGGCCTACTCCTGGTTTCCACACAGCTGCCCACATCCACCCCTCCCCAGATTCCAGTATGGGGGGACCTCAGGCATGACCACTGATAGGAATCATTAATACAACACTGTGGGGGGTTACCGAAGGGTCTGCCATATAGAAAAGGAAGTGCTATTTTTTCAACATTTTACAGAGGCACAGAGAATCAAGATAAGAAACAGAGCTGCCTTCTTCTGACTCTTCCACACGAATTAAACATACTTACTAAGCATCTACCATGTGTGAGAGAGTGTTCTGGTGCCAGACAATTGAAGAAAAACATAACAGTCCCTGCTACCAAGGAACTCCCAGGCTCACTCAATGGGTGGGAACAGATGTCTCTTAGTCACTATCAATCGAGATGATCTCATGAGGATGTCAATTAATTCCAGAGCAAATGGGCACCCCTGTCTCTGCCCTTATCACTTATCTAACAGTTGTGGAGCATGCCCAGGACACACTGCCATCTGTTCTGGAACACAGACACCTGCCCATGGATGGATCTTCCCAACAGCCGGAAGTGGTTCCTGTCACTTAACAGACCTTGGAATGATGTATCTCCTCTAACTGAAACAAGCAAGCAACTCTGGGAGAGTCCGGTGCGCGTGCTCTCTCTCTCTCTCTCTCTCTCTCTCTCTCTCTCTCTCTCTCTCTCTTTTTCTCTCTCTCTCCTTATCCAAAAAAATACGTACACGTCCAAGGTGAGAAATTTAGTTAAATTTGGTAATGACTCATTGGAACAGTATGAAAATGTACCAAGAAGGAAGGAAAGAAGGGAGGGAGAGGGTGATGGGGGGAGGGGGGCCAGGGACTGAGGGCAGAACAGGAGGGGAGGGGAGAGGAGAGAGGAGAAGGTAGGACTACAAAAATATACCAGGTAGAGCACACAAAAAAGGCAAATGTTGTCTTTCCGTTCTTAGGTCATGGGATTTTGTTTTCCAGGGAATCCAGGTAAGTTGATAAGGAAAGGAATGGGGCTTGATTAGGAGGAAAATAGGAAGTAGGTACACCAGGCAGCTTTTTTGAGTTTATTTAGTTTTAAGAGGATCCTCGGATTAAAGCCTTAGAGAAAGAGAGAGACTATTTAAAAGGAGGAGGTGCCGCTCACCGTGAGCAAACCTATTACGTGAAAACCCCACTTAACGTCTGTAGAACACGTTGCAGTTTCTAAAGCATGTCTGCACACATTCTCGTTTGTCTCCCAGGAACTCCATTAGAGGGACCGGGCAGGCTTCATCAGCCTCTTCCATACATGGACTGTTTCCACAGTGTTCTGCTGAAGGCTCTGCACTCCCCAGGGGCCTAGAAACTCCAGTCAAAGAGCGAAGCCCCAGCTCACTGAAAATATGATTCAGGGCACAGAAATCTGGCTCACGCACATACACACACTCAGTGTGTTCTGCTTTGTGGGTAATGATCAGGAGCCACGGGAACATGGCATGGATTTGTATGAGTTCCCTACAGGACAGAAAAGCCACACATGCTCAGGAAGGGGACAGACTGACAGCTCCTGTGTCTCAGGTCCAGGGTCTCAGATCCCCAGAGAACCAGCTGCTACTCCACTGTGGGCATCATGAAATGTGGATGTGGATGCATCTGTCAACTGAAAGACAGCAGACACTGCCCACCTGTTCTGTCCCCAGGCAGCGAGCGGGCCATACCTGATGAAAGAGAGGTGAGGAGTGTGACAGCCTCTGTGACCCAGGCCCCTCCGCATGATAAACAGCATGCTCTCCCCATCTCTTATTTATTGTATCAGAAAAAGCCAAAGGAGGTTTCTGTGGCTCCCGCATCAGTCCCCGAGGCAGGAAAGCAGATTTTAATAACCTGGGCCACTGAGGAGGAAACTGCTGGTGGCTAAGCGAGACACATCAGCCGTGTTCCCAGCAGGTCTGAGAGGAAACGATTAAAGCGTTAGCAATAGCGACATTTTGATAGTGACACAAAGACCGGGCTCCCGACATCCTGTCGCTGGCATTTCAGAGATATGGTTTCCTTTCCTTTATTCTGAAATTGCTTGCTGTTCCTGGAAAATTGACCACCTCAGGGGAAGGTAGATCTTCCCGCAGCGGGTCCTCGCCAGTCGGCTCTAGGAGCAGACGGCCTGCTGGGCTCTGTGGCCTCCTAACCGGACACCTCGGCCCGCCTCTCATGCCTCCTCCTCAGCTGAGAGCAGGTCCATGTTGGTTGCAGAAGTATTTTTAAATAAATTCAGGACGTCCTGTCATTTCACCTCAGTACCACACCACGAATCTCTTAAAATTACAGCCATCTTCAAACGTAACCACAACGCCTTTATCACACTTAACAAGGTTAAGAAATAATTTCTGAGTGTTATAAATTTTGCAGCTTTCTCAAAAACAATCTCTTTACAGTTCATCTGTTGAAGTAAGGCACAGACAAGATCCGCACTTGGCATTTGGTTGTTTCATCTCTTAGGACTCTTTCATTCTAGTGCAGGCCCCTCTTCCTTTCCCCTTGCCATTGGCTGGTTGCAGGAACCAGGTCAGCTGTCCTGTAGAATGTCCCACATTCTGGATTTATGTTTATTCCCTTGCGGTTTCCTTTTAACCCTGTTCTCCCGTAAATCTATAAATTGAACTATAAGCTTGATTAGATTCAGATATGTGGTACACGTATGTGTGTGTGTCTATACACATGTGAGTGCAGATATGTATATACACGCTCTTATGGCCTCCTAACCGGACATATGTATATGTGTACACACACGCACACACACGCGCGCGCACACACACACACACACACACACACACACGCATATCCGAATCAAATCAAGCTTCCTATCTCTGTGCCTTTGCCGGTCAAATGATTGCGCGGACATCCAAAAGCAGGATTGTAGAGGCCAGTAAAGAGGGCTGTACTTGGGTCAACTACCCTGGACCCAGCCAAAAGAGCTGGACGGCATCTCACAGTGTATACCCCTTTCACATGCTACATGCACCATCTTCCCCTCGACCCACATAAAATGGGAACTGGGGTGAGGTCACTGCATGAAGTAACAGAGTATGTTCCGAGGCTGGAATGGGTGACCAAGATTCTTGAAAAATGCTCCTTCCACCAGGACTACGGCCTCCAGTGAGGACCCAGGCAACACAAGCTGTGCCTAGTGGGCACTGGGACCCGAGCAGAAACCAATAAGGTTTTGATAACTTTAGAAAAATACAAAGCCTGTTCCAGTTTTCACTAATTCAGTAGCCTTAGACACATGCACACAAACATGGACTTCAACGTGGTAAGTGGCTCAGTCAGTCACTGCGTAACAAAATAAGTCTGGGGCTTTACTGAGCTCAAGGTACGAGACTAGTGTTGCAGGACTGAGTGAAAGGAGAAGGTCAGAGGTGATGAGGAAACAACACACCATCTCTGCCCAAAGAGCTCAGTCCAGTGAGGCAGATAAGACAAAGCACATGAGGAGGAAAAAAAACAAAGAAAAAAAAAACCCAGGACTTAAAAAGTTGACAAGAGGGAAACATTCAGAAAATAAGTCATTGCAGATGTGTGGGTTTTCCAAAGAACACGATATGATGCAAACTTTGGCCATGACCCGCCGGGTTTTCTCACAAAGCTGTGAGTTTCGACCGTATCCCTGAGCCCTTGACAATTTGTTTCTACTACAATTCTCACGGCCTAAAGGTTTTTCCTAGAAATAAACAACCAGAGTGGTTTGACATTAACTAGCTTTGAGGTTGTCGCTAAGGTCTCTTAGTCAATTCAAAAGCATTTTTTAAGCACTAGCTCATATCAGCTTGCTCCACACTAAGGCTTATAGAGGATACAAATTAAGGAGTAGCCTCAATACTCTCCTGCAAGAAGATTACATTCAGTGGTGTGTTGTAGCCCCCTATACCTGCTTGTGAGAACCATCTGCCGAATATTCAGGAATTTGGTGTGGTTGTTTGAATAATGACCCTCCAAAAGTCATCATGTCTGAATTCCTGGAGCCTGTTAATGTTAACTTATATGACAACGAGAAAAACACAAAAAACTTTGCAAATGTGATTAATGATCTTGAGATGGGATTACTCGGGTGGGTCCTAAATGCAGTCACATAGATGCTGATGAGGGGGGTACTGAAGGAGATAAGACACACACAGAAGAGGAAAATGGAGTGGTCATGGAGGCAAAAATTGGAGTGACGTGGTCACAAGCTAAGCGATGTCAGCAGCCACGAGAAGCTAGAGAAGGCAAGGAATAGAGCCCTGCTAACACCGATTTCAACCCAGTGAAACTGATTTGGCACTGGTGGCTTCCAGAACTACGAGAGAATAAATTTTTGTTGATTTAAACCACCAAGTCTGTGGTAATTTTTACAGCTGGCATAGGAAACTAATAAGGGTAAGGAGCCAGAAATCAGCCATGGTGGAGTATTTATACCCTAGAAATTGTAAAAGCTACAAAGACTTAGTTTCAGGGAGCTGGTGTGCTTACATTATAACTGTGTGGTTTGGCCTTAGATAAACAACTAGAGGATGTCACTTCATGGTGTGATATGATGTGACATGATGTGATATTGACATGATACGATGTGGTATGATGTGATGTAATGTGTGGTACACTGGGAAGTGCACCTAACTTATGTCCGGGTTCCTCCTTATAACAGTGCCCAGATTCCACCTGCTCTTATACAGATCTCTTTACTTTTCTCTGTGGTTTCCTTTCTGAAAAAAATTAGAGCCTCAAAACCAACTCACTCACTCGAGAGGCATTTACTAAGCACCTACTATGTACCAGAAATACTGCTGAAGGTACAAAGCTGAGCGAGACACGATGCCTGTCATTGAGGACGGGACATTCATAGCAGCATCAGAGAACTAAATGACAAGAAATGCCAGTGTGAGGAAAGATAAAGGGTGACTTCTGGGGTGTTTCCCGTCTCCATGATTGTCAGTCTTCCTAGCACCAAGTCCCTGAAGTAATCTGTCGCTGGGAGGCGGAGCACTCAGTGGGGGATGTTTTCCCAGACTAACTAAAGAGCTTTCCCTGACAAGGGCTGAGTGGGAAAGTCTGTTTCTCTGTTGAACACATGTCCAAACCACTACCTCCCAGCAAAGCTAAACTGGGCCAAGTACAAAACTGGATCCTACTGCAACAGGCAAAACCACAGCTCGATGGCCACCTGGGTCCCTATTCGCTGCATCTTTTCCCATTACTCCTCGTATGGGTCCTCACTGCATGTGCTGACTAAAGGTTAACGACTTCGAGCAACTTCCTCTGGTGGCTTCTGAAGTTAACATCCAGGGGTAGCTAACAGAAAAAGTCTAGCCTTCCTTTTTTAAGATAGCGCATCTCTGAATCTTTACTCTGGCCGCCACCCCCTCCCCCAGTAAACCCCTTGAACAGGTTTTTTAACCTGGCTGTTAGCAACAGCCAAGCCAAGTAGACATCTCATGACTTAGATTTTATTGGGCAGTTCACACAGGATACCAAGTTTACTCCTCCAAGTGTGGGACCTATTTAGATAAAATTTGCCTATTTTTTCATTTAAAGAGTGCTTATTGAGGGACTCTCTATGCCAGCCACTGAATGAGGTGCTGGAGAGCCAAACACAGTTAAAAAGTGAGCTCTGCCCTCAGGAGACTTACCCATAATCAGCGGGTATTGCTGGTATTAAGAGAGAAAGATATCCAGAGTAGAGCAGGGTCCAAAGGAGGCGGTGGTTGGTCACTCTAGAGGGCCACGAAAGGCTCCATAAATGATCAGGTGTATGGACTCTGGGAAGATGGAGGCACCGATGGTACTGTGTTGTAATCTCCTCAAATTCCTCATAAAATCAGATGCACAAGTGAGGATAACCAAAGACCAACAGACAAAACTACCACAAAACCCAAAAGAAGAGTAGTGAGGACACCACTCGCAGCATCAGAATCATTACCAGGGACAGGGCACGGACCCTGTCCATGCGAAGCTACGTTTAGAGGACAGACAATTGCGTGCATGTTATATGCAACCTCCAGCCGTAAATGCCGTAACCAGGGAAAGGGCCAAAGGTGACCACACAAGTTCACTCACGTGCCCTGAAGTTCACGATGCACTGACCTGGACCATTCCTGTTTGGGTACTCTTCCTTAGCATGCCACCAACAAATCACGCTAATACTCACAGCCATGTTCATGTTCTTCAATGGCAGCCTGGAGTGTGAAGGTCTCTACGGCTCATGGGAACTCAGGAGGGGAATGAGACAATGTAGGGGAAGAAGACAGGAGCCTTAATTTCTCATTAAAAATGGAGATGGATACTATAGGTACCTCATGGGGCTAATGTAAAGACTGAATGGGATAATGTGTTTGCAAACTAAAAACTGCTCCAAAATATTCCTTATTTTCATTCATAGCCTATGATAGTTTAGATTACTCTAATATATCCTCTTCCTCTTCCTCCATCTCCATGCAAAGAGTACACTTCTCTGCTCTCTTATTTTGGGCTGGTCCACGTGACTTCTTTTGGTGAAACAGAAGTTAGCAGACCCGGTGCACTTGAATGTGTGAACTAAGCTTGCACAGTGGCACTCACCTCCAGCACCTCTGCCACTACCCTGAGAAAAACTTCTCCCAACAGCTGCTGCCCCTCGGTTTGGCCTCCGAAGGATCATACACAGAGCAGACCTGAGCTCACCCTTGCATGGGGAGCCAAGCCCAGCCCACGCCCAGCTGCTGTGCAGACATATGCGCAAGAATGCCATGTAAAGCCGCTGAGTTTTCACTTTCTACCTCAGGGGGCCTGGTAAATTGATAGCACTCTAGAAACCCTTTTGATAAAACATTTGCAATGCAATTCATACATGAAAAAAAAAAGAATGTTTTGGCCCAAAGGAGGAACTGGTCCTAGGCAGTGGAGTGTGGGAGGGAGGGGTGGTATCAGAATCACCTAGAAATTTCAAATTACATACACCTGACCTCCTCTGCACCCCCACTCCCCCAATCCTGTGATTTATCAGCCTAGGAGTGAGGAGGGAGAAGCAGAGTACTGCTCTCCAAAAGTCATATTAAGAACGCCGTGGACTACAGAACAGAGAAATATTTGGAAGCCAAGGGGAATCAGCAAAGATGAAGTCCCCATTCATTACAGGCACTTTGACCCCTCAAACACACAAACACAACTAGTGCAAATGTCCTCACAAGAATAGATGTTATGAAGTCTGTTATTTACTGTAAAATTTTTCTATCTAGTCAGTGTGATATTAAATATGTACCAATAAGTTTAAGTTTAAATTCTAAGATCGACCAAGGTAACAATGTGCTTGACGCACAGCCCAGGAGTGGTCAGCTAGCAGGAAAACAAAAACGGCCATACTACCCGAGTGGCTCCCACTGATCCTACTACTTAGGTCAATGTCAACAGTGTAACCTTGATAATTAGCATAGTGTATACAAAAAAAAAAATTGCTGAAAGTAGAGTCTTGTTAATTCACATATTAGAAATGTGATCTCACTGAAGAAATTAAAGACTTTCAAGATGTATAAACTGCTAAGACAGGTGACAACACATCGTTCTTGCATGAGCAAAGTATAAGAATCTAGCAAGGCTAGAAACCTGTACAAGGCACGTGAGCTTTAATCCTCAACCAGACTCACACCCAACAATCGGGTTGGGAGGATCACTGATTGCACAGCATCCTTCCTTAGAATGTGGCCAAGTCTACCTCGAATGAGCTGTTTCATACAGAGAGGGGGCAGGGCATCTAGGAGAAGACAGAGGTGGGTCTCATCGAACTTACCACAGATCCGTCCACTGTTTTGTGCCTGCCTTGGCAAAGAATGTCTAATAAATGTCTGTATGTCTGATGGAAAAAAGAGGTCATGATGTTTATGCTGTAAAAGAAAAAGAGCCTTTCCTAATTTGGAAAAATGACTTCGTAAAGAATATAAATTATAGAACACTTAAATATAAATTAAATATAATAATGCTTAATTAGAGTCCACTGCAATGTCAGGGGCAAAGAAGTACACATGTCTAAAATTAGATGTGTTTATTTTTACAAATCTAAATAAGATGATTCAATATTAAAAGAATTCGTGCTTTTAAAGTCATATAAATCCTAGTTCTCCCATCTACTAGCTAGAGATCCGCTGTGAGCTTCAGCTTTGTCATTTGCAATACAGAAGGTATGTATACCTTAACAGAGTGCTGTATGAAATGGGATAATGCATTATAATAATTACAGAGTATTAAGAGTGCTTACAGCAGAAGATCTTGAACAAAGCAGCACTGTGCAGTTTCAGAAAGTGTTAGCTCTCTCTCACCCCTCACCCCCAATATGTAGAAGTCACAGAAGAACCTAGAAATGTATTCAGTATATACAAAGAGACGTAATTATTGGAAGAACAGTCTCTTAGGGATGGAAAGACCATTCATGATGGCAGCCTAGCTAAGTACTTTTCAATGCTGGTCTATTGAATAAAATGATGCAGACCAGTTATAGCTGAAAGTGGTTGTAAGTTTTTAATATCTTTTCGTGGAAAAGTAAAAATATCAACAACCTCATGCCAGCCTTTTACTTTTTCAAAATCGTTCACCGAAATCGAAGTCAAGGAATCAGAAGTCTAGTCCAGCAATAGAACTGGCGCTAACTCCCCCTCTCCACGACTCCTGCCAAGAGTACATTTCAGGCTCTGTGTGAACAGCAATGCAAAAACATTACTGAGGCAAAAACCCTGAGGAACTTTTCACCTTGTGACTATTTTTAAAGAAACAATAGTTTTTAGTGTAGAATCTAGATTCTAGATATTCTAAATGTGTTAGTAACTATAGAATTCGTGGAAGAAAAAGTTTACATTTCTTTTTAAAAAAATGAATATTCTCACACGACAGATTTCCAGTGTATCCTATTTATTTGGATCATACTCTACAGGAAGAAGCACCATCTGGGTAATCCTGGCCAAGTCCTCTCTCTCTGTGACTCAGTGCTTCCCCTCATATGACGGGAGGTGACAGGCTCTGTGCCTGGGCCATGCCGCGAAAAGAATGCTGGAGTCTGGCAACCTGGACTCTGGTCCCAATCCCACCCCCTAAACTTCAACTATGTCACTTAAAACGACATGATCTTGGTAAATGTTTGATTCCTCTGGGTCCCAAATTTCTCAAGATGAAATTAAAGAAGCTGATCAAGATTGTGCCTAATATACTTTCCACCATAAATATTACATAAGAATAAGCTGGTTAAAAATAGCTACATGCTATTTGTGTTCAACAGTCTGGATAAACATTGCTTACAGTGGGTCTCTTTGAATTCTACACATTTTCTATTTGCCCACACCCTCGTATGTACTTGCAAATCTTTCACTGGATGTAAGTAATTTACCATCCATTGTTGAAGTGGTTGCATATTTCTGGGTAAATTCATTATGTCCTTATTTTTACAACTACATCAGATTTAAATCCAAAAAATCAAGTATCGAGCCAACTGACGGTGACAATGATGACATTAAATCCACAATAGTAGATTTTTATTTAATGCTTATTACGTGCCAGTCTTCGTAATAAGAATTTTACATCTATCATCTCATTTCATCCTCACACGTACCCAATGATAAAAGTTCTACCATTATTCCCAGTTTATAGTCAAGGAAAACAAGAATTATTCAGAAGAGTCAGTTCATTTGATTGAGGTCACATGACCAATAAGTGATGGAGCTAAAAGCCGACATGAAGTATGTCTGATGCTGCAGCCATACTACTGTCTTTCTCTGTAGTGCTTTGGGATTCTAGATATTTCCTTAATGAGCAAACAGATAGAATATCTATAGGTAAGTCACTTTCTTTTCTTGAACTTTAGTTTTCTTACCTGTAAAATTACTGTTTCAGGTAAAGAAAAAAGCGGCAAGTACAAAGGCCCAAAGGCAGAAGGGAATGTGGAAAAATGGACAAAAGTTCCACATTGTTGAAACAGAAAGAAAAAGGAGAAAAATGACTGGAAACACAAAGGAGCCAGAGGAAAAAGGGCCGTATAAGCTACGTGAAGGAGATTCAGACTTTATTCTAAGAACATGGAAAGCTATTAACGGGTTTTAAACAGGGGAACAACACGAGCAGATGTACATTTTCAAAATACCACAGGGGCAGCAACATGGGAAATGAATTGCAGGGGTTAGGGGGCAAGCAGGAAGCAATCTGGAATCTGCTGTCACCGTGTGGCAGCTGGGAAGCCACTGGAAAGATGGCAACAGGGATGAATGACAGTGATAGAGAAGAGAAATGTAAAAGGTGGAATCAACAGGATGTGATGACTCACTGTCTGTGGGAGATAACAGGGAAGGAGGCAGGAGGATGTGTGGGACGCTGCTTTGCGCCATTTACAGAGACAAGGACACTGGCAGAGAAAGCACTGAGTAGGAAAATGAATTCAGTTTTGGACACGTTTGTATGACATCCACATGGAGATTATCAGTAAGCATTGGAGAGCAAGACACAGATTTGGAGCAAAACACAGGAATTTTTACAACTTGTGTCATATAGGGAGAAATGGGGGGAGATGAGATAGATGAGAGAATGGTATAAAAGCGGAGTGAAAGACATGG
>NW_006432227.1:78054-94448 GCF_000325575.1 Pteropus alecto | reverse complement strand
GAGAGTAAAGCCAGTAAGAGAGAGACAGATGAAGTGAGCTGAGCATTAGGAAGCGAATGAAGAAAGTGCGAGGTTATCAGAAAGCCGAGGGAAGCGCTGTGAGGAGAACAGCACGAGGGACAGCATCGAATGCCCTTGAGAGTGTAAGGAGGTTACACACTGCTTTTGTTCATCGAACCCAACAGTCTAGGAGGTACTGGTGACCTTGACAAAAGCAGTTTTGGTAAGGGCGGCTGGTGTGGAAGACACAGGGCTGTCGGTCGATGAAGGGTTGGAGTTGAGAAGCGGGTGGGTAGCACACTTCCCTGTTTACTCAGAAAGTTTTACCACCAATGAGAGAAGAGGTGAGATGGAGGAAGGGATTTTACTCAGGTCGTTAGGCACGTTTAAATGTCCATGGGACAATGGGAAGGAGCTAGTAGAGAGAGCAAGGTAAAGTGCAGGGCGGAAAAGTGGTAACCGATTCTGCGAAGTTCCCTAGTGAGTGAGGATGATAGATAGGATCCAGAGCTTAGGAGGGCCAGCATGAACTTCACACAGAAGGAGGACTGCTTTTCTAGTACGGCTAGACAGAATTAGAAAAACGTAGGTCTTTATATACACAAAAGTGATCTTCTGCAATGGTGTCAGGGAGTCACCAAAAAGCAGACTTTTAAAAATCCTGACCTCAGGTTACACCCTATACCAATTAGATCAGCATCTGGTATCTCTGAGGTAAGACACACGCATTAGCAATGAGGAAACCACCACCACCACCTGTGATTCCAATGTGCAGTTAAGTTTGAGAACCCGTCATTTAGATGTGTTATATGATGTAATATTTACCATTGTGAAGTAATTCAATATGGTCAGAACCAAAAAGAACTTTAGAGAGACTTCACCTTTATCTTTTCAAATCAACAGCATACCAGGAAATTTATAAAGGAAATAGAATAAAAAATATTCAAGCACATTGCACATAGAAAAGGAAGGTGTAATTCTGATAAACGTTTGTTTAACTATATAGGTTCATGTAAATGAAGTGGGTCAAGATGTAAAATGTATTTCTTATTGTGGGTCAGGGTCAAAAAAAGTCTGAAAACCAGTGATCTAAATAAACTCCCTTTACAGATGAAAAAATTGAGGCTTGGTTAAAAGGATTCCTTAAAGTCTCGCTTTCCCTCTCCCTCTCCACTATCCCTCACGTGCGCACACACACACACACACACGCGCGCGCACACACACACACACACGTGCACGCACGGTAGTGAATTCCAAACTAGACTCTAGTTTTCCTGACAGCTCCTTCCAGGGCAGCACCTGACCCGGCTTCCAGAGTGTGCGTGTGCCCTGTCTCCACACCACTGTAAACCCCCTAAGGGTTAGGATCACGTCTCCAATCCTTTAGGTTTACCCACGTTTGCCAATCTCTCTGCTTCACATCCCTCTTCTTTGCTATGAGTTCAACTTCCTTTCGCTAAAGTAATTTTTTTTTTAGCAAGGCCCTCTTATTCTATGTTTTAAAATGTTTTTATTTTGGTCTCACTTCGAATGATTGTTTAGTTCAGGGATTCTCAAACCTGGGGATCTTATGAAACTGCTGACTAGACTCCGAGGTCTGGGGTGGATTCTTACTTGCTCACAGGTGATTCTGGTCCTGCTAGTCTTCAGACCACACTTAGAGTAGCAAGGGTTTAGTTAATTCAGAATTCTATGTTGAGTTATTCCCCCCAGTGTTCTGTGGATACTTTATTGTCCTCTGGCCTCTACTGTTGCTAATGAGTAATTCTACAGCAGTTTAATATTAGTTTTTAAGGAAATTCTCATTCCCTTTGGTCAATTTAAAAATTTCTCTTTGTCTTTGATATGCTCCAGTTTTATTGTTATGCACCAAGATTTATGTTTATTTACCCTAGATGGGACTTGGGATGATTCTCCAATCAGAGAAAATGGAGTCTCTCATGAATTCTGGAAAATTAATAGTCATTACTCCTTCCAATGTGGCCTTATGGATCTTCCTTCTTTCAGGAGATACACGATAAGCAATAAGCAACAAGCAACAAGCATAACTGAAGTCATAACTTAAGAGGTGACAAGTACAATGGGAAAAAGAAAAAGTTACTATTGGGGGGGGGGCAGGTGCAATTTCAAATATGATGGTCAGGGTCAACCCCCTTGAGAATGTGACATTTTACTGATGATGGGAGTGGAGGATGTCAGCAGCGGGGTGGGGAAGTCTTCCAGGCAGAGGAGAAGGCCAGTACAAATCCTCTGGTGAACACGGTTCGGGGCGGGTGGCCATTCAGGCCCTAGCTTTATAGACCACTGTAGGAGAATTCTGACATCTACTTGGAATGGGATGAAGTTATTTCAGGGTTTTAAGCAGAAAGTGGCATAAGCTGACATATTTTCAAAGGATCACTCTGACTGACATGCTACTTTTAGAAACAAGGAGGCGAGTTAAACATTTTTTTCAATAATGCTTGTAAGAGGTTATACAGATGTTAGCATGGGATGTAACCATGGTATCGGCATTGAAATTGGTGAGAAAAAAACATTGAAGTTGAAGTCTGGATGTTCCAATTATCATTAGTCTTCCTGAAAGGTAGAGTCAACCAGAGCCAGCAGGGTTCCCAATGGTTTGCACATGGAGAGTGAGAGAAAAGAGAGGAGTCAAGGACAACTCCAAGGTTTTTGAGCGACCAAAAGGATGGAGTTGCCATCAACTGATACAGGGAAAGCTGTGAGTAGAGCAAGTTTTGGGAGTGCGAAGAGGAAAGATCTTGAGTCTAGTCTCGGATGTGTTAAGTTTGAGATGTCTAGTAGACGGCCGAGTGGAGATGTTGAATAATCATGGATGAACATAACTCTGAAGTCTAAGGGAAAGAAAACGTGCACTGCCAGCTGGGAGCCATCATCATATATCAGCCTGTATTTGTGATTGGGTGAAATCGTCAAGACAGAGGTTGGGGGAATGGTTAAGGGGTGAGCCCTAGGGCACATCTATTTTAAGAGGTCAAGGATGAACCAACAGATGAACCAAGGAGTGACCAACGGTATAGGAAGGAATTCTGGAGAGTTTAGTGTCCTAGAAACTACGTGAATAACGTGTATCAGAAGGAGAAAGGGATTATTTGTGTCAAGTGCTGTTTATAGGTTAGTTAAGAATAAAATTGAGAATTGACTACAAATTTTATCACAGTGAATGAAGGTCATGTGAAAAATGGTTATTAAATATTCCAGTCTACAAAGAGGAAACAGAGGTTCAGGATTCCTAAGTGTTGGAGCCAGGACTCAAACCAAAGCTTCTTAGCTCTAAATCTCTCATCCAGTATAATCCTAGATAAGGATTCAAGGTCAAATTTTGTCATCTGACTCTACGGTCAAACTCAGTTGAGAGATACCTGAAGACTTTACAGCTTCTGAAATATTTTGGGCCTGGCACTGAGGGAGCGAATACGTAGAAGACATTTCAATCTTCAAGAAGTTTAAGTTTCACTGGGAAAATCAGGTTAGAAGCAGTAAAGACCGGGACATACTGAAAAATGCTGTTACAGGGTGCTGACTGCGTGCTTAGAGCAGAGGCAAGAGTGCAAGCACAAGTGATTCTCACAATGCGAATCTCTCCTCCCCGAAACCCCCGACCCAGGCATTCTGCATTTTAGTCTCTAGAGAATGCTGTTGGGTAAGTAGAATACTCATCTGGTAGCAGAATAAAGTGCTTTAAAGCAGGTCCGTAAAAATAAACATCGACTAATGAATTCGACGTCTCTTCAACAGGATTTGTATAATGGGTTTCTCTTAGATTGTATCCCCCCAAAAATCCATGTCCCTGTAACCAAATATTGAACGGGTTTTAATCTGGCAATAAGTGCTACTTTTCGTTTCTCTTCAGTCCCCAAAATGATCAAAACCAAATGTTCCAATCACAGCATATCCACTAGAAAAAAATTTTTGGCTCATTACATCCTCTTGCCCTCATATACACTATTTATCTTTTACGTTTATGCTTTTGGTCTTGTTATAAGCTGTCTCAACTCTGCTTCAAAGGGAAGTTGGAAGAAAACGCTATAAAAATATAAGTGAAATAATCTGTAGAAATGTAGATATGATTCTCATGTGAATCTCCTGGAATATATGAGACCTCTAAGAGGTCTGTGGGCACCAGCAAAATAAAGAGCACAGCATCACGATCCTGGAACTTTGCCCTGAAGTTGAGGGATTTGAACACTGAAGGATCTTTCTTTCCCCTGCTCTATTTCCAGCCTCCAGACATGGAATAAAGCCAGGACTGTCCTTACTTGACTCCACGACGACCCCTGGGGACAATGGGCTGATTATCTCTTATCCAGGCTCTGTCGTTTTTATGTCCACACACTCCTCACCACCTCCCATCTTGCTTCATAACTAAATTAAGTCCACTCGCTCCCTTTGCTCCTTGGCCCACCTCTTTTCTGGGCTCTCACCAATCTCTCCTCTGCATTTTAGTTACAGCTGTTTGCCTTAGGGAATGACATGTTATGATAGAAAGAACACTAGCCTTGGAGTCAATTCCTTGAAGACCTAAGTGCAAGTCTTGGCCCTGCCACTTACTAGCATCATGGCCTTGGTTTCTAAGCCTTAGTTTCCTCTCTGTTAAACAACAACAAAAAGTCAGGGGCTCATAGTACTTGTCCTGCCAACTCACAGGGTAAAATGAAACTTGATAATGGGATGTAAAAGTACTTGGCAACTGGGAAGCTCAAAACCAGAGATTCCTAGACTTTAAATTGCTTTCAAATCCCTAGAGCATGTGAATAAAGGGGAAAGAAAAATAGTAAGCATTATAAATAAGGAAAATACATAGTTTGTTAGAAAGTAATAAGTACAAAGGTGAAATTCAAAGCATAGCAGGGAAGTGCGAGGCGGGCGACTTTCATTAGGGTGGTCAGAGTAAGTCCCCTCGAGAAGGTGATATCTGAAAAAGGACTTAAAAGAAGTGTCAGTCATGCAGCTTTGGGGGGAGGGGGTGCAGCAGTGATCAGGAAGAGGGAACAGGGAGGGCAAAGGCCCTGTGGACGGGTGTGCACGTGCAGGCTGTGTTCAAGGGACAGCAAAGAGACAAGAGTGGCTGGAGAAGGGAGGCAAGAGGAACAGAGGGGAAATGGGGCTGGACCCTTTGGACCCTGTCACCTGCGTTGAGAACTTGGCTTTTACTCTGAGGTGAGGGCCACTGGAGAAGTGCTGTGAAGTTCTGTGTTTTGAGTAGATCATCTGGCTGTGGAGAGGAGAAAAGCCTGGAGCAGTGTGAAGGTAGAAGCTGAGACATCAGTTTGGAGTCTAAGGCAATAAATAATCCAGGAACAGACAGGGTAGCCTGCAACAGGATGGTTCTGGAGGAGAAGAGCAGCTGCAAATCCAGATGAAGCTTTGCTCGCTTGCGGGCCTCTCACCTCCTGCTGTGCGACCCGGTTCCTAATAGGCCATGGACTGGCACCAGTCCATGGCCCAGGGGTTGGGGACTCCTGGCCTAAAGAGAAGAGCTAGTCAGCTAGTTTTTGTTAAATTAATTAAATAAGGAGGCCATTAGACTGAGGTGGCTCTGATGCTGTGGTGGCCTGTGTAAGCAAACCAAAATCTAAGCCTATAAATGCCTCAAGGTTACAAAACTGAAACCTAAAGACACCTAATCACAAACAGCCAACTAGGCTTTAAGTTATAGCCAACCAAATAACTTCCTTTCTTTGCTTCTACACTTTCTCTGTGTAAATCTTTCCTCTGGCTCATCTCAGCAGTGCACTTACAATTTGGTGCTGCCTGATCCAAATAGATTTTCGCTCAGATAGACTCTTCTAAATTTTAATATATCTCAATTTATCTTTTAACACTCTGAAGAATGGCTGTCTAGGGGCGGGCCATCAGTTCAGAAGTAGAAATAAGGAAGAAAGGCTCTATGACATTATTTGTGGTTGAGCCTGCCTAGATGTTCACCAATCTCATTTCCTCTTTTTAGACATACAAGACAAAGGATACTTCCCAGCATCCCTTGCTGTATAAATTTCTGCAGTCATGGCTAAGATGGCTCTTCCTGACCTGGGCCCTAAAATCTCCTAGGAGATCGTCAGCTCCTACCTTGATAGGTTTTCAGCAGCGTGCTAAGCAAAGGACTCTAACATGGCAAAGCCACATGATGAAGGAGTGTAGATTCCTGAGTCATCACTGGAAGGGGAGCCACCTCTTGGGGGAGAGCCATCTAGAAGCAATGCTGACCCAGACTTGGCTATGATATGAATGAGAAACAAAACTTACAGTGATTGGCCACCAAGATCCAGGAACTATGGGTTAAAGTAGCTAGCAAGTGAATCCCAGTAGAGTTACCAGGAAAACTAGAGTGGTTTCCTCTATGCCTAACCAAGGATCCGGTTTGTAAAACCTTTCCTGCCCTTCAAATGATCAGAGAGATTACTACTGAGGAGGTCTTCAGGGATAACCCCACGAAACCTGCTGACCATCTCCTTATCTGTGTGAAGAGTCACAGCACCTCCGGACAAGCCTTCTTGGCCGCGTGCAAAGCACTTGAAGGAAACCAGTGGTGGCCAGGCGTCTAGTGATAGCTCTGGATGCACTGTGGGCCCACACTCTTCAGGGAGGGAAACTGGGTTGGATAAATCATTTCGCTGGACAAAAGTTTTACACAGGGGCCAAACGTCGATGACTTTCAGCTGACAGAGCAATAACAACCAGAGCAATGAATGTGGCAGAAGCTCCTGTCAAGAGAGAGGTTTGTATACCTAGGACTTGTGTTTCAAATGCCACACCAGAGTTAAGAAAAAAGAAGTAGAAAGGTCTTAACTAATTGTTTAGAACTATTTGATCAAAATGTAGTGCTTTGAAATTTTTATGTAATCAGAATTATTTTTTTTTTCTGTAAAGAAAGATGAGATAGTTTCTAATGAATAATTTTTAAGTGTATGGGTTTTACCCAACAAATTATGATCAAGAAAGAAGCAATAATTGATTATGTGAAAATTCTTCCAAAGTAGGATAGAAAGCTGGACCACACAGCAATCAGTTCTTCCCCATGTGAGTCTTTGCTCTGCTCTGCCAAGGATGAATCACCAGCAGCTTTTCATTCATGCAGGTTCTCAATTATGTCAGCTAAAGAGTGTGCTCCAAACTAGAATCAGGCTTGTTCTAGAGCAGCGGTCCCCAACCTATTTGTCACCAGGGACCAGTGATCCTATGAGAATCTAACGCCTGATGATCTGAGAGGGAGCTGAGGTGGTGATGCCAGCTCTGGGGAGCGGCTACAAATACAGACGAAGCTTAGCTCACTGTCCCGCTGCTCATCTCCTCCTGTGAGGCCCAGTCCCTACGTGGCCACAGACCAGTACTGGTCTGTGGCCTGGGGGTTGGGTAACCTGTGTTCTAGAGGATGAGGCTTAGCCAGGTCACTTCTGCAAACTGGATTTAGAAACCACCACCACACTGGAACAGATCCTTCCCTTATCATACTTGAATGGGCTGGACATCATATTTCACTGCTGTCTGAGTGCAGTAAGGGGAGTGTTAGAAAAAAAAAAGCCTTTTTAAAGAACAAGGAAGATGAAAATACATGATATTTTCACTTGTACATTACTAGATAATTTTTTGATGATAAGAGAGATATTTCCAAGGAAATCAAAAAATAAATTGGTTTTTTGACTTCTCCTCTTCTAAATGTTTATATTCGATTTATGCCTCTTGATAAGCTCTACAATAGTGTGCTCAGGGTGGGGGGCGGGGAGAGATTTTCTTTTTTTAGTCATGGAACTGAAACATTTTAATGGCAGTCTACTCAGTGGGGACAAAAGGTTCACAGCTCACCTGAAAAAAAATTTTTAATGGAAAAACAGGGATAACAGTACTAGCAAATTTGGAGGAGATGATACACAAAGGTTTGAGCAATACATACAGGCAATTCGATTTGCAATTTATTGTTTGCAAACATATGTCAAAAATATTCCTGATGAAATGAGTATCACTACTCATTATTTGGTTAACTACATAATAACAAACTAAATTAAATTTAAAAGCAAGAATAATAGCAAATAGAAACAAAGAGCTAAGTACTGCCCTGATGGTAAACCAGTAAGAAGCTTTTGTCCAGAAACTGTAGAACTGCAGCCATCCATGTGTCTGGATGGCGGGGGCCCTCAACTACATTGCCAGGCATTACAGGGCAACTGGGCTTCTTAGCAAAATACCAAGTCAGAGTCTACAGTAAGCTCCAGTAATACATTAAGTGTAGTTTATGAATACTAAAATTCAATAATCCTTAATAACTCACATAATTAGTTGCCATTAAATAGCTCTCAGTCATCTATAATAATTAAAGTTTATGAAACTGTATGCATCATTCCCCTCATAAAGACCTGGCCTCCTTCACAGCCCATCAAGAGGGCTGCTTGATGCTGGCAAGTGGGCCTGGGGCAGCACTTTCAGAATCAACCCAGATGAGACCCCGTCCTTGACTACCATCAAGCAGGATTAGGCCTCATAAGGAGGTGAGAGCGGAGGAGGGTAAGTCTTATTTATGTTGAAGAAATGGATAAAAAGATATAGCTATATCTTTGTGCTCACAGTTCATAAAGATTATACTTTCTAGTCAATTCGCAATAACAGAACATAAGACCCCACTGTTTTTTTCACTGAATTATTTCTTGAGCGGTAGTCAGGAGAGTTGATAGCTTAAGGAATAAGACTGAGTTCTGGAGACACATGGGAAAAGCCAATCCCCAGCTTTTCTACTTCTTAGTTGTGTGATATTAGACAAATTAGATAACTTTTCTGAATTTTAGTTTCCTCATTTGTCAAATGGGGATAATAATAATAACAGTTTCTATCTAAAGAGTTTTTACAAGGATTAAATGATATAACTTAAGGGTTGGCAAACTATAGTCCATGGGCCCACCTGTTTTTATAAATAAAGTTTTACTGGAACACAGTCATGTCCACTCATTTACGTAATGTCTATGGCTGTTTTCACACTGTAACTCTGTAACTGAGTACTGAGCAAAACAATCTGCTCTCCCAGAAGAGGACAATTACAAATGAAAACTAGATGTTGACAGCAGGTTCTCAGAACACATGGTTTCAAGGAAAAGTCACTCAGATATATAAACATGTAAAATAGCTAAAAACAGAGCTGCTTCGATTGAAGCCATGGAGAGGGCTTGGAAAAAATACCATATCATACGTAATTATGTAGGTGCTCCTTAAAACCTGTAGAAATTAATTGAAAACATGAAATTCAAAGTCTGAAAGCCAGATGGCTTTTTCTTTGATTCCCATGTGCATTTTTATTCTCATCTATTACTCTCGAAAGACACAAAAGTAATTAATAACAATAGCGTAACCTAACTAAATCCCTGCTCTCCCTTCTAGAATAAATGGAGACAGAGGGATTCTCAAGTCACTCTGGCTGCATAAAATGTTTTCCTTTCCTCGTATTATCTAACCTAATCCTTTTCTGCAAAATGCATCACTTTGCAGAAAAAGAGATGGCAGATTGACACTTTCTTGACAACTCTTGACGGCGAACTCAGAGGGAAACCTTGCCATCTCAGGCGGGATCTTTCCTCTGCATAGTCAGGAGGCTGCATGCCTGAAGCCCGGCCAAGCAGAGCAGTAGGAGAAGATGAGGCAGCAGAAGGCTGAGCACCCAGAAGTCCAGGAAAACATCCCCAGGCTAGCAGGAACTAGAAAATGTAACTGAAAAGCTAATTCTTCAAAGCCAGTGGTGAACGACATCAACCCCATCTTGGGGGAACGCACCTGCTATCCTTGGCAGGCTGCTGGGAACAGATGAGGCAGCTTGACAAAGTCAAGTCGCTCACAAGAACATGGTGTTTTTGTGGTGTTTGGAACACTGACTTCGGCTTCATAAGCCGAAACTGACTTCCTGTAGAGGGAGACTATATACAGCTCATTTCATTCATGACAAGATCAGGTTCCTTGCGGTATGTTCTATGATACATTTACTCCCAGACCAAGTCAAGATTTAAGATGAGAATGAAGTCTTTGCAAGAAAGGAATGCTAAATAAACGAGCGAATGAACAAAGGGGAAGCCTTTTCCTGGACAGCAAGGGTCCTGAAAGGAATTCCCCAGGTCAGTGTGGCAGGCGAATGTCAAAATGGCCCCAACCCCTCTTGTAAGCACAGCTTCACCCAGTTTTTCAGTGAACCACTAACACAGGTGCTGCTGTGAAGGGGTTTCATTGATGTAATTAAGGTCTCAAATGAATTGACGTTAAAATATGGAGATTATCAGAGTGGCCATGATCTAATCATGAGTCCTTTAAAAGTAGAGAGTTTTCTCTGGCCTGTTACCGGGGAGGAAGAGATCGGGAGCATGAGAGGATCTGATGTGCTATTGCTGACTTAAAGATGAAGGGGGATCCTGTGGCAAAGGATGAAGGCAGCTTCTAGAAACTGCCAGTGTCCCTGGCTCACAGCCAGCAAGGAAACAGGGAATTCAGTCCTACAACCTCAACGAGCTGAGCTTAGAGACAGACTTTTCCCCAGAGCCTGCAGACGAGAAGCTGGCCAACCCAATATCTTAACTTCAGCTGCGCTACCCTCAGCAGAGAACCCAGCCATCTGTGGCAAAGGATGAAGGCAGCTTCTAGAAACTGCCAGTGTCCCTGGCTCACAGCCAGCAAGGAAACAGGGAGTTCAGTCCTACGACCTCAACGAGCTGAGCTTAGAGACAGACTTTTCCCCAGAGCCTGCAGACGAGAAGCTGGCCAACCCAATATCTTAACTTCAGCTGCACTACCCTCAGCAGAGAACCCAGCCATGCCATGCCAGCTTTCTCAGCTACAAAACTGTGAGCTAATTAATGGTGCTGTTCCAGAGTCACTAAGTTTGTGGTCATTTGTTTCAGTAATAGAAAAGTAATACCTCAGCAAATTTCCTTTTATCTCCATTACTCTCTCTTACGTCCCTTCACCCAGAGGCAAACTGCCGTTTGTGATTGATATGTATCCTTGAATTTATATATGTCCCTGAAAAAATGATGTGTTCCTGTTTTGCATGTGTAGTTTAATTTACATCAATATTGTGCCATATATGCCATGCTACATTTTTTCTCAGATTTATCTTCAGATCTACCCATTTGCTATGGGTAGATCTAGTGAATTCCTTCTAACTGCTGCAAAGTATTCCATAGCGTGTATCTACACTACATTTTTATGTATGCATTTTTCTAAGTGGGATTTCAATTCCCTGGTATCAAAATCAGCCCTGTGATAAGCATTCCTCCTAGATGTTTCCTTGTGATCCTGTCTAAGAATTCCTCCAGGGCATGTACCCAGGAGGAGGATGGATGGGTCACGGGCTATATGAAAACTTAATTTAACTGCACTATCAGATGGCTCTCCCAATGACCACATCTGGCTACTGCCTTGGCAGCGCGTGGGTTCCTGTTTTCTATCTCTTGCAAGATTTCACGTTACTGACTTCCTAATCTTTGTCAATCTCCCAGGTATAAAGTGTTACATAGTTCTTTTAATTTGCATTTCTCTGAACCAACGACTTTGAGGGTTGCTTTGTATATTTATAAATCATTTGGGTTCCTCCTTTTGTGAACTGCCTGCTCAAATACTTTGCCAAGTCTTATGTCGGATTTCTCATTTTCTTCTTATTGTTTTCTCAAAAGTCCTTCTATCTTTTAGATACCAGACTCTTCTGGTATGTCCCAATGTAATAGTTTCTGTTAACTTAGAAATACTTAATGTTACATGGTATTCATCAATGTTTTGCTTTATTATTTGTGTTTTATTGGAATCTTTGTTAAGAACTATTTCCCACCATTAAGTTACTAAAGTATTATCCAATATTTTCTTCTCTTGTCTTCATATTTTTAACTTTCACACTTCAGTCCTTAAGCCATCTAGGGTTCGGATTTGTATGAAACGCTCTAGTTTTATTTTTTCCTATATCGTAAGCCAGTTTTCTTAACACCATCTGCTTAACAGTCCACTCTGAGTAGAGATAAGATGAGAAATATGGATGTAGGTTGAGCTGGGAACCCAAGGTGATCCCACTCTTTTAAAGCAGAGCAGGAGAGAGAACAAACTGGTGAATGCCAGAGGAGAAGGGGTTAGGGGGTGCATTAAAGGGGTGAAGGGATGAAGAAGTACACATCAGTAGGTACAAAACAGTCACGGGGATATAGAGTACAGCATAGGGAATGTAGTCAATATTATTGCAATACTGTTGTGGGTGCTACAGTAATCAGGAGGATTGTTTCCTAAATTATATAAATGTCTAACCATTGTACTGTATACCTGAAACTAATACAAAATATTTGTTTGAAAAAGGAGGGCATGATGCAATGACTCAAGATGTTCGTGGGAAGAGGTAAAAAAAAAAAGGGGGGGTGTCTGTTTCAGTAGATACTGTCCTGAACATCCTCTTTGGCCCATGTGTTATAATTACTAATCTCTCATTCATCAGCTTCTATTGGAAACCACAGTTCCTTTCCAGCTGGTGGTGGTGGTGATAGAGAAAGGGTCATGCTGACATACATCATGTAACTGGTGACATTAGTGGCTGGCATAAACCACACTGCTCTGGATATGTTCCATTCCAGCACATTCCATTCATTCCATCTTAAAACCCTTTCATCACGAAATTCATGAGGTTCAATGAGATCACCAAATGGCACAGTTCATTAGGCTAGAGCCTTCCAAGGATGAGAGAAGAACCTCTTAAAAGCCCCACACTCATGAGCTGCTCCTCTAAAGCTGGCCCTCTCTGAACCCAGGAAGGAAGACTCTGGGGCCCACTGTCAGACTTGGTCTCAGAGACCAGGTGTCCCGACCTGCCTGGTTACCAAGGCCTTGACCAGATGTGATCTTTCACTGTATACTTTAAACTCACTGTTCTATTTTAAAGCTTTGAAGGAAGCTTTCCTCTTCTCATGTAGCCAGGACCTTTCCTCCCCACCTTCTCATTTCCTGCCATATCTGCTCTCCTCAACTTCTGATTCAGCCTGAAAGTTCAGAAGTGATTTCTCAAGAATTGCACAGAAGCAGGATCTGACCTATGGCCTTCAGGCTGCCCCTGCCTTCTTTAACCCCCATGGGCCTTAATAATTAATTCCTTCCAGGGCCTCTCTGTTCCCTTGAACTTATTCCCTGGAAACAATTTCTCTGGACAGCTGTGAGCAGATTCCACTGAATGAAGCAACTATGGTCACCAAGTACAAAGCCTCCCTTAAAAATGGCCCTTTCCAGTCCCCCTCTACTGCCCGCCAGCTCTCCAACATGCTCAAAGAATTCAGTCTCTCTTCACCAAGGAATCCATTTGGCTCCAGTGAAGGAAAGCCGAGACATTTCCAAGGAGGGCAGCAGCCTCAAGGCCCCTCAGTGGCATTCAGAGAGCCCTTTCCATAGCTTCCTTGGTCAGCTTATACCTCTGACTCAATAAAACGTTAGCATCCTAAACCCTGACATATGAAGGAAAGTAGGCAAGACATCCCACCCTGGAAGAGAAGGCAGGGTCACTGGATATAAATCAAAATCAGGAAGAAGATGATGGCAGCTGTTCCTGGGCATCCTATGGGAATGAAGCCTTGATGGATTACAGGAGCAGAAAGAGTGGGACACTTTGGGATGAAGATGAAGGATCTATGAGAAAGGCAGACCTGAGTGAAACGGCCCAGCCAGGGCTCCTGAGAGCCACAGTACAGCTCTGATTCACCCTCGGAAGTTAGAGAGAAGGAGTGATAGGAAGACATGCGTGGCAAAAAGGGCGAGGATGACTGCAATGCAAAATTGATCTATATCACACTTTGCGTAAGGCTAGCTCCACTACATGATTATTTCTTTTCAAAAAAAGAAGATAATCAGGAAATGGCCAGCCCACCAAGAAAGGAGCTGCTTGGTATAGAACAAAATAAGGTCGGGGGCGGGGAGTGTGGGGTTGGGGTGATTCTATCAACTTTAAAACCACTGGTTAAAGAATTCTGCCTTTTCATTAGCTTCTGCAAAAAAAAAAAAAAAAAAAAAAAAAAAAAAAGCCCATACTGTAACTGTTGGCAGTTGCTGATCTGATGCCTCTGGTTCCTGATTTAATTTCATTTTCAAACTGATTTCCATCGTGGCTATGCTATAAGCAGACTCTTGCCTTATGAAATACATATCCATGCACATATACACATAATTCAGATAGGACAAAACCAGAATCAGAATGGAAAAAAATAATTGCGATAATAACAGAAGAAAACAACAGAACAACATGTTCCAGAAACTCTTTTAAACATATAACGTATATTAACTCATTGCATCTGTACCTTGTAAAATCGCTACTATTAAATCTCCATATATTGAGGCATATAGAGATTGAATTCCTTGTCCAAGATCATACAATGAGAAGGGGACAGAACTGGGATTTCAATCCACGCACTCTGGCTCCAGAATCCATCACTAACGCCACTCTGTTAAAAGGCCTCTTAAATAAGCGATTTATCTGCCCAGCAAAAATGAACAATGACCTTAAGTCAAGCTTTTCTGTGAAGATTCCTCACTAATTAGTCCAAACAGCAGTCTAGTGGCTAACGGCAAATATTTTACTTGACTTACTGCATTTTAAGTAACTAATAGCAAGAAGCACATCATTGGTTCCCATCAAAGGGTCCTGTTTCCATGTCTGCTTGGGCTTCATCCTGGATGACTTCGCACTCCCCAAACCATATGGGAGACAGTACTCTCAAGCCAAGAGCTTGCATGCTCTGTATTTACTCTACTGCTTACTTAGTGATAGAAGGATTGGTGCAAATTAAGCTGGCTCCTTCATTATGTTCTTTTTATTCTGGCTACTTTTCACAATTACTATCCCACCTAGCTTCACAGGAAACAAAATATATTGCCATGGCAAATGAATAGCTCCCCAAGATGAAAATTCCAGGTGGCAGAGATAGCCATGAAAGCCCTTCCCCATGGTCAAGGCCACGGTACGAGACAGAAGCAGGTAGGTCCTCTCAAGTACCTCCTGACACACAGGAAGAGTCCGGCCAGGCCTGATAAAACAAGGAGACAGGAATTGACAGCATCCATTAAGGGGAACTGGTACCAAGAGAGCTCCTCCCCTTCTGAAGAATGTAGTACTTTCCAAGGGTTTCAGATTCTTAACGGGTTTCAGGTGATCACCATCTGTGACCTGTTGCTGAAATTATCTGGAAAGGTTCAAATGGAAGAAGGGAAAACAATATCTGCGATTTGCTTTCTAAAGGCAAAATCTAGGACTCTATGGGGGCGGCGGGGTATGTAAGCTGGTGGTTTTAGTAATTAAATAGAAAACGAGATCTTTTATTCATTTCTAAGCTGTGCCCCTGACTTACTATGTGAACTTCATCAAAATCCAGAAGCTTAAATCCAAAATCCAAAATCCAAAGTCCAAAATCCCTGCCTCAGTTCCCTCATGTGCACTATATGAGGTTCCTACCTGACTATGTGTTTTGCAAAGGGAGTAACCCAAGAATAAATGAACACTTTCTAAAAAAAACAAAAACAAAAAAACCTATGGGCCTGGGCATTGTATATCTATTCAAAAATCACAATGTGAAAGCCAAAAATAATCAATGCAGTTGGAATTTTCTCAAATAGAATGGAATTTCCTTTTCTTATTTAAATTGAATTCCATTCAACTGACATGCAGGCAATGTGTTATGCATTAAAAATTTTATAACACACATAATGTGTACAGTTTCTACCACTTAGAATGGCAAATGCTCAAGAAGAAAACTTCCACTCAGCATTGGAGGGGTAGTAGTGTTTTGATTTGGGGACAATGATACAATGTTTATTTAAAGTGATAGTTTGCAAAAGAGCTGGATTTCTCCTTCTTTAAATATAACCCATACTTTGCCTCCATTTATATCAGCCTAAAAATAAAAAGCTCACTCCTTCTGACTCTCATACATGCACCAGAGAGAACCATGGGAGGCCAGACTGAAAAATTGGTCTGACATCAAAAATTGAAGGAGAAAAAGGCCACTCGCTTATTTCTCCATCCTTTGAAGAACCTTTTCTTTTTTATAATTCAGTCAATAGAGTCCTCTTATTAGCACAGATTCCAGGAAACAGAAATTAATGTGAGATGATAAAGACAAAAAAATAAAGTGGGGGGGGTGATGGGGAAGGAAATAAAATTTCAATGAATCCCAAATGTGCCTCAGACCGCGGAGCAGTGCTTGCTTTTTTAGTCCATAAATCGCCATGCAAATGGGCTTCATGGGACAGAAGCTCAGAAATGGTAGAATAAGGGGCAAATTTAAGTTTTCTTTTTAGTATTTTTATGACTGTTTCAAGTATTCTACAATCATATTTGTTACTTTTATATTTAGAAAAAAAACAATAAAGGTTATTTTTAAAACAAGTTCTCGGCA
>NW_006432227.1:18009-78043 GCF_000325575.1 Pteropus alecto | reverse complement strand
AAACAGAAAAGCTTTCCTGTAAAGCCACACACTTAACACAGAGCTAATTGCCAGGTGTGTCAGCAAATGACTTACTCCTCACTCAGGAATCCTTGATCGTCTATGAACTCTTGGCTTTTGTTCCAGAGGGCACTGGCCCTGCCCTTCTCCATAAAACCCCACTAGAAAAGTCATAAGGGCAAAGCCCATCCACCAAGTCAGATCAACCCTCTTAACCTAACCCCCGCATCCCCGCCACACACATACAATTCACCCAAATTCCCTGGGCCATAGAAATTTAGGACAGATGTCACCATTTCCTTGGATGATTAGGACACTGAGTTCCAACTGTGTATACACACGTGCTGCTGTTGGCCAAGAATTTTTTTTTTTTCAAATGCCTGTTTAAAAATACATATTTAGGTCACAAGTAAAAGGCTGAGGCCTTACTGATACTCAAGAAGACCAGACTGACTCCAACTTACCCAATATCCTGGGAAACAGCTAAGTCCCAGGTGGCACTTATCAGGGAGATGGGAAAGAAAAAAGCAGGAAAATCACCTTACCCTCTGGCAACACCTGCCATAGTATTATCAATGGATTATAAATAGGTCACTATCCAGTCAGCACTCTCGGTAACCTGTGAACGGTGCTAAACATTGTTCAAATACTATCCCTTTAATTCTTAGACCTATGAGGTCTATTCTATCTTTTACAAATGAGGAAACTGAGACTCAGAGAGGTTACTTGTCCAAGGCTGCACAGTTAACAAGCAGCTAAGCCAGGATCGGGGCCCAAGCCCATCTTCAGAGGCCCCATTCACAAGCTCTCAGAACCATAAGCTCCAGAAAGGTAGCACCATGTCTAGTGTACTATATCCTCGGCGGGGTCCAAATAAGCATTCATTGAATAATGTAAGAGGACCATATAGCCTGCCGCTCAAATTAGGTTCATTTACTAAGAACCCATAGGGCCAGGTAAAGACTTGACAAACATTGTTATCAGTCCTTACACTAACCTTGCAAAATCGGTATTATCATCCCATATCAGAGTTGAGATAACTGAAGCTTGGAGAAATTAAGCACAATGCAATGTTCTCAGGATTGGAAAATACAGAAGAGTGTAAAGTTTCCCTCGCCTATACAAATTTATAATCAAATGGAGAATAACATCTACCTGTTGTCTGTCTGTCTGTCTGTCTGTCTATCTGGACAGTTTATGCAGAGACCTGACTGAGAGATAACGTGCTACAGAAGCGCAGTACAAATATAAACATTTCTGGTTCCGTTTTTGTTTTCCTGAAGTCCACATCCTCACTACATTAAGCTATCACAAAGCATTCTCTTGAAGTGGGAAAGCCAAGTGATGGTGAGGCTTGCAAAATCTGGAAACCACATAGCCGCCCTAGCTGTGGTTGGCTGGGTGGAAGGCGAGGAGTGTTCGCCAGCTGCAAGAAGACTCCCTCAGCCTAGAGGAGTGGGTGCTGCCAATCTGGAATGGCTTGAAAGCAGCCAAGCAGCCCCTCTACCTCTAGAAAATGTCCCGCCCCTAAACTCTGACACTCTCCAATATGTCGGTGCCAGTCTTCTCCAAACAACCTGTTTTAATAGTCAAATACCTACATAGGGGTGGCAGAGTAAATTTCTGGGAGGAAAAAACAAAAGCCAGCGGGACAACCTGGGAGACTGGAAGCAAATTCATTCAACGAATCTTTATCTAATATTCACTAGATATTAAGGATATAAGATAGAACAAGAGCAATGAGACAGGGAATCCTCTGCTCTTGGGGGAACTTCCATTCCAATGGAGGAGTCAGACAACGGGCTTAAGGCAACGAAGGAGCACAAATTACAGAAAGCACTAGGGAGAAGAGAAATGGAGAAATGGAATGGAGAGTAAGGAAGTCAGGCTGACTTGGAGTGCTGGGCTGCACCTGACAGGAGGTGATAAGTAAGCAAAGAACTGAAGAAACAGAGGAACCAGATGAGGTGAGGAAAGTTCTGGCCAAAAAGAGCAGCAACCAAAAACATCACAAGCAGGCCAGGGTGGCCGAAACCTGAGGACCAGTGGGTAGGATGGGAAAACCAGAGCCTGCATAGAGAGGTCATGCCGGCCTCTGCGGTGGTCTGCGTTTTATCCTGAGAACAATGGGTCACCACTGGAGGGGTTTAAGTGCACCAGACAAGACCTAATTTATATTCTTAAAAGGTCACTCTAGTTTTCTGTGTAGAATGGATCACACAGAGGCAAGGAAAACAGGAATGGGGCCCTGTAAGAGATGGGGTGCCTGGACTACAGCAAGGGAGTGGCCATGGGGAGACAGAAGCAACAGGACTATGGATGGACCTAGACGTGGTGTTGGGCAGATCACATTTCCGTTGCATTAGGCCAACTATCTATTATAAGAAGGTCATTGTCAGAGCTCTGCTCACCACGCCCACAGAAATAAACAAATTCCTTTTGACAATCAGCCGCTTGGGTCCATGAAGAAAGTCTTGAAAAGCATTAATTTCTTATAGGGATCTGACCGGTAAAGCAGGGAATGTCTTTGTTTCCAGCTGAATGGGATTCCTGGGCTTAGGTAAAGCACTGCCCATTACCCTACCAGCATCTGCGGTAGCTTTCATGCTTGGTACTTGTTGGAGGGTAAGATTACTTTGAGAAAGTGTAGCAGAATGTGTGAAATATGATAACGCAATCAAGGAAACAGGTCAGCCACAGAGACTGTCTGGACTCAATCACAGCATCGCTCCGTGAGTGCTTCTGACAATCAGAACACCGCTGACAATTAACTACGGAAAGAAACCTCACTTGCAGCTGTCTACCAGAGAAACAGATTTCCTATTGAGTAAGGTTTGCCTCTCAGAAAATTTATTTTTAAGAAGTTTGAAAGTCGTATGCAACAGTTTAATATAAAAACTATCGTTAAGAACATTAAAATGTCACAATTAAATTAGTATTTGTGGTACAGCTTAACATCTCTCACATTTTTTAAAGAACTGTCATGAAAAATGACATTGCATTTTAATTACTTTCCACAACATCACCACAGAAATGCTTGCACAGAAATTCCCCCAACGCCTCATGAAGACTCACATGGGTGTCTAGACTTCCACGCTGAGCAAAGACTACACAAATTTAGAAAATATGAAGCAATCTTTCAAGAGTTTAAAAGACTAAAAATATTCAATCAAATCAATCGCCAGAATCATGTTAATTATATAGTTTCTTAGAGCCCATCGGCTGGACTCAGTAGAGTCAGAAAGAGAATCTTAAAAATAGAAAATGATAGTATCAGAAGAGAAGATGAGAAAAGAAAAGTTAAATGCGACAAAAAAATTGTTGAACATAAAGATATTAGAGAAGCAGAGGTAACGAGGGAGAGGAGAGGAGGAGAAAGACTGGAAAGATGGAGAAGACAGCTGGGAAGGGGATGAAGGGACAGAAGTGTGTAGGACGGAAAAGAGAGAAGGAAGGAAAAAGGAAGCCATAAGGTCATTTCCTAAGAGAAAATGTGTCCCTAGGCCAGACAACTGACTAAACGCTTGGAAACTACAGCACGGTTATAGTGACTTCCTCTTCTTCTGACCGAAATATAACCAGACTTGAAATGTCCCAACTCTGACATCCACCTGAGGTTCTGCTCAGTTCTGAGTCCTACCTCCCTCAACTGCAGGTCCCTCATTAGGAAGTGAAGCTCCTAAAACAGGTCCTTTCAAATCTGACTCTTCTGTGATTTTAAAAAAGGCAGACCACAAAAACAGGAAGTTAACTTTTTCAGTCTACTCTGGATGTGTGCCTTTTGGAAAGTCACTTATGTGTGCCTCAGTTTCCCTGTCTGTAAGTGGGAGTTGGTGATATCTACCTTGTAGGGTTCTAGGAAGGACTAAGAAGAGCAGAGTCTGCTAATACAAGAAGCATGAGGTATTTATTAGAAGAGATCTTTTATCCCAAATTCCAAGTCTCCTTTATCAGATGGTCCATATGGGTTGTAGGTGAACCAGGTTTTAGATCAGAATTTTGCTGTATGCTAATGTTAAGCATTTTGCAGTCACACTAATTGGCACATGCTCTTTCCAAGTCTGTACCTTATTGCGTCACACTGATGCATGGTGTTTTTCTTTCTTTAGAGGATCCCTTCCCAGCCTGATGTGTAGTTGCCCAGCCGGGCTCCAACCCTGGGAGGCAACAAGAGAATGGAGGTCTGCACTCCATGCTGAGGGAAGTAGACATAACAGGGGGCATCCTTGGTGGTTCTCACCGAAGTCAAGCTTCTTACCGCCAAGGTCTGACTACTTGGCCACATAAAAACTCCTGAGAATATTGTACTCTCCCCATCCCTGTCTCTACCATCTCACCCATTCAAAAAGGTGTATAGAGTTCTTTACTGAAACACAAGCAATGAAAACATAACAAAAGCCCTGCTCCCCGCTTTTTTCCACTCTATCAATTATATTTACTATAAACAAACTACAGTACTTTGCTTTGTAGTTTCATGAAATAGAAATAAGAAAATTGTGTTTTCATAAGGTGGAATAAAGTGACTAGGTTGGTGGGGGGAAAGACTACAAAAAGAAGATGGCTTTGGCATTAAAATAATTCAAAGCTATTTTCCTAAATATATTTTTAAGAAAAGATGAATTTTTCTAAGCGAACCCCCAATTCTCCACTCTCTGGCATCCCTTGACAAAGCCTAAGAGGCTCCATTAGCAAAAAGAGGCCAAACCTCCAGGAAGGAGAAAGTGCCCTAGAGTGATGTTTGCTTACATGTATTTTCCCTAAAGTTTTAAAAAAACAGCGTGATCTAGGTCCAGGAATCAAAACAGCACAAGCTATTTTATTCCGAAAAGCATTGCCTATTTTATTCATTCTATTTCTCTTTATAGGCTTACGTAAAGACATAATCCTCAGGCTCCGGGGTCCCACTGCATGTGTGCGAGCTCTCCCCTCACCAGCTGTGAATTGGACAGGTTTCCTACTCCTCCCTTGCCTCAGTTTCTTGATCCCACCCTTGAATCTACTGTGGTTAGGTAACATTTTAAGAGCTCAGACCAGCAAAACCAACAGCCTGGCTTTAATGACAGCTCAGCACTTAGCAGATGCAGAAACTTGAGAAACATACTAACTTCTCCATTAAGTAAAAGGAGTGGAAACCATCATAGCACCACCTCATAGAGTTGTTAATGAAATGACGTAAAGTGCCTGTAATTGTGCCTGGCACACACAGTCAAGTGTTTAAGCTAGAAATAGTCATTACCAGTATCATAGCAGTATCAGCCTTACTGCAGCCCTGGTATTCCGTCATATGAGACCCTGGATCCCTAACAGCAACCAGTAGTGGTAGGAAAACTCTTCAGCCTGCAGACTCAGCCTCTGTTCAGTTTCTCATCCACCCAGTGTATCAGCCTCAGGCCCCCAGCTACCAAGGCCCCTGGTTTAATGCAGAGGTTCACGAAGCTAGAACTTTCTATGCCTGCTAAGCTGAGCTGCCTCCACACCCAGTCCTGTCATGTTCACCCAGACCCTGTGGCTGACCTCCAGCACAGTCTCTTGACTCACAAGCCAACACGGGATTTTCACATGCCTGAACTCCAGACGACTCAGCCAGGGCCTGATGTCCAAAGTCCTTACTAGTTCTGACCAGGGTTCCGAGGCTCCAGGCACTGCCGGAGCTCCCTTCACTTCCTGTCCCCCAACCTCACACTTCTCTGCGTCTTCAGCCACCTTCACTTCCATTCTCCCTGAGTAGAAGGGATCCATCCAGACGCTGGTGTTGGGCGTTGCACTGACCTAACTGTGCCTCATACCTTTGTCCCGGCCTCCCTCTGTCTGCTCCTGCACAGCCTCGCCCTGGCGCCCAAGCTGTACGCAGTGAGCACGCAGCTGTACTGCGCACGCAAGCAGCAGCAGCCCAGCAGTGTCATAGGTACCATGACACTCGCCTACAGCCTAACCTGCCTCCAGGACAGCGCACCCGACCAGCAGTATGTCTACAAGCTGGAGCTGACCCTGGAGGTCTGCTACTTCCCCCAGCTGCACCCCCACTCCCCGCAAGCCCCTCACCTACCAGGCCAAGCAACTTGTTGTCCTCCAGATGTAGGTGAAGAAGATGCTGGGGACAGGCGAAAGGGCCTGGCGGAGGCTGGTGGCAGACCCCTTAGGTGGACCAGTGTCCCGTGGGGGCCCAGGATCTGCTGGGGGGTGCTAGGGAGAAAAGGGAGCAGCCACCCTCCTGTGCAGCCAGGAGCAGAGGCTGGAGTGCATCCAGAAGAGAGCAGCCCTGGAGGAGCAGCTCCATAGGGGCTTCTTCTGTCACGTGGTCGCTAGGAGAACAGCAACCCTGGGCGCAAAGGACATGGCCTGGGCAGCTGAGGAGCGCGAGGGCACTGTGGTGGGCAGGACTGACATCCACTGCAAGGAGGGCTCGTCCAAGGCAGAGTGTGCAGCGAAGCCTGTATCGGTACAGCGCAGCCTGTGTATCAGGAACCTGCTGTAGCCCAGCCCCACGCCGTGCGTCCCAGGCCCCTGCCGGACGTCCCGGATCCACGCCGGACGTCCCGGATGCACGTGGGACAACCCCACATCACAACGGTTGCGGGTGCTCGGAGTCCACCAGATGCCCTGGATCCATCCTGAACTCCCCAGGGCCCACGCTGGATGTCCTGGCATTGCTTTTGCTTCGCTAGACAATGTACCAAAGCGCGGATACCTGAAAAAGCCTTTTTAAAAAACCTCATCCGAGGCAAAGTCTTCTCACTGTGCTCTTGGTCTTGGACTCTTACTTACTCGGGGTCCTTGTTTCCACTATCCTCTCTCTGTATGGTTAACCTCTGGTTTCCCCGTGGCTTCTCTCAAGCCTCTCCCAGCTTCCGAAAATAAAAAGTCAACACACGTCACCCTTTCTCTCCACTGATATGTGTTTTTCTCTCCTTCAAAAGATTTGCCCGCATTTGAAGCAACTCATTGTCCTCCAGATGGAGGTGAAGAAGACACTGGGGACAGGCACAAGGGCTTGGCGAGGCTTGTGACAGACCCCCTAGGTGGACCAGTGTCCCTTGGGGGCCCTACTGACTTCAGTGTAATTCTTTGCGGTTTCCGCCCTTCCCCCACCCCTTTGCTATTCGTCATGCTCACCATGACATTCCGGACTCAGCCCCCGCTTCGCTTTCTTCTTGCACCCTCCCCTTTCTGACTCCATGATCTTCCCACACACGGGTAGCCAGGTGAACATAATAACACCCAAGCCTCAGTCCTGCCTCCTTAACCATCTCTCAGCAATGCCTTCTCAGTCTCCAGAATGAAAGTATTATAACTGTATTCTGTTAGGACATCTAGGTATACAGGCACAACGGCTAATTGGAAATGTTCATCAGTAACTCTCAAGAGAAAGAAAATATTTGGTAATCCTTTGCACAGAAGTGAAATGCACTCTCCCATGCCTTTTTAATCAGTCCTACATCTCTGTTTACTGATTTTCATCCTTCCGATGCTTATGTACATTTAAAAGATGCTTTGCTTAGAGATGTATTTCAAATTATACAGCTGAATCAATGGTAAAATAGAATTTGGGGATGGATCCACTATAAGTAAACTGACAGGGTTTCATAAAAGGTTTTTAGAGTAAAAGGAAATTAAAACAGGCATTGTCCACAATGCAACTTTTAAGCTGACCTTTTTACACTGAAACTAGCATAAAGATTACTTAATAGTCACAATGCTGTCCAAAGAACTATTGAGAAAACTCCAGGGGCAGCTGGAAAAACACAGGGACATATGAAGCAGGCATAGAGCCAGGCACTGAGGCAACCTCTCCAGCTAAGCTCTCTTTCTCACAGTTGGAGCAGAGGCCCTGCAGATGACACACATAAAGACAGAAGATCCCAGGACACCAGGACAGTGGGCAGCACACCAAGAACCAGAGTAACAGTGAGGTGTGAACACAAAGGCAAGCAAAGGCAAGGACAGCTAGAGCCGGACTTGGTGGGTTAATAAGAAATACCAAGGAAGAGCTGGGAATCTGTCCCCTCTCCAGGATAGAGTCACAGAATATCCCAATTGGAGGGGCATTTGTGATCAGTGGGACAAACATAGTGAGATTACAGACAAGATACCCTTCCCTCTCCCTGCTCTCTCTCTCTCCTTCAGTTCTAAGCCCCTAAGAGCAATGGAGGCATCCGAATGTGGTTGGGGCAGGGAGGTTAAGGGTACAGTGAGAGCGGAGGTAGAGCAGAGCAGAGTGGAAAAGATAGGACGGGTGCATGATGCAAGGTAACAGAATCCAGAACCCAGACAAGGAGAGAAAGGCATCCTTGTTGATGGAGAAGTGGTATATTGATGAGTTTCAGAGAACCCCAAAAGGAAGCAGCCTAGCTAAAGAATCAAAGCCCTGTGGCTTGGCATGAGAGTCAGATCCCATGCAAGGGGACGAGGGCATTCACATGACGTATCTGGGAGTAGCCAGCATGGAATGCAGGAGCTCAACTGAGGTGAGACAGGCATTTATGCAAAAGAAAAGGTAGTTGTTAACAATGGTGGCAACAGGATGTTGGTTATAAACAAGGGGATTGGTCAAATGACTAAATATGCTAAGGATAATGGGACCTAGTTTTGTCATTGTCAGAGAAGATGTTTTTACAAATTTTGGAAAAGGAGAAAACTAGAATAAATTCTGTGGTGCTGGATTCGAATTAAATGTATTGGTACAAATTCGTAATTTTCTATAGATAGATAGATAGACTAATAACATAGATGTAATTGTGTGTTTTGACTTACAATAGCAATGAGCACATCTAGTCCCCAGATCTCTGCTTCTAAACACCACTCTTCAAGAAAGGAGAAAAACTTCCTTGAAGAAACAGCTGATTCTAGGGCTGGCAAAGGTACAAGAGGCACCTAGAACATCTTATTGTACCTGGAAACAACAGACTGCTCACATAATAATGGGACAAGCAAAAAGACACAGAAGCCAGACCGATGGGTTTCCACTGGTCAAATTGAGATTATTGAGCATAATAATAAATAATGATGTAGTTTTATGGAGACAAGTTCATACTAATATTAATTAATTAATTAATTAATTAATTGAAAATCTATGTGGAAGAGAATGTTTACATAGTTTCAAAGTCTTTTTCCCCAAAATATTTATTAACAAGAAAGATGAAAAAGGCTAACTTGCATTCAGCCCTCCAGCCATTCTTCCTACTTGAAATTTTTCAAGGGGCTTCCTTTGATCCTTTCTACTTCGGGGCCTTGACAGATGTGCCGGAAATGCTCTCTTCCAGCCTTTTCTCTTACTCATCCTTCAAGTTCAGATAAAAAATTATCTCCTGAAAAAAGCCTTCTCCCAAATCTCTGCCCTCACTGAGTTCTCTTTTATGTGCTCTTATTGCAGTTATAACATTTATCAACATCCCAAATATATGGTTGCAATTAGTTACCTAGTATCTAATATCAACAACTAGACACAATGCCACTGTTCTTATATTGTGGATATTTATTAATGGTAGCAGTAAGATGCTGGTGTTGGCACTTTTCCACGAAAGCATTTGCTACGGAATATTCCTAAGGTGGACATTAACAAAGTGCACCAGAAGACCTATAGAGAATAGTCAGGGGGTCTTTAATTGCACCTAGCTGTCAAAGCCAACTGAAGCAAGCTACAACCACAAGAGGGCTTAGATGCAGATACTCTGGCTCCAAGTTCAGAGCTTGGCCTACTATGCCACCAGACTACAGGCTATAGCTCTAGTCTAGAAATGCCACAGTTCCTAATTTACATAGACAACTTCTGTTCACCACAGGGGCGCTGAGATTTTAAAAGTCTATAGTAAAAATGTCCTTTTTAAGGATGAATGATATTCCAAGTTCTATATCACTCAGCCTTAAAAAAAAAAAAAGGAAGAATACAAATAGCCAACAGGTGTATGAAAAGATGTTCAAGATGTTCAAGACCACTAATCATCAGGGAAACCAAACCGCAGTGAGATATCACCACCTCATACCTGTTAGGATGTCTATTAAAAAAAAAAAAAAGCGAATAACTGTCAATAGGATGTGAAGAAACTAGAACACTTATACGCTGTTGGTGAGAATGTAAAATGGTGCTGCTGCTTTGGAAAACAGTATGGAGGTTTCTCAAAAAATTAAAAATAGAACTACTATATGATCCACTAATCCTACTTCTGGGTATATATCCAAAAGAATTGAAATCAGGATCTCAAAGAAATATATATCTTCACTCTCATATTCACTGCACCAACAAAGGCCAAAACATGGTAACAACTCAAATGCCCATCGACAGATAAATGGATAAAGAAAATGTGATATATACATACCATGGAATATTATTCAGCCTTAAAAAAAGAAGGAAAGCCTACCATCTGTGAGAACATGGATGGACCTGGAAGATACTGTGCTAAGTTAAGTGAGTCACATAAAAACAAATACCGCATAATTCTTTTTATAAGAGGGATCAATCAGAGATATAGGAGTGGACAATAGATAAATGGTTGCCAGGGGTTTGGGGGAGGAGTATGGGGAGTTGTTGTTCCATGGGTATAAAGTTACAACCATGTACAAGAGGAGTAAGCCCCAGAGATCTGCTGTAACGTACTGCCTATAATTAACAATAAGGGGTTGCGTACTTAAAAATCTGTTAAGAGGGTAGATCTCATGTTAAATGTTCTTACCACAAACAAAGAAATAGAAAAGCAAGAAAAAAGAGACACAAGGAAACTTTTGGAGGTGATACGTATTTATTTCCAGGACTGATAATTAACGCAAGAGTATACATATCTTCAAACTCGCCAAATTGTATACATTAATTACATGTAGTTTTATGTATACCAGTTATATCTCAATAAAACTGGGGGCGGGGGGGGAAGGGAAGGCAGGAATTTTGACACATGCTACGATATGGATGGACCTTAAAGACATTAGGCTAAGTGAAAGAAGCCAGTCACAAAAGGACAAATGTTTTATGATTCCACTTACATGAGTTGCCTAAAGTTGTCAAATTCATAGAGACAGAAAATAGAAAGATGGTGGTGGGGGGCAGGGGATAAAGGGGGAAGGGTGAGTCATCCTTTAATGGGTACAGAGAATAGGAAGTTGAAAAAATTATAGAGATGGATGGCTGTGACGGTTGTGCAAGAATGTGAATCTACTTAATGGAACTTTACACCTAAAAATAGCTTAAATTGTCAGTGTTGTTATGTATATTTTCCCACCCACACACACACACAAAGTCTATAATCAATATTTCTTGAAGGACAGACAAAAAAGTTGTTCTGAGAAAGTAAATTGATGGGGGGCTCTGGGAGGCAGAAGTAAGTGGGAGACATACGTCGCACCATAAACCCATTTGTATCTTAAATTTTGTAGCATGTGAATGTATTACCTGCTGAAAAATATTATAAATGAAGGGAAAAATCTAGAGTCTTCTAGAATATCACTGGATCAGCAGTAAAGAACATGACGGGCCAGAGAAGGAGTGAAAACTTCAAATGCCAAAATTCAGGTAGAAAAATGTTTTTAATTAAGGAAAAAGAAATAATTGAAAATTTTAACTTACTTTGTCCAAAATACTAAATAATGAATAATAAAGTATATGTTAATTCTAGGGCATTGCAGATAAATGTGAATAAATGAAATTATTTATTGAACATATTTTCCGTAGGACACTGAACTTTCTACTTATTCTGTAATTATAATAGTGACATAATAAGAGCAACAATCATAATGGCTATTTTCTAGAATATTTACTCTGTGCAGGACACATATTCAATATTTTATTTAATCCTCACAGCCAACGAATAAAATAGGTATTATTAGATTAGCCAACTTTTACAATTTCAGAGATAATTTGCCCAAAGTTACAGAGCTTAATACCCAAATATATCTAAACCAATGGCCCACCAGGCTCTAAACACTATATGTCTCTCATGAGGTGGCCTTCAGAAATTTCTAGGGTCAATTATCATGGAAAAAGGTTGCATCATTCTTCTTCAACCCATGCATTTCCACAGCAAAGAAAATGTAACTAACCACCCCTACACAACTTGGGCTAGAACACTATTTCTCACTCTTAACTTTTTTTGACATTTGTTTTCCAGATTCCATTTTCAAAGAGGTTTTTACCCACCTATGAATTAAAAAATAATCCTGTTTTTGCACTCACCGTCACATAATGGTATGTGCCTCTACTGCAGATCAGTCTAAGTGTCGAGAGCTTCTGAGTTTGATAAGATAGTAGAAATTGTTCAGCCTTCATCTCCCAGACAAGGAACCTGGGACCTCGAGGTGTTAAAGGACTTATGAGCAGCCAGACATACAATACAGATATCTCAACTCCAAATCCAACGCTTTTGATAAATCAAAGCCTAAATCACAGTGGACTGGGCTAGAGATTAAAGTAAAAGGGAAGAAAAGTCTGCTTTATCAAACTTGCATCTCTTTATTGAAACAGTTTAATATAAGCAAAATTAACTAAAAGAGGGAATTATTTCCAGAGAAAGAAGGATTTATCTGTAGATCTCAAATCCTTTCCTGGTCATTTGCCAAGGCAACTGCCATCACAGTCTTCCAGATAGAAAAGAATACCCACTCAGAAGGGAAATTGCATGTTTGCTCCCATCCATCCTCCAAGCTCAGACGTGCCCTCTGCTCTAATGCAATTTCAAATAAATGATGGTCAAGGATGTTTTTACATCTCTAACTGTAACTGTAATTTCATCCATTTCTTCCGAATTATATCTTCAGATTTTAAAAAAAAAAACCTTTCTGTGGACTTAATTGGTATTAACTATCTCCCTCCCTCCATTCCTAACACACACGTGCGCGCGCGCGCGCGCGCACACACACACACACACACACACACAGCTGCTTCTCTATCTGCTATAAACTCTGACTTGTCTGGGAGCTCTGCTTTGGGCAGCCCATTTTCAATGTTCTTTCCCCATCAAGCTATGTAGAGGTCAGAAAAGAGATAAGAAACTTATAGAAATTATACAAGTTAAATAACTTATAAGTTACATAAGTTAAATATATTATAAAATACATAAAATATAAAATATATATAAAATACGTTAAATATGTTATATATAGTAAATACCTTATAAGTTATATAAATAAGCTGATTTTAGCTAATAGTTCATTCAGCCTCATGTGTTCCTTCTGCAAATGTGCTTAAAAATAGGGGAAAAATCACTATAACACAGCAAGAGCAAAAAAGAATGGAAAGCCAAAGAGAAAGCCCAGAAGACCCACAAGCAGGTAGGGGGGAAAAGAAATCAATCATTAGAGATAAGCTGATAATGTTGGAGGATCGAAAGAGAAATTCAGTTGCAAACTTAAAAACAAACAAAAAAAAGACTTGCTAGAAGAAAGGAAGCTTGCTTGGAAGATAGTGATATCTGATGACCCAGTCAGAGACTGTGGAAGCTGTGCATTTTTAAATCGTATGACTCATTCCTCAGGGTCAAAGCAGACATTAAGTGAGAAAAAAATTTCCAGGGAAAAATTTGTCTGTAAACAGGATGGCTGGTGGTGAGGGGTGGGTGTCTTGGTGAAGGGGAAACTCAATGACATCAAATGAGAATATTAGTATGAAATTTTGTAACTCTGATAAATCTGTTTCTCGGAATAGCTAACTGTCCTCCTAGCCAATTTCACCGCAGAACCATGAAGGAATGTGTAAGTTAGAGAAACTGGGTCTGATAGGAAGCACTAGTGTACAAAAGTCACTCTTTTTAAATGAATGCCTGAAATATCTCGAGGAGGAAAATAAGCAAATCCAACAACATGTACCATTGGGAAATCTCAGGTCATGGTTTTTTAATGTGTTTAGAGGAAGATTTTCCATGTTTGACTATTTGAGAAGCCTTAAAAGCAAATAACCAGGGATAATCAATAAAGAAGGCAAATGGGACAACTGCAGGGTTAACAAACGGCTTATGGAGAAGTGGAAAGAAAAACACACATGCACCTTTCCTAAATCCCCAGTACATTTAGTCAAGGATAGAAGTGAATGGAAGTAGGGTGGCACCAACCCAGGAGCAGAGGCCATGTCTCCTGTCCCTGTCGTCTCTGGGGTACCCTGCCATAAGGGGCCCTCTCTGCATGGACAGTGTCCTCCCAGAGCAGAGGAGGAAGCCTCATTCTTGCTTTGCCATTGCTCTTTTATACCTAGCCTTTCATTAACATGCTGGAAAACCCCACCTTTGTAATGTCTTAAGATAATATTTATAAACACCAAGGTCTCCTCATTCCTAACCCAAATTTAGGATCAACAAGGCTTCATCCCCTTGGGGCTGGGAATGAAAAGTCTCAGCAGTTGCAGTTGTTATTGTCTGTCCCAGCCTTTCCAGAGCCCAGAAAACCTATCCCTTCTCAACAGCTTAGACAAAGACACCAAAATGAGAGAGGGTTGCTTAGCACACTCACCAGAGACATGAAAATTAAAGAACCTGAGAACAACAGGAAGTTGTCCTGGTAAGATCTGTCCATGCCAAGGACATGGATTTGACTATAACAAAATGCAGAGAACAGAAGAGCAGCAAAGGATGATGATATGTATACATCTGGCCACTATAACTGGTCTTATTTGCTCACAAGGTCCCATGTATCTTTTCGGTCTTTTTCTGAATGACAATATCTAAGATTCCTCTTCCACTCTTTCACCCATCAACATTGATTAGCACGGCAGGATCATTTCTAAGCATCGTTAGGCATTCAGGTATTTGCCAAAAGGATGCAATAAATAAAAAGATGAACTCAAATAGAATTAATATCTGTGTTTGATGGACCAATGCTTGACAAATTTTAATGCCTGTACAAATCACTTGGGGATTCTGTTAAAATTTAGGTTCTGATTCAGCAGATCGGGGTAGAATCTAAGAATCTGCATTTCTAACAAGCTCCCAGGTGATGCTCAGGCTGCTTGTCCATGGACCACACATTTGTTAGCAAAAACCCTGTCCATTTGAATTGCAGACCCAAGGAGGCAAAGGATCTCATTTCAAAAATAAATCAGTCAAAAATAAATCAGTCATGTCACACTAAAGATCATCAGCAACCAAGCAAAACATTTTTTCAATTATCAAACCTAAAACCCAGGCCTCTCATCGTCTCATTTCTCAAAGTCAATGGAGACATATTTTAAAGGAACTGGATCTTTCTGGAAGCTAATATTTAAGCTTCCTGGATCTACAATTCATGCTGTATCAAAAAAGAAGAGAAATATTAATACATAAACATCTATTGGGAAGCTCTGGACACTTAATCTTTAGTGTCTATAAAAAAAACAGAAATGAGGTTCAAAGTCAAGCTTCCAGGAAAGAGAAATACAAGAGAAGGAAGTCACTTCTCTACGCTGCATTGCTGTGAACCTGTAAGCCAAGTAAACACCCAACAAGAAACAGAGCATCTGGCTTCTTGTCTCCCATAATGGCTGAGGATCGTTCCTTCTCTTGCACCATCCCAAGATCACAGAGAACATCCCTAATTCAAGATCCAGCAAAAGGACGAAAATAATGCTACTCCTCAAAATACAGGTTCTTCAGGTCCCTCTCCCACTTCCAATCCATCATGCTGGAAATGCACAAAATGAACCTGATGAATTGAAAAGCAGAAAGACAAAAAAGAGAGGGACGGGGAGTAAAAAAAAAAAAAAAACCACTCATGTTTATGAGCCTGTAACACCAGGCACTAATAGGAATCTCCTGCCAGCCAAGTTCCAGCCTCATGTCTGAGTAATAGTGGGTCTTACCAGGCAACCCCCAAAGGTCAGGGGCCAGGGAGAACTCCTGGGCCTGGGAGCAGAGTTACACAGAGCATTTCTTTCCCTCCTCTTGGTGAGGAACAACAAACCCTGACACACTGGCCTCCCACAACTCAAATGAGCGTTTCCTGCCAAGGAGCCACGAAGTTTCGGGTCAGGAAGCAAGGCGAGAAGCCACGCTGGGAGTTTTCCCACACAGTTCGGCAGTGGATTTCATTCCTCGGCCACATCACCCCGGGCGGCAGCCGGAGTTCAAGAACAAGAGGGCAGAAACGGTGACATTCTTTGTACAAAACAGGAACCAGCAGGATGTTCCACGTGGGCCAGGAACTGCACTGCATTTGAGGGAGTCATATGGTATAAAGCACATCCCTCTCAATAGAGGCGCCATTTTTAAATGTCATTAATCTCATTTGTAGCATCCACACAGCAAAACACAGAGAAGACTTAATTCTTACATTTTTTGGAAATTAGAACCTAACACGGTTTAAAGAATTAAAATTATTGTAATAGCATAGCCTAGCGAAAACTGGCACCTTGCTGTTTAGAAGCTGGAAAACTATCCCAAAGCTTCAAGATGTCCTGCCATCCTAAGAGAAGGTAGATTAAAGTTCTTTTTGGTGCATACCTTCCATTTGTTCTGGTGACAAAAATTAAAATTTTCGCCTCAATGTAAAGATAGCTACACAAGAAAATGAAGGGATGCCTTCAAATATGGCTACTGGGTATAGATTTTGGCAGAAAAGTTTCACTCCAATTTCGAGTATTTGTGTGAGAGAAATGTTTTTCCTCTACACATATCTGTAGGGTCTGAGCCTTAACATAATTGTGCCTTCTGGAGGAGGCCTCCTCCTTTGTGTTCCGGGTCATGCAGTTGTTCCCTGGGGATGAGAAGCAAAGACCCCATTGGTTTCAGGACAGAGACACACACTTGTTCTCCACCGTGAATCAAAGACGAGATCAGGAGAGGGAACTGGTCATGTCCTGCTACAGCTTAATGGGAAAAGAGCTGTTACTAATGCACACACACCCCAACTCTCCATACTGCTATTTGAAACTAAATACCTCAGGCTTTGGGGAAACATGCTGGCGATGGGTTTTTGCATTCTCATGTGATTGTCACCTGGGGCCACAGAGTCAGGCCAAATCCTGTGGGTAGGGGCCTCTGTGGCTACTATAGTAGCACCCATTTGTGCAAATTACAAGAAAGTATGCAGGGGAGACAGATGAAATTTTAAAAGGTGCTTTCCCCAAACAGATGAATTTTAAAAGGCACCTCGTCTAGGCAAATTGCATAAAGGATGCTCCACTTTGGGCTAAAGGATTATACAAAGGCCCCTTTTTCTCCTGGGGCCAGGGCTTGGTTTGCCTGGCAGAGACCGAGCTGTATTTCGTCCTCCACTGTTCCTCTTCATGGGGTACCTCTGCAGGGTTTGCAATGCACAAATGGCCCGGTGGGAACCTGCAGCTTTAGGTTGGGGTTTCCCTGAAGGAGACATTCCTTGAAAGAAATACCTGTAAAGAAGAACTAGAAACAAAGATGGCTTGAGACTGGGGTGAGGAAAGCTTCCTCCTTTCTCAGAGGCCTCATGGTTGGGCCTGGGACACAAGAGAAAAATGTTTCAGCACGTCCCTTAGCAAAGAGATTTCTGGTAGAGTGATCCTTGCTACATATCGAGAGGCCAGGCGCTTGGTTAGAGACCCTCTTGAAGCTCAGCCTAGACTCTGAGCACAGCCAAGGTGAGCAGAAGTGTTAGGTTATTATTTGTGTTGTACAGCCCTTCTTTTTCTATGCAAACCTTCAATAAAAACTTACTGAAAAGTATAGCTTGAATTCTGATGTGCTTTGCAGAACTAAAGAAAGGCCCAAAACAGGTTTAGAAGAGAATAGCCAAGTTGGTAGCAGTGTCTCCTTCCCAAAGTCAACATGATGGCAGCAGTTACAGTGTTCTTAACGTGATGAACCCAGGAGAGCCATACGGCAGAGGCAACATCTCACTGCCATGATGAGGAGCCAACAAACTGGGACCCCATCAAAAGGAGTTTGGGAACCATTCAAGCAGAAGTCAATGTGGTGGCATCCAAGCCTTTGTTTGGGTAGTTGAGGAAATATCATCTCATTGTGAAGCAATCGGCTGGGAGTGTCTACAAGAACTTGGAACAATATAAAGGCTAAATACTGAAAGAGACACATTGAGCCATTCAACTAGTATTTACTGAGTGCTTATTATGGAACATAGCTAAACGAACAACACAGGGTGAGGGGAAGAAAAGTTAAGCAAAAAAAGAAAATCTATCAGGTATTGTAGGTTCTTTTTTAAAAATAAAATAGTCGATGTGATAGAACACTGGAGAAATATACTTTAGATTGAGTGGTCGGGGAAGACCTTAAGCTGAGACCCAAAAGACAAGGAACAGCTACGTGGAGGTACACACAATGGTGATGAGGCCAGAGTGTGCTCGGTACATTTGAGAAACAGAGAGGCCAGTGTGGCTGGAGTACCATGCAGGAGGGCAATGTGTGGGAGAGGAGGGAAGGGAGATGGCTAGTGACCAGATCAGAGGGAGCCTTAGAAGCCAGGGCAAGGTGTTCGGATTTTATTCTACTGTGATGGCAAACCAGTAGGAGACTTTAAGCAGAAGAGGGCACTGCTCTAGAAATGTGTTTAAAAGTCCAGCCTTGCCACTATGTGAGAAATGGCTTGTAGGGAATTAAGAGAAGAAACAGAGGAACCACTTGGGAGGTCAATGCACATGGTCCAGGCTTTTCCTTAGCTCAGGTGACTAGGACTAGGGCAGGTTTCTCAGCCTCAAAACTACTGACATTTCGGGTCATATAATCCTTTGTTGTGGAGCGCTGTCCCGTGCACTGTAGAAGTTCAGGAGCATCTTTCATCTCTACTTACTAGATGCCAGAAGGAATCCCCCTTCTCCAGTTGTGACAACTAAAAATGTCTCCAGTCATTGACAAATGTCCCCTGGAGGGCAAAACTACCCCTGCTGCAAATAACTGGACGAGAGTGTTAGCTGTGGAAGTGACAAGAGTGGTAGATTCTGAACATGACAGAAGGAAGAGCTGACGGGATTGGCTGATGAGAACAGATACAGAGTGTGAGAGAAGACAAGAGTCAGTGATGACATAAGTCCAGGGGTTTTGACCTGGCAACTGGAAGTACGGAGTTGACATAGACAGCCGTGGGGAAGACTATGGGAGGGAGAATCAACAGCATTTCTTTGAACATGTTGAATTTGAGATTCCTGTTAGGCATACATGTAGAAATGGCAAATAGGCAGCTGAAGGTCCAAGGAAATACTGGAGTTTTATGACTACCTTCAGTAGTTATTCACATACATATGCAGAGACAGATTTAGATGATATAGATGCTAGATAGACAATAGGAAAATGATTAGATAATTACATAGATAGATGATTAAGTAGGTAGTTAGAATGACAGACAAATAGATGGTACTTTCAACTGGTCAAGGTCACCTAAGAAAAGTGTGAAGGTAGAGAAGAGGGGTCCACAGACAAAACCAACCACATTCTAGTAGTTAAAGACATAGAAAGGAACAAAGGATATTTATTGAGTCAGAATTGTCAGCGTGGTAGGTAAGAGTAAAATTATAATAATATAGTGAGACTTAAGCCAAGAGGAAAAACAATGTAAAAATAGAAATAATTATTCATATCAAATGGTGCTAAGATATCAAGTACAATAACAGAGAGGCACCCGCTGGCACCACAGAGTTTACTGATGACTTGACAAGAACAGTTTTAATGAGATGTCCCAACAATGTGGGTGAAGAGACTCAGCTATCCTTACTAAACCAACAAGAGGACTGGAACACTTTCTAAAGTACTTTGAAGCTTTTATCTACAACAATGTAAGGTGAACAGAGCTCACTGATGTGATTAGACATATTTTCCATGTAGGAATAGTTTGCAAGGAGCATATCAGGGTTAAGGCAGTCATTAAAAAGAAGGTTCTTGCTAAAACTTCCCAGACAGGTTGTACATTTAAAAGCCTTTAAGAAGGGATTCAAATGAAAAGGGCACTGAAGTTCTTCAGACTGAAAAGAAATCATAGATCATATTAACGAGGCATAGAAACTTAGGTTACACTAGAGCAGACTCTTCTCCAAATATGCCTTGAGTCAATGAGCCAAATCCCACCTATGAATAAACTGCTCATCTCACCAGCCCCCATCTTTCAGCACTGGAGAGGACACTGAGTTTCAGCACAAAAGAAATTGATATCTTTCTACCAGACTAATTTAGAATCAGAAAGCTCACCAGAATGGACTATTTCAAGAATAAGTATCAGTGAACAAATCAAGGGAACAAATTTGCACAAAACAACTTCAATAATTTTTCCCCAAATAAATTCTCTAATGCGGAGAAGAAAAAATACAAGGCAATTATTTGAGTCCATTTAAGAGCCTCATTCTCTATTCGCATTAACCTATGGGAAGATAGGCCTGCCACCCCACAAGGACAGCCTACTCAATGGGCGATACATATAAGGGTAATGGGTTGGGAGAGTTCCCGTGAGAAATATCATCAAAGTGGGATTTATAATTTTTCCTACGAAGACTATATAATTCTCACCTTGGGAAGGAGGGAAGACCAAACGTCATGGACCTTTTATTTCCACCTGTCAACTGAGGTAGCTCTCATGGGCAGACTTGGAAGAGACTTACCATGTTCAGGGACCAAAGACTAAGCACAGCAAATGTCGATTCCCCCAGATTAATATAGGCTTAGTGCAATCCTTGTCGCAATCCCAGCAAGTTTTTTTTGTTGTCAGATTATTCTAAAATTTATATGAGAAGGCAAAGGAACTAGAATTACTAATACAATTTTGAAAAAGAAGAATAAGATGGGAGGAATCAGTACCTACCTGATTTCAAGATTACATATACGGCTATAGTAATAAAGTTATGGTAATGAAGATGTTATCGGTGGAGTAGAAAATAAAACTCAGAAATAGGCTCACACGGATATGTATATATGTCCAACTGATTTTTGACAAGTGAAGAGGCGATTCAATGGAAGGAAGGTAGCCTTTTTAAAAAAAATGGTGCTGGAGCAATTGGACATCCACAGGCAAAAGAAAGAAAGAGTAAAAAGGGAGGTGGGAAAGAAGGGAGGGAAGGAGGAAAGAAAGGAAGGAAAGAAGGAGGGAAGGAAGGAAGGAAGAAAGTGAGGGAGGGAGGGAGGGAAGGGAGGAAGGAAGGAGAAAATGAATTTCTACTTAATGATACAAAAATTAACTCAAAATGAATCATAGACTTAAATATAAAATGTAAAGACAAGGAGGAAACGGAGGATTAAAAGGAAATGAGTAAGGCTATAAAAGGACGACGCGAGAGACTGCTGATAGAAAGGTTGGGCATCTTGACTATCAATGTCAAAATCCTAGCTATGATAATATTTAGTAATTTTGCAACATGTTACCACTGGGGGACTGGGTAAAGGTTACACAGACTTCTCGGTATTAATTGCACACAAATCTACAACCATCCCAAAACCAAAACTTTAACTAAAAAAAACAAAAAACAAAAAAACTAAAAAGAATACCTCTTTCAAAATTTTAATCCATAGCTGAGCTCAAAACAAGAAAGAAAATCTCTATGTGCCAAAAGGAAAAGAGTGGAAACTGAATGGTCCTGGAGAGAGCCATGGGCAGCTATTCAGATTACAAGTCTAGACTTAATTCCCCAGCAAGAGCTGGAATGGAAGCTACTGTCTAGCACAGAACCAAGAACTGTATTTACTTCAATAAAGCCTGAGCTGAGAAATCCTGTTCCTGACTGTAAACAGGCATTTAAAACATTTGTTTACTGATTCAGGTGTACAGTTCAGGTGTTCAGGTTGTGGGTGCCTAGACCAAGCCTTTAGGGAAAGTGGAGTACCCCATGAATTGTCTGAACCCCAATCCTGTATCATGCATAAGTGCGGAGTCTAACATTTTGCACTATCATCCTGGTGCAAAAATCTAAACCGAAATAATAACAACAAATTAACCTAGAACAAGCCCTGGAGGCCCCTGGCAACAGTAAATCTAAAACCACCCCACTGGGATTCTCATAGGTCACAACTCCCACTGAGGATGAATTCCGAGTCTATCTGATTCAAGAACAGTTTCTCCATCAAAGAACTCGGAATAGAACAAATCAACTAAACTGTTCAAAAGAAACAATTCCATAACTTCAGAGTTATAAAAGTGTTGAGGGGAAAAGGATGGGGAGGATGGTGGAGATGACAGAGGGAGAGCTACGGAGCTGGGGACATGGGCTAATCTGAAAACAGCTTCCAAGAGGATGGGCACCAGAGCTGAGCGAAAAGATGTTAAATGGAGGAAGGAAGTCATCCCACAGCTTGTCGTGGGTAACTTCTATTGAGTCTTCAATCTGCAACCATCCTGAGTCCGCTCCAAGAGAGACTAAATGAACTTCAAATTATAGCCAACTCCAAGACAACATAACCTCCTACATCAGGATGACCACATCTGAAGCAAAGAATATGCCAGCCCTGAGCCACAGGAATGAGAAGCAGATGTCCTCCCTCCACATGAGAGTGTTTCCTTCCTCAGAAAGCCTTCCCCAATGCCACCTCTGCCACCAGGAGTGGTGGCAGGCTGAGCTCCAGCATATCCTACGCCGGCCATCCTGTGAATGTGAGTGTGCGGGGTAATCCCTGGGTGAAAGGCAAAATAAATATCCTGGAGATCAGACCTCAGACCAGTGATCAGGAGAAATCAGACTCAAGTTCAACCACTTCCCTTTGGACTAAGTTCACTCTAGGTGAGCATCAGCGAATTATGGCACATGGACAAATGACCTTGAAGCCAGCCAGCGTGTCTGCTCACAGAAAGGAAAGAAACTCATTTGCTTTGGTGCCTTTTTTTATAACCATCCATTAATTGTTTAATTATATGTGAAAGGCTTCAAAGTAATCCCAGTGGATTGGTTCTTCTGGCAAAATCATTTAATGATTTGAATCTAAAAATTTTCCATCATCTTGGCTACTACCACAAAATTCCATTAGTTAATATTTGCTTCTTGGTGCTCCTATATATAATTAGTATGAATCTGAAATCTGAATCTGAAAATGTCCATGTGGTGGTTCTCACTGCTTTCCGGGGCCATTCGAAAGTGAAAAGTCCCATTACTCTATTTCTAAGCCTGGAATTAGGCTAAACGGTAAGCCCTTAGAAAACACAAGATGAAAGTAGGGAGCAATTTAGAGCAGTGGTTCTCAACCCGACTGCAGGCTAGAATCACCTGGGCAGAGCTGCTACTTTAGAGCTCTTACACCCCCATACCTCCAGACCGAGCAACTTTTAATTTTATGCCCTTTCTCCCCGACCTGCTTGGAGGTTGGGACCATCTACATCTTCAGTGTTCAACTAGTAAGTGTTGAATGCATCTGTGAACCCAATGGCAGTGGGTGTGCAGGTCAAGATGCCAGGGGTATGGGAGCAGAGGAGGGAGGCGAGGGACCCAGGCACTCACCAGTCCGTGGCAGGAACTGAGGGCTGCAGTCCCGATTCTGGTGCCCTGCTGCAGAACCGTGCCCTTGAGATGGCAGGGGGGCGCCGAGGAAGCCACCATCTTAATATGGGAGAGGTTCCCATATCTCCTCTCCACAATGTAGCTTCTGGAAAGAAGTCCCTGATTGACTGTCAAGTTAAAAAGCAGGTCCTTCTCCTCGTGTGAAATCCTATAGTACACCCGGTCCTCTGGGCCACCCAAGTCTCTCTTCCTCCTGCTGCTGGTGAAGGGGTGGTGCAAGCCATATGACAGAAAGTGCCCACTTGCATCGACGCGGACAGGAGCCACCACATGGTATTCTGGCAGGCCCTTGATGACATGCTCTGAAAGAAAAAAGGATACAGAATAAAACTGAGGGAGCCCTGCTGAATCTGTAGCAAGGCAAATGCACTCCTGTTCCTCACTTAGATTTTAGTTTGTTAATAGCAAAACTCCACTGCTGACTTGCAGTTTTAAGACCCCTTCCACCATACAAATGCTGTCAACATGAAATTATTTGAACAGACATGGGACTCGATCCTCGTGTGTGTGACCCTCTGAGCTCAAAGCTTAGGATGTCAGATGTTTTACCAGAGCCAAATGAAGGCGCAAATTAATTCATGATGAATACTGTTAGGAAGACGGCAAGTACGATGAATGGGAACATTTCAAGTTAAGAGTTGTTTAATACAAATCAGGGCTTCGCTGTTCATTATAAGGAGTTTAGATGCCTCGGGAATGTCCCATGAAGTCGAGTTAATGGAAAAATGCAAAAACACAGCAAACTCGTCACATATGCTCTGACAAACCTCACATTAATTACAGCCTAAGTGTTCGGTAAGGTAGCAGAGAGTGCTTAAAAGAACTTGGGTGGTTCTTTTTTATTTTCACTAAATATACAAAAAGAAGGGGTAAGCAATCTGAGGCCTGGGCTCAAAACGTGAAAATTGCCACTTTAACATTGCGAGAGAGGAACAGCTATTTCTTCTACATGCAAGAACACACACGCCTTTTGACTTACTCAAATTTAGGTCCCCACCACTCCTTCATTTTTATGTTTGAGAATAACAAGGGATCTAACGATTAGGGAATAATCATTACTCTGGGTTACAGAGTTCTTAAAGCAAACCATTAACCAACTTAGAAGATAAACTAATCCGCTTGAGGAGAAAGAATAAAAGGGAGAAGAAAACAATTCTATTTGTCACTTCACAGCTCTACTTGCACTTTCTAACTTGTATTACTTTGCTTGTGTTGCTTCCCCAACCACTATGTTGTTTGTGCTCTCTATCAATGTCCTATTTATTCCTGTTTATGCTTTAAAGTCCCAACTCCAATCCTCTCTCTTCTTTCTCTTAATGTCGCTGGCTGAAATTCCCTCTCCCTCTTCTGAACCCCCATATCCTTACTTTCTGTAGCTCCCAGAATGGCCTTATTTGACAATATCTTTTGTTTATTACATTATTTATCTCCAAACCCTTTGGAGGCCAGAATCTTGAACATCACAGGTGCCTGCTTCATCTGTGTGGATGTAGAGGTGAACACATTTATAGCTGGTTAATTAAAAGAACTGGACCTGATGAGGTAAATTATAAAAGATCTTTTTTTCCTCCCAGACAACTGCCTTTGAACACACTTTGTAGGGTCGTTCATTTCTGCCTTGGATAAAATATGGGGCAGAACACAGAGTTTTCACTCTTAGGTACTAATAAAGTGTCTCCGTTTTTAGGTGTAAAATGTCCAGACACATTGCCTTTAACTGAAGCATCTGGGAGCAGCAGACCACATAACCACATGACAGATCTTAACAACAATGCCCAGTGGAAAATGAGAAATAAAGCAAGTTAATACAGAGCCATTTACATTAATGGTAAATACGTACACACAAAAACAATACTATAAAGTTTACCAGGACATACGCAAACAAAAAATGCATATGGAAGCCGTTCGAATTATTTTCTATGAAATGGTTTTCTATGAGAAAGAATGAAAGTGGAGAATGGGGACACAATGCATAAATAAATAAAACAAGAATGGGTTTTGCACAAATTAATGATGCTACTATGCCATGAACTAGGAGACAAACTGACTCAGGCCTCCATACTGCCCCCTCCGCAGGGAATATCTGGACCTCTTTAGTATCAGAGCTGTCACTGCTCTTCCAAGTTCAGACCTCAGGAGAGGAATGGCTGAGCTGGGTGAGGCCGATGTGGTAGGCTTCTGTTAGTAGTTCTCTAATGTTTCTCCTCTCCTTTACTACTCACAACGATGTCTCTGGCTCCTCTAGGGTTAGAGCAGTAGAGGAAAATTCAGGGCAGGAAAAATCTTATTCGACTGAGTATTACTGTCATCTGGCAATGGCCCCCCTGTGTGTGAGGTCAATGTCCAGATGCTGACACCTCTCTCAAGAGAATCTCTTATGTCCCTCACAGATCCTGTCTCTGAAGATACATCTCAAAGAGTTAGACATAAGTTTTGAAACTATAAACGAAAGGCCAAAGCACCTCTTGCCCAAAGAATAAAAGCGCAAACAAATTTAGAGCTTTTCACCAAGTTGCTTTTGATCTAATGGGTTTTTGAGAGAGCCAACATCAGGTGGATGTCTGACAATATAATGATAACAATTAGTGTAGCCATTTATTGAGCACTTGCTATGAGCCAAGTACTATAAGTCTCTCCTCACCCAATATTCATAATGACCTTGTCTTATAGATTATTATCGCCATTTCATAAAGAAACCGAGTCTAAGGGAAGGCACAGAGCCAATACGCAACATTACTTAGATTAAAATCTTATGTTTCCTATTTCAAAGTCATGTGTTTCCCACCGCACTTCACATACATAAGCAGCTGCACTTGAGAGTATAACGGAGTAGAGGTAATAGTCGCTGCCCCTGGCAACGATGACCTGGCAAGAAAAGAACTGCTTGACTTCTTGAAGAGGCCTCGATTTGCTCAGCAATAAATGGAGATGACAACTGCGTCTTCATCGGGCATAATAAAGAGAAATAAGACTGGTCTTGCCTCTTGCTAACAAAGCAGCTAAGTCATGTCAACCCATAGGTGTGGATGGAAATAGGAGGCCACGGACAGAGCATGGTTTATGTTGGTGGCCCCACTACAGTTGTCTCATCTATAACTTGGGCATAATAATAACAATATCTACCTCTTAGGGTGGTACGAGAATCCAATGTATTAATATATGTAATAGATTTAGAATGTGCTTGACAAATAGCGCTCACTAGACATTATTGGTATTAAAGGAAGAAACTTGGCTACCAGAGATCACCGTGGCCATAAATAAATGTATCCTCCAAGCAGAGATACAGAAGAAACTCACACTCACCTCGGTTTCCTCTCAGTAGGTGCTTAGTTTGGAAGATTAGGTAGCTATAACCTTGGCCAACAGAAATTAGAGTTCAGAGGAGATATGACAGAGATAGAGAAATAAGATGGCAGGAAATATTAACAGCTCCTAACTTTTACCATTTCTATGATCAAGTATAGCACTAAGACTACACTAACTTGGTCCCGTCTAATGCTCACAGTTCTCAGGGGTGGGTATTATTAATGGTGTCCCTTGTCTTAGCCTCCACTCTCACCTCTGTAAAAAAAAAAAAAAAAGAAAGAAAGAAAGTGAGGTAAGGATTCATGTTGGCGCAACTGGACCCCAGAGCCTACCCTTCTAAGCTCTGCCCTAACTGCTTCTCAAGGGTCTAGCACTGAGCACCAGATGTCAAGGCTGAGGCGAGGCTGGGACACAGGGTTATGATATCACAGTCTACACTAGGGTTTATGGAAATAAATTGTAGGCCCTGAATGTTTTGATTTGCCTGGTTTAAAATTCAATCTGAAACCTTTGGCCACAAATTCTAACACTTCATGAGAACTTTGAATGAAGCCTGTTGGCACAAACACTTCTGAAAATACAAAAGACCAAGTGATCTTATACCCTCTACTTAGAAAGAAACGAAAGAGGTGAGAGAATATTTACCTGCCAGTTTTTATAAATTTTAGGTCAAATCTATACTTATTATTCATATTTATTCCTATCTTAGAGAGCAATTGAATTTCAAAGACTCCTTACTGAAAAGGGCAGTGAAATTTCTGTAATGGAAGTTTATTTTCATAATTATCTTCCATGGGTGGTTGTAACCTTTTGACTGTATTTTTATTATAGAAAATTACATATGCGGAAATGTTGTGAAGAAGTATGTTAGTCCCTTTGAAGTTGTAAAAAAAAACCACTGGATGTTGGATTTGCTCACTAACCTCATGATAACTAATCCACAGACCATAACTGCTCCTTATTATTAACACAAACAAAATATCAAAACTGTGAAGCCTTTTCTCACATTAAGAAAATATCTGAAATCATTTCTTGCTGGCAGAACTTATATTTTTGCAAATGTCATAAATGCGTGATAACATTTGTGTCGAAACACTCTGCATTCTTGCACAAGCCTGTGCAGCCCAGAGCACATCTCTACCATGGGGTCAAGGGCCTACCTTGTTGATTTCATGGAGTCGTCGGGAGCAAAGGCGATCACAGAAGTGATTGGTGACTTGTAAACAGTCCAGGGAATAACAAACCTAAGGGGATATCACTGGCTTGGAAGAGAGGCAATATGTTGTACACGAGATTAATATTTCCCATTGTTCTGATGCTAGATTGGGAACCTTGCGGATAAAAGTCATTGCACCACTGAGCGATGTGGAAAGAATACTGAGCAGAGTTTGTCAAATCTGCCTGTTTCTAGACCCAGAAAGGGTTGCGTTTATCTCTACATTCCTTCCTTGGTCTAAAATCCCGACTGGGCCCGACCCTTTAAACGAGAAGGAACCTTAGTGGTTATCTAGGCTCTAATATGTTTCTGACTGGTGGGTCCTGTGCAATTCCCTTCAGCCCTCTGGTAAACTGGCATTTGGTAGGTGCTCAATAAATACATGTTGGCTAACAGACTGATCACCTCGGTCTCCCATTCCTCACCTGTAAAAATAAGAAGGATAAGAGAGATGATGTCTAAAGTAATTCGCAAGTTTAAATGTTCGGAATTTGGGTGCAATTCAAAAATGCCGTCAGAGTGCAAATGGAAGTCTAGGGGCATGGGCTAATCACGAAGCAGCAGGCAGGTCATTTGGAAGCAAACCCCAGGTCATCCTGTTCCCAGGAAGCCTGAAAATTTCCCTCTCTAACTAGTTGGCTAGAACTCTGCTCAGAAATTTCTCTTTTGCTTAAAATGTGGATTATTTGTAAATCCATTAGTGAGTTGATTAAGGCCGAATATTTTGGTGTAAAGGCTTTTAAAATCTGAAATTATTTTTTAAACCTAAAATGTCTAGGCATCGTCAATAAGCTCGCAGCACTTTACAGCTATTTTTCAATATCAAACTCTCAGTACATACCCCTAAAGGTGACCAGGAAAAACAACCATCTCCCACTTTCCAGAGAGGAGAAAGCAAGGCCCCATAGTGTGTGCTCCACGCTAAGCTGAATTTGCTTACAAAGAAGATGTGGAGCAAGCAGAGCTGAAAACCAACCCAGAAGAATGTGTGTCTTTGAACCAAACTACCTCCAAATGCCCTGGGAAGTGCTCGCAGGCTTTGTGAGGCTGCAGAAGAGAGACTTTTCACAAAGGGGCTGTTTTTCAAAGAACAACAAATGCTGCTATTTTAAACTTGGGGGTTGGAGACAGTATCTGGACCGTTTACACAAGCGAGTGCTGACTGATTGACATCGAACCCCAGTGTCTGAGGGTTCCAGCTTCCAAGAAAAGCAAAGGGACTTGCTTCTGATGGCTCTTGAAGTCTCAGCAGATGAGCTTTCCAGCAGTTTTGGACTTTGCAACGTAGGCAGAAATCACTGCCTGGAAATCCTAAACAAGGACAGGCTGGTGATGTCTGCCACCCAAATGGTCTTGGGGATGAAAGGAGTCAGAAAGCCATGGAAACTTCTCAAGACTCGAGCAGCAGACACGGGACTTAATGGATGCTAACCTAGCGCTTGGTGCATGAGATTGCACACGTGTGTGTGTGTGTGTGTGTGTGTGTGTGTGTGTGTGTGTTGTCTCTATTACAACTATAGGGCAATGTTGCTTGACTGTAAGAGGCCAGCCTCTGGAGTCAGGCTACCTGGCTTCAAAACCTCACTCCACCACTAGCTAGGCCCATACATTCTCCATGTTTCAGCTGCCTCATCTGCAAAACAGGAATAGTTACAATGGTCCCTGCACCCCAGGAGGCTGTTGTGGGTGGTCATAGGGTGGGCTGACACACACAGAGTGCCTTAGCAGGCTTGGTGCATGTAACATTCTCCAGCCACACAGGCCATTACAAATGCTATGACTGTTTTCTCCCAAAAGCACAATGAACTCCCCACCAACAGGAAAGTGTCTCCGACCCTTCCAAGTCCAATAAAATAGCAGAGGCAACAGCACCACTCTGCCAGGGTGTCAGGCTTAATAATAATAATAATAATAATAATAATAATAATTAATAATAATAATAAATTATCTATCACAACTCCTCCAGTGTGTCTATGGCATCATGAGTTTCACAATATTCAGAAAGAGACGCAACTGGCTGTGATCAGGGAGGCAAGACAGGAAAAGGTGACCCCCTAAAGTGGTAAATTTTCCCCCAAAGGACTGTTATTTTTAAAACACAGCCCTAAGTCTTTCCAGGAAACCAAAACACAGCCAAGATCACTCGGGGGAGGCGGAAGCGGGAAGGCTCACGGTGGTGGGGAGGGCACATTTCCCCTTCCCTGACCCGAAGTTTAAAAGTAACTAGAAACACTGTAATAATGCCTGCCCGTAGCCAGTTCTAACTTTTTTTTATAAAATCATTTCCACATTCAGAATTCTGAAAACTAGGGGATTGAAACAGTGCAGCCTTTAGGAAACAAAAGAGAGAGGTGGGGGTGGTTACCAGCTACCTCTGGAGTCCTGACTGCAGCAGCATCAAGAGCACGATATTCACCTTTTAGTAAGAATTAAGGTATCATCACCTGGAACACGGAATTCCGAGACACTCTATGGTACAGAGCTCCCAGCTCAGATTTCCTTACAAATCAGCCAAAAGGCTCTGCAGAGTTCAGCCAAGTGGGGGAAGGGAAAAGGGAGCCACCGACTTTTCACACGTTTTACCACAGATTTTCAAAGGAAATAAAGAAAAGCCACCAACCTTGCCTCCTGTCCGGGAAGCGCACCTGGCCCGGCTGAGGGGGTTCCCCATAGCACAGGCCCCCAAAGTTCAGGAGCTGAGCCACCACCAAAAGGTTTGCAAGCCAGCTCCTCTGGACACATGGCATGATTCGGTTGTTGGGGAGAAGAAAAGTCACCAAGTTTTAGCTCTCAGCTCAAGAAATTGAGTCCTCGCCTGTGGCTGAGCGGGGAGACGCAGAGGTGCATGGTCCAGGAGTGGGGCGGGAGTGGCCGCAAAGCTGCCCAGATCTCCTTTCGCTTTTTTTAAGCAGAAAGGGGCTAGGTACCTTGATTTCCCTTCCCTCCTCCTGAAAGGGGAGTGATTTCAGCTGAGAGCGGCTGCTTTGCGCGGGGTGTGGAATGAATTGGAGCTGCAGGGCGCAGCCCACCCCAGATCCCCACCCCGCTGCCTCCCGTGCCCGGCCTCGCCGCCAGCTCCGCGCATCTTCCTCCAGGACTCCCACCCCCGCGTTCCTCCGGCCCCGCCCAGAGCCCGGGAGAGCCGGCCAAATAGGGGAGCCCCGCGAGAGCCACCCTGGGCGGGACTCCGAGAGGGAGGCCCGCAGGCCAACCCCTAGCAAGGCCGAAGTACTGGCTGAAAATGCTTAGCGCTGAGATGGGGCAGAGGGACCCCGCTTCCCCACCCTCCCCAGCTCAGTGCTGCCCCCTTTCCTGCCTTCCTCCTCCAAATTCCCAAACTTTTCCTAAATTTGCTCTCTCTACCAAGATTCCTCAGTTGGTCAGACTTCTCTGGGATCCCCTTCATGGGCAGACTACGACTCCCATTTGCAAAAATAATGGACAACTTTTCTCTGTCCCATAAAGGAAATCGGTCTGAGCTAATCTAGTTTGACCCTGGACTAGCTCCTTCCTCTGTGCGAAAGGCAATAGGACCAAATGATCCTGAGCCGCTCTGAGTATGCAGGTCTCTCTGGTGCTTTTCTCCTTTTAGAACTCTACTTCCCGGCCCACCTCCACTCACCCGAATGGAAGCCGGGACAGTGGAGGGAGCAAGCCAGGCCAAGCAGGCGTGGAGGTCGTTCTCCAGTTCACAGGAACAGGCTGCCCAGGGAGGGGGCGTCCATTCAGAGGCTCAAGCTTGACATCACTGAGAGCATGCCTCCAAACAAGGAGCTTGCCAGACTTCCTGAGAATTTACTGGGATGATCCAGCCAAGATTTTGCACCTCTGGACTGAAAAAGGCTTTCTTACTCCATTCAGGAGGAATTTGGCCCCACGTTGGTTCGCCATGGCTTCCAGCCAACCAGACGTGTTCAGGGAGAGGTGTCCGATACCAGCTCATCCAACCTTGCCCAGAGAGGGGGTCGACCACCTCAATGCACTGACCCAAGTGCAAGCTGGTCCTCACGGGCCTGGGCAGAGAGTCTGCAGAATTTCAGACTGAATACATACACACCACGACATGTCAAGGGGTATGTATTAGTTTCCTGTTATTGCCATTACAAATTCCCATAAACTTGGCAACTTAAAACAACATAAGTTTATTATTATTTTACAGTTCTGGATGTCAGGAGCCTGGGACCTCTCACTGGACTAAAATCACGGCTGCATTCCTTTCCAGAGGCTCATTTTCTTGCTTTTTCCAGATACTAGAGGTTGCCCACATTCCTTGGCTCATGGCCCTCTACCCCCATTTCAAAGCCAGCAGTGGCCAGTTGAGTTGTTCATGTCACATCACTGTGCCACCATCTCTTTTCTCCTCCCTTTCCACTTATAAAGACCCTTGTGATTACATCGGCCCCCCAGGATCATCCAGGATGATCTCTTCATCTTAAAGTCACCTGATTAGCAGCCTTAATTCCATCTGCGACCTTTATTCTCCTTGCCAGGTAAACATAACATGCATCTTGGGCCAGTCAGAACTGCTGGAAAAGGCAAGAAAATCAGTAAGGCAAGAAAGTCAGAACTGTGTATTACCCAATAGGCTTCAGTGAGAACAGCGTCACTTCTGTGAAGTCTCTACCGAAGATACATAGCCTGAATCTAATAATGAGGAAACATCGGATAAACCGAAGTGGAGGGATCGTCACAAAAGGCCGTGAAAGTCTGAGGAAAACTGCAGAACGATTCCAGATTGAAGGAGACCAAAGAGGTATGACAACTAAATGCAAGACACAATTCTGAATCCGGTCCTTCGGTTATAAAGGACATGGCTGGGAAAATTAATGAAACTTGAAAGGAGAGAGAGGATTGCATGGTAGTATGGTATGAGTGTCAACTTCCTGATGGTGATGGTTGTGGTTATGTAGACGAGTGTCCTTGTTTGTTAGAGATTCACATTACAGTATTTGGAGAGGATGGGGAATCTAGTTGACAACTTACTCTCAAGTGATTCAGAACACAGAAAGGTTTGTTTTTTTTTTTAACTTCTAATTTTTCTGTAAATCTGAGATTATTTCTAAACAAAAAAAAATCAAATGTAACAGTTTGGTCTCATTCTTTAAAATAATTTAACAGTTGGTGGATATGCTGCAGAATAGCATAATTCGAGAAACCTAATCATGAGAAGTTAGTAGCCAATTAAGTGCTCAGGTGTGGTGGTCTCCGGGCACCCAGGCTGACAGCTGTGGATGCCACCATGATCAGGCCGGTCCTGTGTTGGTCCTGAACCACATGGGCACCAGCCCCTTTATTTCATTCGGCTTTAAAGACTAAGTCTGAATTAAAAAAGAGTGTTCCTATTGTTCCTAAGCAGAGAAAGAAATTAGGAAGGAGTGAATCAGGGAATTTTTTAATGCTACTGCCTTAACAAAAAGAGAATACTTCGATTATTCATTCAACGATATTTATTGACTGCCTTCTATGTCCAAGCATTGGAAATATAGCAATGAATAAAATAGTCAGAGACTCTTTTCTCCTGCTTGTAGGTGCCCTAGTTTGGGTTGTGGGAGGCAGAGGCATAGAAAGAAACAAACAAGTAAATAAATATATAATATATAATAAGATAGTGATAAGAACAGTGTAGAACAATAAACAGGCTAAGGAGGACAAGGAGTGATTGAGAGAGTGGCTCCTCTTTATATAAGGGAGTTATTTTTCAAGGAGTGATTCATTAGCTCAAACTGGAGGCAAGGATAGGAAAGATGTTTTGTCTCTACACACTCAGTTGCACAGAAGTAAAAACTGGAAGAGAGAGACCAAAGGTTGGGTTGATTCTGTTAAGAAACAATAACTCCACTCACTAGTCAATGCGGCTCGATGGCTGTCCTGGAAATCCGACCAGATTAGAAGTTCTCTCATGGAGAGTGGTGTCAGGAGGGGATGGAAGTATCAAGGAATGTCCACAACCCTACTTTATCCCACTTTATAGTCTCTTAATCCCCTGAGCTCAACCAGAGCCCATGAGTAGCCTGGGTGCAGATCTCCTTAGAGGAGGAGACCAGCCAAGAATCAGGGGTCCCAGAGGGCCATTCCCCTGATATTCGTCTCTGCTTTTTGGTGTCTTCCCAGGATCCCTGAGAGCAGACCATCAGCTGTGCCTCCCAGGAAACTCTAAAATGACTAAACGAGATTAGTTCGGGTAGCAATAAGGATTTTACCATAACAGTACCCACTTTTTTTTTTCAGCTTTATTGAGGTATAATTGACATACAACAACCTGCACGTTTAAAGTTACAATTTTTAAAGTGTTGACATATATACACCTGTGAAACCATTATCACAATAAGTTTTGACATCCATATATGTGTGTGTACATGTGTGTGTGCACATGTGTGTGTGTCAAACCAGAAGTTTTCTCCTGCCCATTTGTAATCCCCCACTTCTGTTTCTACTTACATCACTCCCAATTAAAGGAAGCCACTATCCTGCTTTCTGTCACTGGAGATTAGTGAGCATTTCTACAGTTTTATACAAATGAACTCATGTAGTATGTTCTCACTTTTGTCTGCCTCATTTCAGTCAGCATAATTATTTGAAATTCATGGATATTTTGTTTGTCAACACTTTGACCTTTGTATTTCTGTATAATATTCCATGTATGGATCTACCACAATTTGTCTATTCATTCCCCTTGTCACTATTTTTATCTGTTGACCATTGGAAAAATGATGGAGAGAAAACTTGGTCATGGACACCTAACCTAAAAGCAGGCAGATGTATGTACACCACTAATTCATGTTAAAGATCTTTTCGTGTAACTGACGAAGCCAGGCCCCTAAGTGTTCCAACAATTACATTTCAATGGGCAGGATGTATTTCTCTTCCGGGTCAAGTAATTTTAAAACATACACATCAAAATAATAAAAAAGTCAGCTTTGAAGTTAACCGTGGATTAAGATAAAAGTTCTCTTTATGGTTTTGTAGAGTCTCAACAGAGCTTGCCCACACTGCCAGATAGCGGTTAATTTATCTCCACAGCCACAAGATGAATATTTGTGGCACTTGGATTCTTCAGAGCACAAAAAGCCAGACTCTGTGCTCTCAGAGACCCTCTCCTGAGGCCCAGGAGATAGTCAGCTGAGGGATGGATGCCTCTATGACACCTTCGCCTTCCTCAGTCATGCTTTCCAAAGGGTGCCTGCCAGGATCGCCTCCTTGGCAATGAGAAGGCCTCGTTTGTTCTCCATAGCCCCTCCGAGTGTGGCAGGTAACAACGGCTCACACGATTAATTCATTGTTTTGTTGACCTACTAAGTCTGCACCAAGTCTCCTGAGAGGCCTCCGAGAGCAAAGGGTCACCATTTCCTGCTTTAAAGTAGCAGCAGTGATCTGACTAAGGCATTGCAATTCATCTCTTGAAGGTGAGAGAGGTGGTGTGTATGGACAGGCTGAAGGAGACTTTGAAACCCGGTGTGAGGAGACGAGGGACACGGGTTAAGTTTATGAATCCATGGAATAATATGTAAAGCAGAGAGAAGTCTATGAAGGACTTGTAGAAAAAAGTGGTGTTATCAAGTGGTGAATTAGAAGGTGGGCGACTGAGCTACACATCAGGCAGCAAGATTCACATTAATGAACCTTACGATTCGTTATGATTGATTTTCCACTCGATTATAAACTGTAGGTACAGGGACTGTGTTTTATTCATTTGTATATTTCTCTCAAAGAAAAAAATGGTAAATGAATATTTGACCAGAGGATGAGTGTGAGTGGGTGACTTAGTGGGGAATGTTCTGGGGGAAGATCTGCTTTGAGGCCAAGAAGACACCCTTCCCTTAAAGAGCTGGCTTCCTTTCCAGACTCCCATCTGACCTTGGGAAATAGATTCTGGTTTTAGTGTTAGACTATTCCCTCTTCTCTTTGCCCTCAGGGAAAAATATTTTCCTTCGTGGGCTTGCTTAAAGCAAATGTAACTATTTTAATCACCAGTCACTGCAACAACAAGAGGTTTGCTAATATTGACCTAGGGGATACTTGTTGCAACAGAAAAGCTATATGTACCTCAGCATAAGGTGGGCATTGGCCACTGCTCAGGGAATGATGGCAGTGTTTTAAGCACACCCTCTTTGCACATGGTTGTGGCTCCAGCATCTAATCTTAGAACAGAGACAAGAAAGAAGAACCAGCGGCTGGCACTCTACTAGTGAGCATTTGGCAAGTGAGACCCAAATCCCAAATCTACACGCATTTTTATTGAGGGGGAAGGGGATACAACATCTATAATTTACTTTAAAATATTTTATTATCAATACTATTAGTATGTGTTACTTTTAATTTATACCCTAGAAAAGAAAGAACACGAACCTTGAGAATGGTTAGATAATATTCCACCAAAAGTTCGCACTATGAGTTGGCAACTGAAAGTACTTGGACTATCTTTATCTTTGATAAACATCAGATGTCTCTTAACTAGAAAATTGAAGCTACGTGGCTCAGTGAAGATATTGTAGAGACACTCCCCAATCCTGTATAAACAGGATAGAAATATCTAGCAAAAAGAGATTTCTATTTTCAACCTTGATGGAGTAACAGGAATGTAATTTGCCCTTTCAACTTAAACAACTTAAAAAATAATGGGTAAAATATATGAAATAATAGTTTTCATACATATTGGATAATAAGCAGGACAGGACAACAATCCTGAGAAAATGCAAATAAGTGATATGAGTTCTAGAGTTACTCAGCTTACTGCTTAGAGAGAGTGGGAACTCTAAGAGTGAGGCTGTAGTACAGGGAGGAGGACCTCAAACATCTCAATGCTCTGTCCGAATTAAGGAGACAGTAAAGAAATCAAAGGAAGCCAAAGTAGCGAGGAGTTTGCAGGACAGACTATGAAAGAGAGAAAAATCTGCCCAGAGAGGAGAGAACTACATATAGAGAGAGTTTCAGAAATTTCTAGAGGATTCTCTCAAGCCTTTAACTGCTCAGACCATGCATGGGAATAAACTGTCTGTAGCAGGAGAAAAAGAAAACACCGAAAAGCTTTAGGTGGAACAGTTCCAGTAATTATATAGGACAAAGAATGGTTTGCTTTCTCACCAGCCAAACTGGCAAAAACCTTGGAGTACATAGGGCATCAGAAGGACATTGATTTATTAGTGGGGCAAATTAGACTTGGATTAAGGTTGTTCTGGTCTCACATTACAAAACGTAAACCAGGTCTTCAAAAGACCAAACTGTTTACAGTAACATAAATATGACCCCAAACCAAATGCAAGAATATTTAAAGAATACAAAAACGTCAAGCATCCAACAAGGTAAATTTTACCATGTGTGTCATCCAATTAAAAGAGAAAGGTCAGGTATGCAAAGAAGCAGGAAAATGCAGTTCAAAGTGAGGAGAAAAGTCGATCAATAGAAACAGACCCAGAAATAACACTAGTGATAGACTTAATAGATAAGGATATTTTTAAGTGACAATAATTACACTTTATAGTTTAAGAAAGTAGTAGAAAGAAAGCATGAGCATGTTGAGAAGAGATTAAAAAAAAAAACCAGCTTAAACTTATAGGGATTAAAAAAACAATGTCAAAGATGAAAACTACACTACACAATAAAACTACAGTACACAAGCTGATTAGACAGAGCAGAAGAAAAAAATTGGTGAACTTAAAAGTGTCAAAACTATCCAAAAACAAACCCACAGATAAAAAGACTGAAAAAACCACACTGTAGCAGAACTGTGAAACAACTTCAAGCAACCTAACATACAGGAAATTAAAGTTCACAAAAGGGTTTGGGGGACCAAAAACTATCTGAAGACATAATGGCCAAGTTTTTTTCAAATTTGATGAAGACCATAAACTCTTACATCCAAGAAGTTCATTAAATCCCAAGCATAAGAACCCTTTATGTAAGATGCTACCTAGACTCACTGAGCCTACAGAATGGGTCGTATGATTCTTTTGTTTCTGCTTACAAATAAATGTGTGTGGCAGAATTTGTTATGAGACATGCATCTTTGAAACTTGGTAAAGAGGTGGTGGGGAGGGGACCAAGATCATCCCTGCCCCACCTGCAACTGTGGGTGGCTTCTGATTTTCAGCAAAAGGAACCTAAACACGGTACGAGAAAAGTCGATCTCAGTTAGTTTGCAATGATGGGAGTGGGAAGAGTGTGGGGGCTAATAATTAAAACATTCCTCACTGACTTTTTAATTGTTTGACCTATGTGTGAGTGCTACAATGTCTCCTCTGATCCTGAGTAAGTAAGCAAGAAAAAGAATGGAAATGTCAGCTCTAAGGACTTAGGAATGGATGCTCTCATTACAGCTCTGATTGTCACGAGCAAACCTAGAAGTTAACAGGGTGTTAAGATGGCTCGTGCCATCCTGAAAAAAAAAAAAAAAAAAAAAGACTACAAAGGATCTAGAGCATTGGATTTTAGCCTTGGCCGCACATGAGAACCACCTGGGGAACTTTGTAAAAATAATATCTGGATCTCACTCTAGACCTATTCAATCAGAATTCCTAGGGTGAGGAAACCAGGGATTGGAATGTTTTTAAGCTCTTCAAGAGATTCTAAGACAGCTGAAGAAACAAGACATCGATAGGTTATTCTGCCACAGAAACTTTGCTCTGTTTTGTTTTTTCCTCTGACAGGCATTCATAACCTTAGAAGGGAAAAGCAGTCTGTCTCCAAACCTGCGCTGCCTCCCTCCTACCACTTGGGTGTCCTCTTCTTCTCTGAGCTTTCTTTAAGGAGAAGAGTGACTAATCGTTTTTGTTTGTTGGTTCGTTTTATTTTTGTTGTTGTTTTTGTTGTTGTTTTTATGTGTTTTAGAGTAAAAATCAGGGGGAAAACTACTGCTTTGTTTTAGAATAGCCATTCTCAAATGTAGTTCATCAACATCACCCAGAAGGCTTGCTAACCACTAAATTGCTAGGCCTTACGGCCAGAGTTTCTGCTCTAGTAGGTATGGGGTAGGGCCTGAGAATCTGCATGTGTAACAAGCCCCCAGGAGCTGCTGTCAGCTGGGACCACATTTTGAGAATCATCATTTTAGAAGGCCTGAGGTGATTAGGTTGAGATGTTTTTTCTCAACAGTGAAAGAAACAGAGTTTCAATAATTAAAGAAGGAAGTGCTCAACCCCAGAAGATTGCAACCTTAAGAACTGGGATAAGGAAGAAGGTTGGAGACTTCAGAAGAGATCCACAGCCCACCTCAATGCAGCATCCCAGAGCAGAGATGACTATATGGAGGTCTTGTAGCATCAGGACCATAACGTTGAGACAGACACTCAGCAGAGGACTCCAGAACTGAGCTCGGCGTGAAAAATGAAGCTGGCGGTGGAGCTGCCCAATTTGTTAGACTACTCAGGCCTGGACGAGCAGCAACAGCAGCAGTATGCCAGCACGGCTTAGGACCAGGGCCCTCCCTCTCTTCTGGGATTGCATGAGCCTAGGATACAGCCCCAGTGAAGAGCAGGAAGACACCAAGGTTAAATGGTCTTGATTTCTCTCCAATTTAGTCAGGGGAGCCTTAAGCCAGGTTTAATTTGATTTAGAAAAATCATGAAATGTGATGTTTTTTGCTCTCAGAATGTTTCAAAGTAATCCAGGCTTGTTTTAGTATGTTCTGATGAATCAAATTTCCATTAACTATTTAATCGTGCAGTTGTGAGTGTGTGAAACACGGGGAGGATGTGACTGGAGAAGCATTTGAAACAGAGTTTACGGATCCCTGCAGGGCATTCCAACTGGGAATTGCTTTCTTATTGTTAAATGAATGTTGGTGGTTAGTAAAGAAATGGAATTAATGACTCACTCATGGATTCAAGCTGCACTTAATTTTCCAGGCACTGTGTCAGAAATTGAGGATACAAAAATGGATTAAGCATGAAATTTAGTTCTCAGAGGTATTCAGTTTAGAGAAGGGCTGGTTGTTTATTTAGTCTGTCTGAGACACTAATAAGCACCATCATAAATGTTCATACAAAATCCTATGGGAGTACAGAAAGAATGACTAATTCTCTCTAGGAAATAATAGGAATAATAAAATCTTCCAAAAAGGAAATAATGTGTGGGTTGAACCTTGATGAACAATTAGTAGTTCACCAGTCAGACAATGGGGATGAGAAGAGAAATGTCCATTTAGGCGAAGAGAACACAGTGGACAAAGAAGAGTTGAGGGAGATTGTTTATCAAAACATGGGGGGATGACTAGTGGCTTAGTGTCACTGACATTCAGTGTTAGGATGTTGTAGCTGGTGGAAAGAAATTGACAAGAGTAATGCAATAAAAAGGTGGGACCATTTTGAAAAGACCCTATACTCATATTTGGCTGGTATGAGCAAGTATAACAGTACAGATTTTTAAAAAATGTTTATACATCTCCATACCTATTGGTTAACCTCTACCCCAAATCCCCTGAGTAACCCCACCCTGGGCTGCTCTGGTCCTCTCTTGAGACTCCCTCCCGTCATCTCTCTATGATCCAGCAACTAGAAGGTTAATACCAGAGAAACTTTCATAGCTGAGACTCTCCACATATTTCTGCTCTTATGTTTAATATTTCCATACTACTTCTCTCTTTGGAATTAATTTATTTGTCTTCCTCTAACATCTTGAGTTGGAAGCTTAGATCATTGATGTTTAACCATTCTTCTTTTTAAAAAATATGCACTTATAGCTATAAATTTCCCTCTAAGCACTATTTCAATTGCCTCCCACAAAAGTTGATGTTAATGTCATATTTTATTATGATCGACTTTAAAATATTTTATAATTTGTTTTATAAAATTTATAAATGTTAACTCTTCTTTAATCATGCATTGTTTAAAATGTGTGGCTGAATTTTGAAACATTTGAGGACTTCTAGTTATCATCCTTTCATTGATTTCCAGTTTAATTCTACTGCGCTCAAAATAAATCTTCTGTATGATTTTGATCAAAGGATCAAAATCATACAGATTTTGATCCTTTGTTGGAATTTGATTTGGGCCCAGCATGTGACCTGTTTTGGTGAATGTTCTATGTATACTCGAAGAGAATGTGTATTTTCTGGTTGTTGAAAATAAAGTGTAGAACTTAACTCTTCTGAGTTTGACTGAAAGCCTAGACTATTTTCTTATTCCCTTTCACTTTAGGCTTGAATTTCAATCTCCATCAGCCCAGCACTGTGAGGCTATTAAAATACCTGCTCAGCTAAGTAGCCCTTCAACTCCTGTTTTCTGCTGGATATCATGACAACCTGCCACCCTACTGTGTTAGTCAGCTTTGAACATGGTCCCAACGATCCTTGCTTAGTAGTCATACTCTTGTATAACTCCACTCTCCTTGAATGTAGACTGAAATTATTGACTCGCCTCTAAAGAACAGGATATGGCAGAAGTGGTGGGAATGCCACTTATGATACCAGGTTATAAAAAGACTAGCTTTCATGCTGAGCATTCTCTCTCTCACCCTGATGGAAATCAGCTGCCCTATTGTGAAGCAGCCCCATGGAGAATCCCACATGGTGAAAAGTTAAGATCTGTCAACAACTACATGAGAGAAGTTTAAGGCAGTTTCCTTACCCCACCACTAAAGCCTTTAGATAAAACCTCAGCCCCAACTGATAACTTGACTGCGACCTCATGAGAGACCTTGATCCAATGACACCATACTGCACCTGGATTCCTGACCTACAGAAACTGAGATAATGAGTGTTTGTTCTTTTAAGACATAAAGTCTTAGCATAAATTGTTATTCAGCAAGAGGTAACTAATACAGAGAGAAATGGACAAATAATGAGAAGCAGATGGATTCAGGAATTTGGGGGGTTTGGGGAGTTGTTTTGTTCTTGAGGACATGCTAACAGATTGGGTTGGAATGTGCGTAAGGGAACATGAGAAACAGAGAATTACTCATGGGTTTAGCTTAAACGGCTAAGTGAACAGTAATGCCATTTACAATGATTGAAAAATCTGAAGAAAAATCAGCAGCGTGTACAACTGTCAGGTAGCAGTTACATATACAACTCTGGAGTTCTGAGGACAAAGGGCTGGAAATCAGATTTGGGATAATAATAGCATCAACCTCGCTGGTTATAAGCATTAGGTGATATAATGAGATAAACCCTTTGCATAGTGAACACGATTGTTATCTGTAGTATGTAGAATTGTGTCCCTCAAGAAGATGTGTTCAAGTCCTAGCCCCTGGTACCTGTGACTGAGAGAAATTTTTTGAAGAAAGAACTAGTAAAACATGAAAAGTGAGCTTGAAGGTAAGGCTACTAAAACGGATAAGAAGTGTCCACAGAAGCAGCCAGTTGATTGGGAGAAATAACCTGGGCAGAGCTGAGGTTCTCCAGATTGGAACTGTTCAAAGATGTGGTTTTGTTTTGTTTTGTTTTTGTTTTTACTAAAGTCCTGGCTCCCCCTAGTGGACAAGATGAGCATCCAGAGTCTGTAGTGAAGTGGGTTCTCTTTGGAACTGTGTTCTCTCGCTTTGGAATCAGGGTTGTTTCTGTTTCTCTTCATATGTTTTGGGTACCATGTTTCTTTTTTTACTAAGTTTTTTTTTCCTATTGCCTCTGCTCTAAAGTCACATCCTCTTTATCTCTGTCAGTAAAGTCGCGAGCCCTGCAGGACTGAGGACAATTATGTTTAAGGTGCTTTTTCAGTTTTGATCCAGTTAGGAAAACATTTCAAATTTCTGAAGTCTGTCCTAAAAAGTGTAATTCACACTAGAGCTGTTGAGCTGGCATTTAAATAAACCACAATTTAAGAAGTAGTTAAAATGGTTTACATTAGTTCCCTTTGTCCAAAGGAACTTAGAAGATTCCTTAGAATTTACTTCCATTGGTCCGGAAAAAAAAAAAAAAAACAACACCTGGTAAAGAGTCTCGATCATACTAGTAGTGGAAATAGAAAGCTGGTGGTCCAAAACAGCCCTATAGAATCCTCTATTCCAACTACATCAAGGGACAGAGAGTGAGGGTGTGTGTGAATGAAGCGTCTGTTAAAGAACATTGGGCTGAGACAGGTGGTTATCTAATGTCTGTGAAGTCAGCTCACGGGTTACATGTTCTGTTTAGCGTCAGTCCTCGGAATAGATCAAAGCAGAGGGCAACACTTGAACCCAGAGTTCTACTATGTGAAGATCCTTCGAAAATCCTGACAATCACAGACACTAATTAAAGTAGTCAGCTAATTAAAGAAGGGGAAGTGAAGCTTGCCTTGGTGTAGTCAATAAAAGCCTATCTGATTTAGGGTCTGGCCATGAAAAGAGTCCACTATCATTGCTTTTCAAAAGAAAAATGGTCTGGAGATCATGCACTCTTAGGACCACGTTTCATCAAATGGGATCATTTCAAAGATAAGGGGGTGAGGAAGAAAAAAAAATTCAATAGTTACATTTGGAAATAAAAAAAGCGGGGCGGGGGATAGCGAATCAGTCTTTCTCCAGCAACACGGGAGAATAAAGGGTTACGACCACTTCCTTCTGAAACTCGGAAGAACCAAAGGGGTGTGGTCTGGTGGTCTCTGCTGCCGCCTCCCTCCTCCCCCGCGGCGGGCGCGGCGAAGTTCAGCACCTCGGAAAGCGCCCCCTCGCGTTCCCAAGGGTTACGCATGCTCCTTGCGAGCCCGCAGCCTCGGCTTTGCGGGTGCGACTAGAACTCGGGTGAGCGCCTGTGACAACTCACTGGGAGTTGACAACGGCCGAAAGACGGAGACTCTGGCGACATCGACAGATTTTCAGAGAGTCACAGAGAGGTAGACGGAGCTCTCCTATCTTTTTCTCTCAAAGGATAGAAACCTCATCCAAGCTGCATCAGAAGAAACCGACAAAGGTATTTGAAAGAGAAGGAGCGGGGCCCCCAATAGCTGTCCTGAGCAACTGAGTGGGTTATGTGCTAGTGCCCAAGTGACAGCGGCAAACGCAAGAGGGAGGAATGTCTGAATAGTACGGTAGAGACTCCCACTTTGGCCTGAGAGCTCTTGGACGACGACCGTTCGATTTAGCAATTACGGTCCTCTGCTCTCTAACTCCGCTCCAGAGCAGACGCTCAGCGCAGCTGCGGTGCCCAGGCCCGCGCTCCGCGCTCTTTGAAAGCGCCTGGCACTCAGTTCCTAGGCGCGGTCTTCAGCTGCTGCTTCGAAAGCTCCCACGCACTCCCTGCGCCCTAGCTCCGGAACGGAACCCCGGGCAGGCTGGACTATCTTAGGTCTCGTCCCCTGGAACATGACCTAGAGGCATCTGTACATGCAGGTGGCCATTATAGCCACGATGGCCACCGTGAATAAGGCGGATGGCGGGGACGAGCTCGCAGAACTCTTCCGTCTGATCCCGGACCTTCTGCAGGCGGCCAACACGAGCGATAACGCGTCGCTGTCGCTCCCGGACTTGTGGTGGGAGCTGGGGCTCGAGTTGCCGGACGGCGCGGCGCCGGGGCATCCCCCAGGCAGCGGCGGGACAGAGAATGCGGACACCGAGGCCCGGGTGCGGATCCTCATCAGCGTGGTGTACTGGGTGGTTTGCGCGTTGGGGTTGGCTGGCAATCTGCTGGTGCTCTACCTGATGAAGAGCAAGCAGGGCTGGCGCAAGTCCTCCATCAATCTCTTCGTCACCAACCTGGCGCTGACGGACTTTCAGTTCGTGCTCACCCTACCGTTCTGGGCGGTGGAGAACGCTCTCGACTTCAAATGGCCCTTCGGCAAGGCCATGTGTAAGATCGTATCCATAGTGACGTCCATGAACATGTACGCCAGCGTCTTCTTCCTCACCTCCATGAGCGTGGCGCGCTACCATTCGGTGGCCTCGGCTCTTAAGAACCACCGGACCCGAGGGCACAGCCGCAGCAACTGCTGTAGCCAGAGCCTGGGGGACAGCTGCTGCTTCACGGCCAAGGCGCTCTGCGTGTTCATCTGGGCCTTGGCCGCGCTGGCCTCGCTGCCCAACGCTGTCTTCTCCACCACAGTCAAGGTGCTGGGTGAGGAGCTGTGCCTGGTGCGCTTTCCCGACAAGTTGCTGGGCGGTGACAGGCAGTTCTGGCTGGGCCTCTACAACTTGCAGAAGGTGCTGCTAGGCTTTGTGCTGCCTCTGGGCATCATCAGCCTGTGCTATCTGTTGCTAGTGCGCTTTATCTCCGACCGCCGCGTGGCAGGGACCCAAGGAGGGGACTCAGCAACCGGGGGAGGACTGGCTGGAGCCAGCGCCCGGAGACGGTCCAAGGTTACCAAATCAGTGACCATCGTGGTCCTATCCTTCTTCCTGTGTTGGCTGCCCAACCAGGCACTCACCACCTGGAGCATCCTCATCAAGTTCAACGCGGTGCCGTTCAGCCAAGAGTACTTCCTGTGCCAGGTGTACGCGTTCCCCGTGAGCGTATGCCTGGCTCACTCCAACAGCTGCCTCAACCCTATTCTCTACTGTCTCGTGCGCCGCGAGTTCCGCAAGGCGCTCAAGAGCTTGCTGTGGCGCATCGCGTCGCCTTCGCTTACTAGCATGCGCCCATTCACGGCCACCACCAAGCCTGAGCCGGAGGATCAGGCCCTGCAGGCCCTGGAGCCTCTCCATCCCGCCGCAGAGCCCGACCTGCTCTACTACCCACCTGGAGTGGTGGTCTACAGCGACGGCCGCTACGACTCGCTGCCCAGCGGCTCCACCTACTGACCCAGGCTGAGGCCCAGGGTGCGCGGTCACCACAAAGTGGCCGTCCAGGAGCGCGGAAAAAGGAGAGCGGATTGGGGGATGTAAGGGGGGCCTTCACGGAACAAAAGGTAGGTGGGACGAGGATGGGGAGAAGCGCAGAGGGGCAGCTCGTGAAAGGCCAGGGACCTTCTCAGAGAGGGGCGGCTTCTAACCAGGTGGAGAGAGGAAACAGGCAAAGGGGCCGAGAGCAGCCTCAAAAGGCCAGGCCACCAACTTCTGTCCCCTTTCTCTCCACGTACACCTTTTCCTCTCCTCACGTTTGTGAGCGCTGGGCAATGTGGGGGGCGCCCAGAAGCGAAAGCATCAGGAATGTAGAGAAATCTGGGCGCAAGGAAGTTGGGCTCGGCCAAATGGAGCGCAGACAATGAGTGCATTTATTCCAGCGACTTTGTGGAGCTGCGTGGTGCAGCCGGCCAGGGAAAGCCGCCCACAAAAACCTTTCCTTTGCTTCTTGGCCGGGGAGACTGACCTGAGTGGCTGCGCCAGCAGCCTAGGATTGGGGAGCAAGAAGCTTTCGGAGATGGGAGAAAAGAGTGACAATCTCCACCCCTAGGAGAAATGCATCCCAAGAGAGACACCTCTCATGGGGCCATCGTACTGTTTATCTTCCCGGACAAAGCTGTGGGAACACGGGGAGCCTGACTTTGCCTCTCTGCACTACCTTTGCGCTCTAATGTCATTGGGGGCAAAACGCCTGTATCCAGCAAGACAGAGCGATTTGCTGGGGAGTGGCGTCGGCGCGGGAGGGAGCAGACATAGTGTGATTAGAGGCTGAATAGAGAGACCTCCTCAGGCTACTGATCCTGAAAGAAAAAGAAGGGGCTCATGTGCTCACCCAGTAACCGAACAGGAAGTGAGTGCACCCTCTGATGGAGGCCTGGGAGCCTCGGTTCTTCTGAGCACAGGTGGGTGCCTGGAGACACTGTATGCTCAGGTCTGCTGGCTGCAGATAGTGAGCTGTGCCCAGGAGCAACTTGGAAAGGTCTGGGTAGAAATGCTACTGGGAGTGGGGATTTTGAAAGGGAGAAAAGGACTGGGGGGTGGGAGGAGTGGGATGCTCTAGCTCCCTCCCTTCCTCATCTTCCTCATCCCAGTAGCTCAGCCAGGGCTCTATCTGAAAGGAGCTCCGCTTGTAACAAAGACCATGCCCTGTGGTTGGCCAGAGATGACTACTTTTGACTTCTTGGGGGTCCAGGTAAGATGGCCCTCCATTGCAGGTCACCCTCCCAGCTGACCCAATCATTCATTTCAAAATCTCCAAACACCAGAACGGTCCTTGGAGAAATGGTCAGGAAATAAACACTGAGCTCAGGAAATGATGCCATTTCTAAACCTTGCAGACCCAAGGACAGGTAGGCAAAGCAAGAGAGGTGAATTGGTGCTGTTTCTTTTGTAATGCTGTGTCACTTGGGGTCCTCTGAACATTTGCCCCTCATTGCCCCATGCTGTGGTGTTAGGAGCAGGTGTTCTCGCTGATGGCTCCTCTAAGTCAGTCATGCCCTTGTTTCTCTACGAGGGATGATGCGAGGGGAAGAGGGAGGAAGGAACACTGGGGAAGAAGGAGTCATTTGGGATGTGACCCTCCTGAAAGAATGAGGTGACTTCACTTGAGAATGAATATACCAACGGAATGCACAGGGACCCGACCTGGAGGCAGAAAACGAAAAGTCCCGTCCACCTCCCCTCACCTGCACCCCACCACTAGTGTGGAGAGAAGAGTAAGGATTGGAGGTCGATACGTGACACAAAAGCACTTTCAGGTTTGAGAAGACGGCCCAGCTCAGTCTTTAAAGAATCAGGAATCTGGAGCCTGGGGATGGGATAAACTGGGATAAACTGCAGGAGCCTGGACTGCCTGGTGCTGGATAAGGGAGCTGCATGTTCTGCAGGTGGCAAGTGGGAGCAGTGGGCAGGAAGGAGTGCCCCCTTCAGTGCAAGCCCCCATCCTCCGCCCACCCCCCACATACACACACAAATTAGAAGTGCCCAGAGCTCAGGCATGTTCCAGATGTCCACACCCAGCATTTGTCCCAGTCACAGGCATGCTAACTCAGTAGCAGCAGAGAGAGAGGGCTCTTGGAAAAAAGAAAAAAAAAAGCAGGCAATCAAGAGAATCGCATCAGCAAGCCTGGAAGCCCACGCAGTGGCAAGAGAATGAGTGTGAGATGACAGAGACGCAGTCTGAGGCCACTGGAGAAATTGAGGAGAGAGAGGCCTCAGCGCAATGGCAATGGAGCCACTCTCCGGCTATGCTCTTAGGCTGGTACCCATCAGTACTGCCCTTACACCTGGCAGCCAAGGCCCCTGCCCTGGGCTTGATTATTAGAAGATTCTGCTTTGCCTTCCCCTTCCAACAGCACCCTACCCCACATGAAAAGGAATCCACAGGGCCACCCGGAGCCTGTGCCTCACCACCATTCTAGATTATGCTCCAGTACCTGGGACATCAGAATTCCCTACCCAAATGACCTTGACTCTATCTACGAGGCCTTCACGGTCCTTTCCTAGTCCATCCTCCAGAGGGTGGACCACACTGCTGAGTCTCTGTGCCCTGAGATGTGAGGGGTGGCTGAGGATGGCTGTTTGCAGGTGTGGTAGAGGGCGGAGGGGTTGGGCAGGCTATGGATGTGCTATGCCAAAGTGCACACAAGGGCTTCACAGTGCTGGGTGGGGAAAGAAGGGGTGCCTGTGGACCGAGGGCCTTCTTGCCCTGCACCCTGCAAATGTTAGGAGTGGGCCTGTAGCCCTTATATACCCAGCAGCGGTGTGAAAGAAGGACCCAAAGCCTTCTGAAGACCAACAGGAACACACACACCTTCCTTAGCACAACTACCCCAAAGGAGCTGATGCTGCAGGGGCCTGGCCATGCTGCTAAATCCATCCATTCTGCCAAGCCCAAGGTAAATAAAACCAAATCTCAAGGCTTCTGTTCTCAAAAGCAGCTCACCTCCTTTCTCCACATTCCCTTCAGCATTAGAGTTTTTGGTAAATTAGAAATTCATCGGAGGCGATGACTACACTACCAGACTCTAAGATGAGGCAGGAACGGAACCACGTACACTTTTTAACTTGTAAAAACATGTGGGCCAATCTCTATCCTGCAGTGCTCAGGCACATCTGGAGTTGTGGAGACAAACATTTATGAAGGACTGGGGTGGATCCAGGCATGGGGGAACAGGATGCAGAGCCTTTACAAATAGTGACAATAGCTCTCATTTATCGAGTACAGACCAACTGCCAGCCTCCGGGCTAAGTGCTGTTCTTATGAGAAACAGTAGAACCTGAGTACCTGAGTTCAAAGCTCAGCTCTGCCACTTTGGAACTGTGTACCTTCAGATGAATTATGTAATGTTTCTCTGCTTCAGTTTCTTCATCTACAACCCATAGATCAGTAACAGCATCCACTCCCAAGATTGCTGTGTTAACGCAGGTAAAATATTTAGAAGAGTGGTAAGCACTCGATAAGTGTTATACGTTATTAATAGTCACAAGTCTTTGATTATTAGAAGATTCTGCTTTGCCTTCCCCTTCCAACAGCACCCTACCCCACATGAAAAGGAATCCACAGGGCCACCCGGAGCCTGTGCCTCACCACCATTCTAGATTATGCTCCAGTACCTGGGACATCAGAATTCCCTACCCAAATGACCTTGATTCTATCTACGAGGCCTTCACGGTCCTTTCCTAGTCCATCCTCCAGAGGGTGGACCACACTGCTGAGTCTCTGTGCCCTGAGATGTGAGGGGTGGCTGAGGATGGCTGTTTGCAGGTGTGGTAGAGGGCGGAGGGGTTGGGCAGGCTATGGATGTGCTATGCCAAAGTGCACACAAGGGCTTCACAGTGCTGGGTGGGGAAAGAAGGGGTGCCTGTGGACCGAGGGCCTTCTTGCCCTGCACTCTGCAAATGTTAGGTGTGGGCCTGTAGCCCTTATATACCCAGCAGCGGTGTGAAAGGACCCAAAGCCTTCTGAAGACCAACAGGAACACACACACCTTCCTTAGCACAACTACCCCAAAGGAGCTGATGCTGCAGGGGCCTGGCCATGCTGCTAAATCCATCCATTCTGCCAAGCCCAAGGTAAATAAAACCAAATCTCAAGGCTTCTGTTCTCAAAAGCAGCTCACCTCCTTTCTCCACATTCCCTTCAGCATTAGAGTTTTTGGTAAATTAGAAATTCATCGGAGGCGATGACTACACTACCAGACTCTAAGATGAGGCAGGAACGGAACCACGTACACTTTTTAACTTGTAAAAACATGTGGGCCAATCTCTATCCTGCAGTGCTCAGGCACATCTGGAGTTGTGGAGACAAACATTTATGAAGGACTGGGGTGGATCCAGGCATGGGGGAACAGGATGCAGAGCCTTTACAAATAGTGACAATAGCTCTCATTTATCGAGTACAGACCAACTGCCAGCCTCCGGGCTAAGTGCTGTTCTTATGAGAAACAGTAGAACCTGAGTACCTGAGTTCAAAGCTCAGCTCTGCCACTTTGGAACTGTGTACCTTCAGATGAATTATGTAATGTTTCTCTGCTTCAGTTTCTTCATCTACAACCCATAGATCAGTAACAGCATCCACTCCCAAGACTGCTGTGTTAACGCAGGTAAAATATTTAGAAGAGTGGTAAGCACTCGATAAGTGTTATACGTTATTAATAGTCACAAGTCTCCTAGGTAGGAATTATTACCCCCATAGATAAACAAGTGTGCCTTGGGGATGTTCAGTAGTTTGCTGATGAGCAGCAAAGCCAGGATTCAAAACCAGCCCAGCTCTAAAGCCCACGGTCTGTCTTTCAACCATGGTGCCTCTTGAGGCTGCTGAAAACCTCGTGAGAAGCAGTGGAAGGGGGATGGCTGGAGAAAAACTGCTTCGCTTGGAGAAGGGATGATCACAGGAGATGGGAGGCCAGTTTTGAACAGCTTTTATAGGGACTCCAGAGGATGGAACAAAGGTACAGATTAGAGAGAAATACTTTCACTGCATAAATTAAATGAGTTGTTCTGAAGTAGTAAATCCTCCAACATGAGATATTCGAGCAGTCTTGTCAGCGATAACATAAATGAATGTGAAGTAATTATAAGCAAGTTAAATATGAATTAACTATGAGTGAACGGACATCATGAAATGAGTCACCAGCAATATTTTGAGTACTGGTGAATCTGATAAAAAATATGACTCTCCAACTATATATGGACTCCTAGTTAAGAAAAAGAATACATCATAGAAAAAATCCAGGAGTCATGTGTAGAACTAGACAACTTCTCCGGTTTCATTAAGATCCGAAATGCCCTGTGGAAAACAGACGCTGCCTCTCCATACCCTTGCACTGAGACACAGGGAGAAAGGTGCGTGCAAGTGCTATCACCCATACTCCCCCTTTGCCGCCAGTGAATGGAGGCATAGCCCAGTCTTTCCCAAGACAAATGATACCTGAAATACGGGGACTGTTGTGCAGAGGGCTGGGCACTTAGGGTAGATCACTGCAACTGGGGTAATAACACCGGGCTTGCAATGGGCAGACCCCAAAGCTGCAGAGCTGAAGAAAAGATTGATTTCCTGCCATGTGCTCCACTGTGTCTGAAGTTAGGGACAGTGTCTCTTTATGACCTAATCCACACATCTAACAAAAAGAGCCACGAAGCAACAGCCAATCAGCGCTACCGCGGAGGCTGTGATCACCACGACAACGACGCTCCCAGCCATGTTGACCAGAAAGCCCAGGCCACCTCCGACCAGGATCTGAGCCAGCTGCACCATGCAGGTGAGGGTGGCGCAGTCCAGGCCCTCCCCTCTTCCGCTGCAGGCTGGGCCCCCTTCCTGGGCCTGCTGCTTCTGCAAGGGAAACACAAGAACAGCATTTGATCTACACAGAACTGTCTTTTACAGCAGAAGTGGGCAACTTTTCTCTGTAAAGAGCCAGACAATAAATACTTCCAGTTTTGTGGGTCACAGGGTCTTGGCTGCAGCTACTCAACTCCACCTTGTAGTGCATGCAGCTACGATAGATAACCGAGTTCCAATATAACATCATGGACATTGGTACTTGAATTTCATGTAATTTTCACTTGTCACAAAATATTGTCCTTCTACTGATTTTTTTAAATCATCAAAAATGTTAAAAGAATTTTTAGCTCACAGGAGGTACAAAAGAGGTGGCCAAGGAGACATAGTTTGCCAACCCCTGATTCAAGATCACCAAGCTCCACTCTTTTACCTGAAGATGTCTTTCCTACCTGTCGCAATGGCTTAAATTCCACAGTTAACACCCATGGTAGTTAAATGGGTAATGCATGTAAAATTATCTCTTCCTCAGAAGTCAATAAACACGATGTAGTAGAAGCTCAATAAATATCTCATTCCTTTCCTTCTTTATGGTTAAAAATTCAAAGGATGTTAAATAACAGATATATGTAGGAGAAGCAACATAAAAAAAGAATTCAACTTTTCAAAATATGATTGATATCCGGTTAGTATATTAACATTTGATTAATATTTGATATTTGGTCTGAATCGGTTGGTAATGTTGCCATTTGTTGGGTGTCCTTTATGTGCTAGGTGTTGTACAAGGTTCTTTCATGTATATTATTTCATGTCATCCTCACCACCTCCCTAGATGCACATATTATTATCATTATTCCCCATAATAACAATAATAACTACCACTTTGAGTCTTTGCCAGGTGCTAGTTAGGCACTAAGCTAGGCAGATAACCTACACTATCTTGTTTAATTTAATTTTCTGACAACTCTGTAAGGTGAGAGTGTTATTCCTATTTGATTGATTAGAAAACAGGCTCTGGGAGTTTAAATAATAATTTCTATACTAGTAAGTAAAAAAAACAAAAAGTGCCCCAAACACATATTATCCTTTGAATAAGAGAGGGAAAATACGAAAACAGATTAGTACTTGCTTGATTTTCATTAAAAATACCGAAACAATAAACAAAAACCTAATAAGAGAGAGAGAAAAACTATGAAGGGAGCCGTGGGCGGAGCCACTTCTTAATGCAAATTTCTGTATAACATTGTGATTATTGAACTATGGAAATATATCACCTCTGTGAATGAAGTAATATTTAATAAATCAATGAATGACATTCCAGTGTCACACAGCTGCCAAGCGGGGGAGACGGGATTTGAATCCAGTTTTCTCTGAGTCCTAAGCTTACATGTTTTTGCCCTGGTACCATCTACCTCTCTCCGTGGGAGGACAGTTCTTTATGACGGCTCTCTTTAACAGCAAAACCCCGGCGAGCCCTGAGACATGAGTGATGATGTTTGCCTGGGGGTGAGGACAAGCAGGACTCTTGTTTGAAAGGTTTTAACTTCTGGTAAAATTCTGCCCTGCTGTGGCATTTGCCAGATCAAATAATGAAAAAGAAGACGGGCACCGAGGTCACATGGACGTGTGTGCAGTGGTCTTGCAGTTTCATGCCGTGATGGATTAAACTGGAAGTTCTCTCTTTAGCTTTTACATCACTGTTCCAGTTAAGAAAATGTAAGCTTATTTTCATGGGGAAAAAGCTGCATATTTGGTAAGAAGATGTTATAATCTTAGAGCAGAAATCCCCAAGCTAGTGTTCTTTTAGGGAGGTTTAGGGCCTTGCCCTCTAGCCTGAGCTCCCAGGTGGAGGAGATGGGGCAGACCTGCCTCGAGGCAGGTGGTGGCGGTGATCACCTGCCACCGCTTTCCCGCCCGTGCACAGGGTCCGAGTTACTAACATCTGGACTTCCAAGGAAAGTATTGCCCAGGAAGGTCCTACCCTCAATCGGTAACTCCCAGAAATTGTGCCCTGCACTCTCTGGGACTCAGAAACGCCACAGATGCACTGGACATGTGAGACAGTTGTCAGAAGCCCTGGTTCCCTCTCCTCGTCTCTGTGTGATATTGGGCTGACCTCTCAGCACTGCCAAGCTCCTTTTTCCTAATCTGACAGATGACAGTGACGGTACCTGCCCTGATGCTCCCAGACGCACAGGGCTTCCGAGTGAGGAGGAGGGGGCGGGCGGGGCAGGTGGTCATGCCTCGGCTAGGTCACCGTTACATCTGGCTGGGCATTTTAGTGCTGTTGTTCCAAGAATCCGTATTTTCCTTCTCTGCGCTACACTTTCCTACCAAAGCCCCAAGCCTTTAGGTGAGCCGGGATGTCGCCCAGCACAGAGGTGTACCTGCTGCTCCTGCTCCTCGCGGTGGTACTCGGCAATGAGGTTAAAGGGTATGGTGCTCAGGGTGCTGGACATCACGCCAAACGAGGCGCACAGCGCCAGGGTGGAGTAGACATTCCGGAAGAGGCCCATAAGTCCCGTCCCCAGGCCGAACAGCAAATACCCCATGAAGTAAAGACCCTTTAATCCAGTGTAAGATACCAAAGCTTTCTGAAAGTCTGTGGGGAGAAGAGGGAGAAATTACAGCTGGCAGTGCCTCACAATACTAATAATTTCAGAAAATCCTTTCTTTTGAAGATTCACTTTTTTTAGGAGCCTTCTTTTGATACTGAGTCGGGAACAAAAGAACCTCCTTATCTGTGCTTGAAAACAGCTGGCTTTTGGAGTCAGTTTTAAATCTCATGCAGAAAGGAGAGTTGGGAATTGCCTTTGAGGTTGTTCTCATTCCCACAGGAAGAGACCAGGCACTGTTTAGCAGGCAGCTGAATAGCATCAGGATGCAAAAAAAAAGGTGGTGACAAAAAGTCTGTCTGGCTCTGGGCCCCTGAGGCTGCAAGGCATGGGAGAAATGTGGGGGCATTCTGACTCACAGAGGTCTAGCCTAACAGGACCCAAATAACAATCCAGGCCTCCCTTGGCCCAAAGCCCAAAGTCAGGCTGGAGAAAATTAAAACAACCAGATTTTACAGAGTACTCCACGTCACTCAGGTCTTTGCCCCGCCGCCACCCAACCCCCGCCTGAATGCTGTCTGCACACCTGAGAAGGAAGTAGAAGATGCTCATTAGCTTCAGACACTTTGCCTGACTTGCCAGCCCTCCCCAGGCTGGTGAGGGGCTCCCACCGCCCCAGCACCTCCCCATCGCCAGCCCCTTCATTCTCTGCAGATGACCTCCTGACCTCAAAACCTCAGCTTCCGCATCTGAAAAATGGGTCTAATAATACCCTTTTTGGGGGGTAGGGTGGGATGGGGTGTTGCCAGCATCAAATGAGATAAAGTGTCTGTGAAATCACCTAGCCCCATGCCAAGCACGTAGAAGACATCCAGTTAATGGTAGTTATCATTATTTCAGCAAACATAGGCTGGGCTGAGGATGGATGACTCAGCTCGGGTTCACTCCCAGCAGGTAAACTTCGCTCGCTCATAAAGGCGTTATGATAGAGCTCATTTTTAAAAATTGAAAATTCTGCTTCAAAATGTTTTATAATGTTTTTCCCCCAGGGCATGGGAAGTCCTTAAAAAACTTTTATCTTCCTTTTTCAACCAGGTGTTTTTAATCCATACATTTCTAATCTTTCCCCAGTCCCACTCTCGTGGGACACATGAACCAGGGGATAAATGAGAGATACTCAATATGCGCCTAGTCAAGAGTGCTCTTCTTACAAGAATGAGCATAGTAAATAGTTCCCCTATCTTTTGAAAGCACAAAGGGATTGAGATGATTAGACCCTTTTAGTCTAATTCTCCCTGATTCTATTTTAAGTACTGAAAATCTTCCTCCTGGAAAGAAAAAAAAGAGAGTGCTAAGGAAATGAAAGCTTTAAGCCACCACTATTTGGTTCTAATACATTTAAAAACAATGAATTTTATGGCTTTATGATTATTGGGCTTACAAATTCCTCACCTGTTGATGTTAAGCCCCTCTTGCCTAATTGTGCTATATTCTGAAGAGAGTTTCTTGATCTCAAGGCAGATTTCCTCCTGTGCTATGGCTAGGTAAAGGGCTAATCACCAGATGAGGGGTCATTGTATACATTCACCCTCTTTCCCCACAAGAAGCACACTTCAAGGACAGAATGATGTCCCCGAGAATGGTAACAGAGATTGCCCCCCATTGCCTCCCCGCCCCCTCCCCCATATAAGCCATACCTCTGCCCAGGGCCTGCCAAAGCCTAGATCTCTGCATGGGGGGGCCAGCTGTTCTCCCCACAATGCTGGACTACTTCCTAAATTTCCACTCCAAATTGGGGACCCGCATACATTTTATAGACCAGAGTTTGGCTTGGAAATTTCCACACACATTAGCAGGCACAAAATGAGCCTGTGTGATGCCTTAGAGTTGGAGTACATTTGTCTGGACTTATTTAAAACAAGTCACAGAAATCCCTTTGTTCATAGTGTCCTTACAGCTGAAACTTAGCTATGTGGGGGGTTAACAGGCTCCAGACCCCATGGAAAGCTGGGGCCTGGGAAGGAAGATCCCGCTGTCAGCGCTCCCCGCCAGGATCTCTATCCCTCGTCTATCCAACACTTTATTATCTTGTTTACAAGATTTCCTTTTATTTTTCCAGAGAATCTGATCAGGAACCCACTGATTGTAATGACAAAGTAATCACTGAGGAAAATGACACCTAGCATTCACTACGAAAAGAACTTTTATCTTTCCATGTGGTCCTTTCTAAAAGAATAGTTTTTCTTGACTTCCACATATTCATCAAGAATCTGGTATTTTAAAGAGCAAAAAATAAATATAGAAATACGAAATCTAAGATTTTGCTAGACCAAGGCCCTTTAGAAGACAAACTCAGGAAGAGGAGACTTACAAGAATAAAGTGAGGAAAACAGGGAGTTGAGGCACAATCCCCAACATCCAACCTCGACCCCTCTTTCGTAGATGAGGAACTCTGTGGAGTTGTGTGCGCTGTAGGGATCCCCGTGGTACACAATCTGGAAGAGACATTTGGGACTGGTGAGATACAGATGCAGGCTGGTAGGGATCCCTTCTCATATGCTGTTTCTCCGTCCCTAGCGAGCAGCAAGCCCTGCCTGAGGTCCCCTTTCTAGGGCACAGAGTTTATTCTCCAAAAACCACGTCACCTGCTTCCTCCTCCCACACCTCTACTCAAGGACCTCTGGGAAGTCCAAATACCTGCTGCATTAAGTCTACACGACACCCTCCTGAATCACTAACACCCCTTCTTCCGCCTAACATCTGGCCCCACCCAACTCAGGCCACCGTGCCACCCATCTTCTAGTACAGCCAACAGGCTTCTCGTTTCCACACATGACATTTCTATTCCTGCTTGGAATGTTTTTCCATTTCCTCTCTCTCTCGCCAACTCCTACTCACCCTTCAAGGCCCGGATCATACTGCACCTCCTTTATTAAACCTGCCATGACCACTGTAGCTCACCTTAATTTTCCTCTATTTATTGTATTTGATCAAGTACTGGTCCCATAGTGTCCTCTACTTGTTCGGGGTGACCCTTGCCTCTAGAACCCATCTGTAAGTCGGCTCCTTAAGGGTACTCTTTCATACACTCTTACTGTGACCATCCTAGAGGCTAATCCAGAAGAAGCTCTATAGGTGCTGACTGAAAAATAGATGTGCTAGGTAGTGAGTATATGCACAGACATGTTCGTTACCTGGCCCATGAAATCTGTGAAGAAGAGCATGTTGCACAGGAAGGCGGTCCATCCAATGAGGTGGCTGATGCAAAGGCAGCGGTGGTGGGAAGGCATACTCACCAGAGCCCTCAGCAGTGACTTCATGGTCATTGCCCTCTGAGTCTGGAATAAACATGAAACAGGTGTGACCTTCAGTGCAGACACACAGCCAGCTGTGGGAGCCAGAGCACATAGCCATGTTACCTATCTATAGTCGACCAACGCACATGGTTACACCTTCTGGGCATGGCACTAAAGTTTTTGTGGAGTGGCCTCTAGGAGGTGTGAAGTTAAGTGTGCATGGATACTTAGCAGTTTTAGGCCCAGGATAGGGCTTTGGGGAACTGAGGCAGAAGGGACTGGAAATGGAGCTTGATTGGGGCCAAGCTATAAGAGATATCTAGCACCCTATCTTTCAATGACAGAACCACTGTATAAAGACAAAGCTCCCAGACCTAAGCTAGCCTTAGATGACTGTAACTCTTAGATTCCATGACTCAGAAAGTGTGGCAGAGTGAATTCTAACATGGCCCCACAGTCTCCGTCTCCTGGCATTGCCACATGGTTGTTATGTTACATGCAAAGGGATTTTGCAGACATAATTAATGTTACTAATCAGCTGACTTTGACTTAATCAAAGGGAAGATTACCTGGGTGACCCTAACCAAATCACATGAGCCCTTTAAAAAGAAGAGAGTTTTTTTCCAGCTGGAAGCGGCAGCAAAGGGCGGAGTTTCAAATCACAAAAATTGCTGATTTTGGAAGTAAAGTGGGACACATACACACACACAATGAGTACATATCCTCCAAATTCTTAAATTTAGACCTAAGTTATGTTAAAACTAGAGGCTACAATACAATTTTTAGTTATCAGAAGCCTCCAGAGAAAGAAAAATTTTGAACTATTGACACAACTGTTTTGAAATAAATGAAACAGCTTTAACATCTTGTCATAGAAGAAAGAAACCTCGGGAATACTAAGCAGTCAGCTGCCCTAAAGACACTGAGACTGTAAATATCAACCATGGTGGGGTAATGGGTCTTCCTTGTCCAACTTTTATTTATTCTGAATCTTGACATAATGAAGTTGAATCTTGGCTAGTTTACTTATAAGATGGTCTCTTGAGATTTTCTGTTTTAACTATAACAGCATATTGTTTTTATAACTCTTAACCTTACATGATAATGCCTTTTACTTCTTTATTACAGAAAAATATATTAACTCATGGTAGATTTTTGTGTAAATTGTTTTTTTTAATTCATTAATTTTATAGTATTTAAACTACTGTCCATGACTGAACTAATTTTCTTAACCAGTATTTAAAAGCATTTAAAACTATATAGACTTTCCTTTGGATTTAGAAAAAATAACTATTTTCTGAGTGTAAAATATACTTGTCAAAATAAATGGTGACCATAACAGAAAGTCAATGCAGAATTATTAATTTTTCCTTAACCACAGGAAAAAGCAGCTAAAGGTGCAGACTGAGGAACTCAGCTTGATTGTCATGCCTTGGACTAAGTGACTTATCTTCATTTCCTTCCCTTCTTTCCAAAATGCAAAATGTTTAAAAGTGAATCTGGCCAGCAAGTATTCAGCCTCATCCTAAATATTAATGTATGTTTCTGCCTTATACGTAATTTTCAGCCTGCTTTCATTGTTAACCTAATTTTTCCTTTCTTCTTAAAGTAAATATGAGCTTTCACATTGTGCCTAATATTTCTATATAAGAATACAAATATTCAAAGCTTATTTGCATATTTCAATTCAGAATAAAAGATTCAGCTGGCATCATATTCTCTGACTCATTAGTTCCCTTGGTAAAGCCCTTTTGATGATTCTGAGCCCCTGAGAGTTGTTTTCTTGTATGTATTGTGTACTTTTTCCCACTGAAGAGTGGGTGGATTTATAGGTGAAGAAGGCACAGAGCCATGAGGTGGGAGAGAACTTCACAAGAGTCCATTTAACAGGAAACTTTTGAGGCACTGAAGGGAGCAATGATGGCGTGGAGGACCTGCAGGTGGATGCCGCGGGATCTGGTTTGAACTCTGAAATAATTGAGGCCTCTCACCATTAAAAAAAAAATTCCCAGTTCTCAAATTGCACAGCTCCCCTCATTTGGGGAAGTAATGACTTTGACAATAACAGCCAGGGCCCTGGCCCTGACGTTGCTCAGCTGGAGGCTCCCAAGACTCACTTTTGGAACAGAAGAGTCAGATGCTTGGCTTTGAACCTAAGATATGTTACTCTGTGTTTTTAATTTTGTTTTATAAACCAAATGACAAAATCATTCAGAGCCTACACTGTTGTATATGTGACATGTACTGGAAAGTTAACTGTACTTGATGCATTTATTTCCTTACTAATGTGGAGAGTTTTATGCCTTTCAAACAGCTTTTGCTCACTTGTTTCATTTGATCGCCACAGCAGCCTCTACTGAGTCATAATCAAGCAATGAAGCAAAGAGGCAGTAATATCTACTTTTATCTATCAGGTTAATATCCACTTATCTTTATTAAAACCCTGTCTTGTTTTGTTCCTTAAACTGTAACATCACTTTTTCTTTACTTTCAAAATAATACTTGTCCACTACAGAAATGTTTAATCTACTGAAGGGTTTAGAAAATAAAATTAAAACCACCTGTTAGCCCATCATCCAGAGAAAATAACTTCAACTAACATTCTGGGTATATATCCTTCCTATTTTTTTCTATGTGTGTAGCTTTCCCCAAAATGAAGATCATTTTGTGTATGTGTGTGTGCTTTACCTGATAAGTCTTGAAATAAATCCTGAAAAACACACACATCTTTTAAAGATCGAATGGGTTCCATCGCATGGATATCTCATGATTCCCACGCTGTCTTGCAGAACTGCACAACGAGGGGGCTCCAATCTAACTAGTAATCTCAGAGCTCTGATCTTTAGCAAAGGATGGACAGGG
>NW_006432227.1:14257-17977 GCF_000325575.1 Pteropus alecto | reverse complement strand
AAGACCTAGATGCTCATATTTTCTCTGTTTGCTGTGTGATCAAGATAAAGTGAAGGCTTCATCCCAGTAACCTTTTATTTCTTATTTTTTATTCCACGTGCTGTTTCTATCATGGAAAACAATACACTCATGCTAAAATATGTGCTACCGGTGGAATCAGATGAACATATTATTTTGTTCATCTTCCATTGTATTCTCTTGTCAGAGTGGCATGGTGGGAGGCACGTTGGTACACAGGAGAAACAACTCTCACACAGTTATGATAAGAAAGAGGTCCTCCTTTCAGCAGACCCTACTTAATAAGCAGTTTGCCAATGTTTTCATTAGTTTAAGGAAAATACTAAGCAAACTAATAGAACAAAGCACTAACCTTGCAAAAACTATTTACAGACTTTTATAACTAGCTGTTAAAACCGTTTGCCTTCATTCATACACGAGACTGTGTAAATAAAAATGAGGTTTTCTACTGACGTTAAATAGCAAATGTATCTACTTGAAATACCAGGGAAAGAAACCAGTTTTCAAACATTATAAATCACTTAGCTAAATGCAATGTGGAATTCGACATAGGATCCTGGAAAAGAAAAAGGACATTAGTGGAAAAACCAATGAAAAAGAAATGTCTGCCATTTATTTAAGAGCATTGTATCAATGTTAACGTCTTAGTTTTGACAAATGTACCATGGTTATGCAAGATGTTGACATTAGGCAAAGCTGGTGAGTAGACCGGAACTCTCTCTACTCCCTCTGCAACTTTTTTGTATATTTAAAATTATTCAAAATTATACATTTATTAATAAAGTAACATGTAGTTTTGCTTTGCTAGATGACAACTCTAAGGCAGGGACAGGGTCTGTTGCTCAAAAGTGTCTTGATGCTTGGCTGGGATAGGCTCTCATTAACAGTTGTTGAATGAATGAATAAATAAATAAATGAACGAGCTGTGTACACAGTTTGATCCATTCTGATGATTCTTATTATTCACCCAAACAAATTCGAGCAAGATCTATACTTCGGATGACCATTTCTGCTGTATTCATTCAACAAACAATGAAAGGAACATTTGTTGCCAGCTTCCTGCGTGCAAGACACTGAGGTAAATGTCAAAAATGAGAAAATGGACCAGAGGCCACCTCTGCCCTCAGAGAGTTCCCTTGCCATCTGGCGGGGAAGACACAGAAAAGTTAGCAAACGAGACAGAATATGAAATGACTCCATCTGAAGACTCAGTATCATAACATGGAAACAAAGGAGGTGCCCCTTGGCTGGGGGGACTGGGAAAGGCAATGCAGAATCTTCAGGAATGTGTAGAGATTCTTGAAGAGAGCAAGACAGGGGAGGGCATGAGGATAATAAAACTGCGTTCATTTGAAAATACTTGGCAATTCACTTTTTCATTCTTTTTAATTATTAAAAATATGCCCCCCAAATCCTGTCTGCTCCAATGCATGAAACTTGCCTAGATTTTAATTCTGAATTTCAGATGCTTTAAAAAATGAAACAGATTTATTTAACACCTACTATTTGTAAGTCACTGGGCTAGGTGTTTTCACCTGCAATATTTTATTTAACCCTTAGAAGTCCTATGTAAGGGAGATAACATTATCTTCACTTTACAGATGAAGAAAATGAGCCAGCTGGGTTAATTTACTGAAGGTTACATTGACAACTACAAGGGTAAGAAGCTAGTGAGTTGTCAGAGACTAAGTGGCCACCAATACCTGATCTCCCTTCCTTAGGAGTAATGGAAGTTTCAGTTGGGTGTATGGCTTCCAATTCAAGGCCTCATTCTACTTGCAGCTCAGTGTGGCCGCGTGACTAAGTGCTGGTCAACAGTAGGTAAGCAGAAGTAATGTTTGCAACCTTTGAGTTGTGTCCTTGAAGGGAAGTATCATGTCCTTTCCTTTCTTCCTTCCTGCTGGCACAAATGTAGACATGACAACAACAACTGGAGAAGCCATTTTGAACCTCAAGATGAAAGCTCACGTTCGAAAAGCAAGCAACAAAACTAAAGGGTCCAGGTTCCTTGTGGCGTTAATAGGTTAGCCCCCATCTATCCACCACTGGACTTTCATAGAGAGAGAAATAAACTTATATCTTGTATAATTTACTGTAGTCTCCTATATGCTAACCTGGAGGTCCACAACCCCCAGGCTATGGACAGGTAACCTGTCTGTGGTCTGTTAGGAACTGGGCCACACAGCAGGAGGTGAGCTGTGGGGCCAGAGACTGAAGCTTCATCTGTATTTGCAGCTGCTCCCCAGTGCTAGCATCAGCTAGCACCTCAGATCATCAGGCATTAGATTCTAATTCCTATGAGAATCCAGTCCCTGGTGCCAAAAAGGTTGAAGACCGCTGTTCTAACTCGTTCAAGAGCCCATATTGAAACCCTGACTTGGATGCTGTAAAGCTTTTGCCCCATTCACTAGCAAACACTGTGGGCAGGCCCTGGCAACTTTTCTTTCTACTATACTCACTGCCTCACCCTAATTTCTGTCAAGTCGTTTCCTTTAAAACACTTTGCAACTTGTTTTCCAAACTACAAATCTCTTATCCTCAAATCTTTAAGTTTTCCAATAACCTCCTACTCTTGAAATCCAAGGAATTTTCCCAGTCTTCACATGATCTGGCTTTCAACCTGAGCATTGTGGCCACCCAGTCAGTTCTTCCTGTACTTCCCTTTTCTGGGTCGCTGGCACTTCCCCTTCCTCCCATCCTTCCTTTCTCACTCACTCTACTTCTCTTAGGCACTTTCAATCACTTCCTATGGCTTATCTGTCATCTCAGAATCTTCATGGCTAGCCTGGCTCTCTCTCTTGAGCTCAAAACCTAACTTTTCCGCTACTTGCCAGGCGTGTCCACTGGCATCTGAAATAAACTCACTAATTCTTCCATTTCTGTCTCCCTGTATAGAAGCCGTTGTTCTGTCCTTTGCTTGACCTTTTCCACCTTACCTGTCTTTTATTCTTATTGCCACTTCTCTAATCTAGGCCCAATAAGATAACCTGCTGGGTACCTCTTTACCCCCTATAGTCAGCAAGAAGGCAAATAATCAAAAAATAACATCAAGGAGTCATCTGCCCTGCTAGTTTCAATGGACCTCTATCATCTACATAATAAAAATTTAACTCCTATGCTGGCTTTCAAAAGCATTTGTCTTCATTTCGCTTTCCTAACTTTATTTCCATCTTCACAAACTCTGATCTAATGAATCTTCCCCAAAACATGCCTCATGCTTTTTTTTTTTTTAAATCTCTGTGGCTTTGCTGATGCTATTTTCTCCACTAGTACTCTTCCCCCAGATCTCTACCTATTCAAATCCTAACTATCACTTAAGGCACAACTCAAAGGCGAAGACTTCCTCTGTTGGCTTATGCACAATCTCTCCCTTTTGTCAAACTAACAGCAATTGTTATCATGGTGCTTGTGACCACCATGGAAATATGCCACTTCGATCCCCTGGCGGAGAAAATATAGTTGACTGACAGTCTCTGACGGCCACTTCTCTGGATCCACCACCTGTTACTGCCAAGGCTGCCCTTCCCCTGGCTACTCCCAGCCAGTGACTAAGCAAGACTTGCAGCCCATTCCTGCAAGACTTGAGACTCCTCTAATGGGCAGCTTTGGCAAGAGGATTCCCCACTGGCCTGGCTGAAACTTTCTTAGAACTGCACTACATCCAAGATACTTCCTGCCCTATGATCCTTCCTTTCCCTTCTC
>NW_006432227.1:6214-14218 GCF_000325575.1 Pteropus alecto | reverse complement strand
CTCCTTCTGCTCCCTCTCCTCACATTCATCCTTCATGGTGTTTTTCCCAATAAATCTCTTACACATCTTATCTTGTCTTGGTGTCTGCTTTTTAGAAGACCTGGACTGACACATTGCTTTTATAGCATTTACCATATTCTACCTTAGAATATAAATACAGGTATGAATGGCTCATATTCCCTGTTAGGCTATAAATCCTTGGGCGTAGTGACTAAACATTAATCAATTTTATAATCTCTAACTACCCAGTAGAGGGCTTTGGATATAATCAGCACCCGAAGTAGTTTACTGAATGAATAATGATTATGATATGTTTATATTCTTATGAAAAAGCACCTTTCCATGCTTTATCTTAGTTGAGCATCTGAAAATAGATCAAGCCAACGAGAGGAGTCAAGCTCATAGAGAAAATGAGATTCACTGAGCTTGTTGGAAAATTCTATTAGAATACAGATTAAGTCTGTTCCCCATTTGTCCTCAGAGCACGCAGCATCCTGCCAGGCTCATAATAACAGTACCTACACCTAATACTTTACTATGTGGCAGGAACCACTCTAAATAACTTTGCATGGATAATCTCATGTGATCTGCACAAAACTCTTGTAGGTAAACAGAATTCCTTTCTCACTTTACAGAAATGTAGAAGCCCGAGGTCATACATTCCAGAGGTGGAAGAGACAGGATTTGAACACCTATGCCCTTAATCATCAGGCTACCTACAGCAGGTGCCTGACAGTTATTTTCTGAATGAATAACACAAGTCAGTCAGCTAGAGGAACCAAGATTTAAAATCAGATCTTTTGCAATCTCTTTGCCAGTAAGAGAATCCTTTGTTTTCTATCCCTGAGGTTTAGTATTTTTTTTTTTACAGCTATGTATCGGCGTTGACTAACAGAACTTTCTACAATGATGAAAATGTTCTATATCTGCAGTGTCCTATACAGTAGCTACCAGGCCCATGGGGCTATGGAGCATTTGAAATGTGGCTCATGCAACTAAGGAACTGATGCTTTAATTTTATTTCATTGTAATTAATTTTAATTTAAATATTCCCATGGGACCAGGAGCTACTCTATCGGTCAGCATAGTTCTAGTCTCTTCTCTTTGACCATTTCATCTTAACCTGGTTCCATTTCTCTGGCATTTAAGGGAGTTTTCCTTAAAATTTTAAGCTAATTAATTCACTGAGCAGTTCATTAGACTAAAAGGAATATCTAATCAACTCATGAAATATACATTCAACATAAGCAACCCGGCTACCAACCCAGGGATATTGTCATCTGGAGAAACAAATTTATACTCCTAATATAAGAAATAAAGATATTTCTCGAAAAAGAAAAAAAAAAAGAAAAAAAAAAAGATTTCTCATGGCCCGAGGACGATTCCAGGCTTCACTTATGGTCTAACATTTTGCACCTGGTTTCATCTTCTTGGTTTGATGTTCTGAAAAGAACGACAGACAGGAGGACCAGAGGAAAATGCGCACAATCTTCTTTGAGGTACAAAGTTGTAATTCTAAGGGATAATAGCTACTGGGAATTTAAAAATTTAATTGACTTCACAAAATTCTTCACATCAAATTAACGAAACAAAGAATAAGAACAAAAGAAGAAAGGGCAAGAACCAGAGTATTTTTCCCAACAGGTAAAGAATTTGCATCTTTACCTGTGCAGCAGGATTTTTGGTTTTTTCTCCCAGCATCACCAATTCCGGGTTTACAGAATCGTTTTTCACTTTCTCGATAGACCCATACTCATACATTCTGTCTGATGACAATGGAGGGTTCTGGGGGGCTTGCTGTGGAGGAATGTCCTTTGTAACATCTCTAAGTGGGGCTTCAGGAATACTGCACAGATGAATAATAAAACACAGAATGAGGACCGAGGCGGAGAAGAAGAACATGACCTGGAATTCTGTGCCCAGCACTCTTCCCAGTTTCAGATGGGCCCAGTCGATGGCGCCTAAAAGGTAACCCAGGGCACCTCCAAAACCTGGAAAGCAAGAAAGAGTGTATTAGCATGTTTGGCAAAATTTCTTCCCTTTCCATCGTGCCTGGGCCCTTTCGCTTCAGTGGGAAATCTCCCCAAGGACAGCAGAGGTACCTGGTTATGACTGGAGGGGTAACACAGCGAGAGGCTAAGACGCCTGCAGCCGAGAAGTGTGGGTTCGAGGCTCAGCTCTAGCATGCACTTGCTGTGACCTTGGAATTCCTCACTCATAATATGGGATGATAATAAAAGAGCAACCTACTAGTAGAGTCAAAATTGGAAAATGGAATAGTGCCAGACATAGTAAGTGCTTAGTAAATATTGCCACTATCAGAATTCTTGTGGCCTTTACAAACCAAACTCTCTCTCTGCTTAAAAACTAAAATACCTGACCTTAACAAACCCCAAAGAAAATCTATTTCTGATTATAATAAAACATAATTATTTGTACTGTCATTTATCTACTAATAAGCTTTCTAGGGTGATACGAGTTTGTGAAGATCAAACAGCCTTGGAACGAGTCTTCTTTCCTCTATTAGAAGCTAATGGTACTTGTTCCCAGTTGATAACCACAGAACAAATAAGAACAAAAATTTAAACATGAAATTTTAAAAACCTTATTATCTCATAGGATACTGACCTGAAGTTTTTCTGGTGCTTGTTTTATCTGCTTATGCTTAAAGATAGTATAACTTGAGGGACACTGAGGAAGGGCTCCTCAAAACTGATTCTGTCTTAATAGTCTCATATTTGAAATTCTATTATTAGTGATTCACTCTTTTGAGTTCCTGTTTTAAAATGCAAGTGCTCTTGGAATGGACGAGACAGTGCATGACTCAGCACCAGAGCAGCAAGTGCTCCTCAGACCTTCCTTCTGGTGGCAGGCACTGATGACTTCTGAGAACACAGGGGTAGACGCCATGGGGTGGGAGGATGTCCAGGGCAGTAAGGAAATAGATGCGAAACATACCTTCCATCTACATCACAAGCTTATGTAGGGCTGATCCTCCTGTCAGATACCTTTCAATGTCAGCCTCCCATCATGCCTTACTAAGCACAACTATTTACCTGGACAGATCAGCTTATTTTTGTTTTCATTTTTCTCATGGGAATGAAGTCTCCATTTTTTTTGCCCCCAGATAAAGACAACATTCTCACAAACCAGAGAATCAAAGAAGAAAACAGGACTTACAGAATTCTCTTACAGAATTCTCTTTTTCTAACCCTAAATACCTAAACTGACATAAACCTTGACCCCAGGAACACCCCAGGAATGACAAGTACCATGAATCCTAACTTATCCAGAATGGTGGGAGAATGGATGATTCTGGTCACTTCACATTCTGGTTAGCTGAAATTTACTATAGAGGATATTTACAGATGACCAACTGTTAACCACTGAATTCCAAAAATAAAGCACTATTACCATGCCCCGAGTGCCAAAGCATGTTAAGGTGGAATTATGGGAAATTGCAGCCAGTGGTGTGCAATGAAGTAAAACATATATTCTCTGCCAACAGAAATATATGGTCTAGTTATGGATGATGGGCATATACATATGGTGACCTGTCCTGGATGGTATGTGCCGAGGATCTGAGGGATAGGGGAGGCCCTTGAGGCAGACACACTGCTGTTGATTAGGGCAGTTCTGGGACTGTGGTGGCTCTGGATCACCATTAGACAATGACTCTCTTTATGCAATCGTGGGGACGCCAGGGGTATCAGAGGTCATGTGCTGAGTCAAGCAGCCAAGCAACAAGAACGTAAAAATGCCCAGCATTTAAATGTCCATCTAGATCAGAATTTCTCAATCTCGGCACTACTGACATTTTGAGCTGGTTAGTTCTGCTATGCAAAGCTGTTCTGTGCATTATAGGCTGTTTAGCAGCATCTCTGGCCTCTGCCCACTAGCTGCCAGAAACAACCCCTCCAACTCCAACTCACCAGTTGGGACAACAAAAAATGTCTCTGGACATTGCCTGATGTCCCCTAGGGGGCAAAATAGCTTCCAGTTAAGAACCCCTAACTTTAATTAACCCTATGAAAAATTTACACTTTCCTTTTGGAAACTATTTCTCATTTGCAACCAGATCAATGGTTGTCATATTACCACTTAACGTTTCTATCATTTATGCCTCTTTCCTTCAAACTTATTGTTCCACTGAGCAGAGAAAATGTATAACAGAAGACCTCTGCCCATTTGAAAGAAGTGATTTGTAAAATAAGTCATCCACTATTTAATGTAATGGTGATTTTATGAACATAAATATACAGATATAAATATAATGATGGATTTATATTAGAGCAATTGAGTTCTATAATTAAAGGTTTCCCAGTCCAGTTTTATGTCTACTAGTTTTGTTTACTTCAATAAATATTTATTGAGCAGTAAATATATGTAAAGGACTCTACTAGTTTCTGGGGCTATAAACATAAATAAGAAACGGTACCCCATCCTCTCCTCCCCAGAAGGCAATACCAAATGGGAGAAGCAGATAAGTAAACAACTACTTTTTAAAAACTATAATAAATGATTTAGAACTGTGAGTTGGGTACTTAGAGAGTCTAGTAGGACTCTGAAGAGTTTATTTATTTTTGGTACTTAGTGATATCAATAGTACATTGATTATTAACAATTATTATAGAGTTCCTCTTAATTAGCAGTGAAGTTCATAAAGGTTCAATACATCAATGAATCCAAAGGTTCTTAGAGGTAGAAGGATGTCTGGAGCTCGTCTAGTTGAATTAGATCAGAAAGCCACAGGCTACAGTAGTGAAGTGACAGGAGACAACATGGAAAGGAAGGGTTTGGAATTATGGCAGATTTCCATTTCCACCCGTGTGATTTCTAATCATGTGATGATGGGAACTTCTCCTCTGAGAAATGGGGGTAGTGATGCCTCCTCATATGAGTGTCATGAGGGTTTCATTATAATACACATAAAGCATTAACATATACAGTGGTAGAACCGGAGCTAAAACTGAATGCCCTACTAACTTCCTACAGAAAACGTGAACTCCAAAGTCTCACCCAGAAGCAGAAGAGAATGACAGATGCTTCTCAATTTACAATGGGTTATATATCCCAATAAACCACTGAGAAATGGAAATATCTTATGTTGAAAATGCATTTAATACACCTAGCCTACCGAACATCACAGCTTAGCCTAGCCTACCTTAAATGTGCTCAGAACACTTACATTAGCCTACAGTTGGGCAAAATCATCCAACAATGAATATGCTGTAGAGTACTGGCTGTTTACCTTCGTGACTGAGTGGCTGACTGGGAGCTGCGGCTCGCTGCTGCTGCTCAGAATCACAAGAGTATTTAACACACACACACAGCTAGCCCAGGAAAAGATCAAAATCAAAACCTGAAATACAGTTTCTACTGAACGGTACTGTTTTCACACCATCGTAAAGTCAACAAATCATAAATCAGACCATTTTAAGTCAGGGACTGTCTGCACTGCACTGAGAGTGACAATTTGCCTAGAGGTGGCTGGAAGGACTAAATCATTCAAGGCCCAGTGATTAGAGTCTAGGGATCACTCTGAGGTCTGAGACAGCGGTTTACCACTGCTTGCGTGTGGCAAGTACTGTGGAAGAAACATGTATCTCAGACCTGGAAAGAGTAACAACTGTTAAGTGCCTGATTTTTAAAATATCATTCTAGGGCAGTGCTTCTTAAACTTTAATGTGCACATGAATCATATGGATATCTTGTTAACATGCAGGTTGTCTTAGGACATTCAAGCTACTTTAACAAAAATACCATAAACTTGGTAGCTTATAAACAACGAACATTTATAGCCCGCGTTCTGGAGGCTGAGAAGTCTGAGATCATGGCACTGGCAGCTTCAGTATCTGATGAGAACCGGCTTCCTCATGAACAGCTATCTTTTCACTGTCACCTCACTTGACAGAAGGCACAAGGGAGCTTTCGTGGGCCTCTGTTATAAGGGTACTAATTCCATTCATGAGTCCGCATGATCTAATCACCTCCTCCAGGCTCCACCCCTAATTCCATCACATTGGGCATTAGGTTTTCAATATATATGTTTGGCGGCGGTGGGGGTGGGGGGCGGCCACAAACATTCAATCTGTGGTACAGATTCTGATTCTGAAGATCTAGTGTGGGACCTGAGATTTTGCATTCCTTCCAAGCCTCCCAGTGCCACCGATGCTGCTAGTCCAAACGTCACTCTTGAATAGCCAGGTAATAGAGTATTTTCCAATCAACCAGCTCTACCCTCACCTGACATTCTTGGGGAACTAGACTTTGTTGTCATAGGATATTTGACCAACAATCCACAACTGATGTGCAGTCCTATAAAATTAAGGTTAATTTGCAGTCATTAATAGGGTTCTATGAGTTGTATTATATTTTTGTAGCCTAGTAGAGAAGTCACCCCAAAATGATTACAGAGTTATTGCTTTCTTGCTTTGTAGAAGGTTAATCAGATCTAAACTAACCTAGAACTATTTTCCTTTGCTAGTCATTTGTGCGCGCACGCGCGTGCGCACACACACACACACACACACACATACACGCACACAATTTATCCTGCAAGAACTTCCCTATTGGTTCACTAATTAATCAGTTAAGTAAAACTCTGACACATGCTATAGTAACTTAGGGAATTTCTAATCCTTTCTTCTCTCTCTCTCTCTCTCTCTTTTTTTTTTTTTGGTGGGGGTGGGGGGAGGTTGGAAAGGGAATGGGGAGACAAAATAGGCAAAACTGTTTTGTTTGTTCCCAAGCTATTGTGAGATGTAGCTGAAAGTCACAACAGAACATACCCTGAAGGAATAGTGGGCCATTGGGGAAATAATTCCAATAGATAACATATTAAAACTCTGGATGGAAACTTTTAAATTTTATCATACTCCGGATATAGGGGCCAGTAGGGGGCTGTAGGAGTCAACCGAATGCTTTCCTTTTTGCATCCTCTGCTTGTTAAGGATTTTATCTTCAAAGATAGTCTCCTAATCAAAGCCCAGTCATCTTAGCTACAACAAAGGCCAACACCAAATCCCACATCTACATCCAGACTTCATTTATCTCTGTCAACATAAGCCTCCTTGGGGCCCCTGGAATTAATCACTAGGCCACGGGCCAAACCATAAGCTGGAGCATCCAAAGGACATCTGCTGATGCATTAGTTAACAGCCTTTACAAAACAAGGGCCCACAAGTGGTCCAGCTGTCTCCTTCACAGAGCTAGGCCACGTTGTCAAACTCAGACCACAGCCAACCTCATGCATACTTTGAAGTATCAAAAAAAATTAAAATTAAAAGAGACTGAGCCTCACAAGTTACCCATTCTTCCAAAGACGTACATGGGGCAAGCTCCTCATTGAATCGTTACAGATTAAACTTTTGCAAGTCCATGGGGATGGAGGAAATGAAGTCAATATAAACATTTGGTATTGAATCTTTTTAAATGGTTCCTTGCTCCAGGTCTGGGGCCATTTGCCAGAATATTAATAATTATCATTGTGTAAATATTAATAATTAACATTGTGTAATTAATAATTAACATTGTGTAATTAATAATTAACATTGTGTAAACCTGTGAGGAAACAGTGGTTCAGAAATACTGAGGCTGCTTAGCAGTTAAGAGGAGGAGCCTTTCCCCGTCATGCCTCATCCGGGCCTCCTACTGATGGGTAGAGCTGCTGCTAAGAATGGCGAGGCCTTGGGCTCAATTTAGCAGAAATATACTCCATTAGAAGCATTTTGACACAAAGGAGGAATTTCCTACTGATGAGGTGGGTTCCACAGCCTCAGATGTACCTAGAGGTGAAGGCATGAGGTGAGAAGATGAGGGTGGTGCCCCTAAACCCACTGGGACTACCGCATATGCCAGGATGAAGGGCAGGTAGAGTTACTTTTAAATATAAGAGACAGAAGAAGCAGGAGGACGAAAATGTCCCCCTGGGACATTCCCCCCAGTCTTTCCTTAAAAAAAAAAAAAAAAAAAAAAAAAAGAAAATTTGGGGGCACAAAACTT
>NW_006432227.1:0-6195 GCF_000325575.1 Pteropus alecto | reverse complement strand
CTCTTTGACATTTACTTGCAAAGCATTTGGAATTTCTGGGCCTAGGCTACAACTCTGAAATAAATAAAAAGAATTTCAGTTTACTTGGATGATTTGATTCTTTGGGTGTAAGACATCTTAGTGGTGGAAATCAAAATTGGCCCTGACACTAAACATGCTTTTATTCTAAAATGCTTGTTTCAGGCAGATGCTGTAGCCATCTCTTCACCGAGTTCATGTAAATTCAGGAGGTCTCGCACATATGCAAAGACAGGGCAGAGTGATAACACACTGCTTGTTATTTTTCACTCGATCTTTAAATGTGGTCTGCCATTCAAAGCAAGGACACTATAGTGGGGTCACACGATCACGTCTTACTCAACAGAATTCAACTATTCACACATTGAAAAGAGGAAGAGAGAGCGTGCAAGAAAAGACAAAACAACATTTTAAATAACATGGGTGATCTTATCTGCTGTTCCGTTCATTGAGTCATGTCCAGGACTAAATATTAAAGAAGAGATGAATATGCAGATTTACTTATATGTATCCAGCACTCTGTCAGTCCGTATACACAAAACAATGCATATTGTATTTCATGGGTGCTATGAGAGATGTTTATGAATAACGTAGACTCTCTGTGATTATTACTTAGGCAAGGACTTCAGAATCTAAGCCTTAAACAAAGTCAAACGTCACTATACTGCTTTATAAGAGGAAGATGCTTTAAGTTGTTGTTTTTTTTCTGGTAGGGAAAAGAACTTGCTTTGAGTCATCTACACACCCTCAGTGGCCTCCTATAACCTGAGACAGTAGCCTGAGGTTCAGAGTTCAGGGTTGGTCATGAGACAAAGTAAGGTAATTAAATGAGTATATTTACCTGGTTGATGCAACTTGTCATGCAGTTTAACTTGATATAAAATTGCATGAAATATAAGCAGGGTTTTGAAACCAGGGGTCTCCTTTTGCACAGCTAATATTGCTAAGTGCTAGCTACTAGCAAAGCAATGAGTTAGAAGCCTTGGGCAATTTGTAGGTGAACTCTCAAGGGAGAGTTTACAAATCTAGTAGAAGAGGTAGATACATACATAGTGAATTAAGAAGTAAGTAAACACAGAGTGAATACAGGGGAGAATATGAATATGCAGATCAGGTAAAACTGGGAACAGGAGTATAACTTTAAAATATAATTACTACTTAATTATCCACTAATAAATAGACGGGGCTTTGGAAGCTCAGGCCGGCACTTTCTTACAATAGCCTTGGTTTAATTGGTCTCAGTGGCTAATACTCAGTTGTGTTTGTATTCCATGGGACAACTACCGATTTCGGCCTATTAGATAATAATTAACCCATTCTTCCCAGCTAACAGAACCTCACTTTGATTAAAGGAGAGAACCTCCCTCTCCGAAAAAGCCCCCTCACTTTTCCAAATTCGTAGGCCCCTGAGTATTCATGTGACCTATTTCGACCCAATGAGAAACAAGCAGAAGTCTGTAGAAGTTCTAAGAAAGCTTTTGCTTTATTAAAAGAGACATATGTTGAAGCTCCAACCCACCATGTGACTGTATTAGAGATATGACCTTTAAGGCAGTAATTAAGGTTAAATGAGTTTATAAGGATGGAGACCAAAACCAATAGAACTGATGTCCTTATAAGAAGACGCACAAGGAGTGCATGCCCAGAGGACACAGCGAGATGGCCACCGGAAGGTCTCACCAAAAACCAACCCTACAGGTACCTTGACGCTGGGCTTCCAGCTTCCGGAACAGAAAGAACACAATGTCTGTTGTGTGAGCCACCTAGTCTGGGGCAGCCAAAACAGACCACATAGGCCCCAAGGGGATGTGAAATTTGGTCATGGAAGTGGTAAACTGTGATCCCCACTATCTCTTCCTACCGGAGTTATCCACCTCATTGACACCTTTATGTTCATCCAGTTGATAAACTTTTGTGCTTTGATTATTTTATGGGTGGAGTCCCTAATCAAGTGAGAAGTTTAGGAGAGAATGAGGGGCCTTCTCCCTATGAGGAAGGTGAACATTTCCAAAAAGCTTTGATTTCTACAGGCAGAAAAGGGGAAAGGGAATTTCAGGGTGAGTAAAGACCCAGAAGCTGGAAAGGAAAGCGCAGCCTCCTTCGTTTGTTTCATTAATATTTGTTTTGAGCACCTATGATATGCCAGACAGTACTGGACACACAAGGGACACAGTAAGTAAAAGACATCTGGCCTCTGCCCCTAGGAACGTGTTCTGAAATTATCCAGAGCACAGAGAATGTGGAGGAGGTGATGCTAAGTAAAGCTTAAAGAACAGGATGCAAACAACTTATGGGAAGTTCCGAACCCTCTCTCTAGTAGTAATTTGTTGATTCGGCAGGAGGCAAACGGGAAGCCACTGCAGGTCACTAAGCAGGAGAGTGCCCTGGTCATAGTCGTCTTTTAGGAATATGAATCTGGAAGCTGCGTGTTGGCTCAACTGGCATAGGAAGAGGTTAGAGACTGGAAAAACAGTTAACGGATAATTGCTAAGGCTCACGTAAACTGTAGTGAGATCCTGAATCAACGTAATATCAAAATCATAAATATTTGCTGAGACTATGCCTTACGCTGATATCGACAGAAAACCTACAAATATTCTCTCAAACTGATGGAAATACTATGTTGTATTAGCCTTGGAAACATATCCAAAATACAGGGGTTCAGTCTTCTAATATCAAAGGCAACAAAACAGAGACCATTTGGCCAAGACTATCGTAAGCTGGGAAGCAGTAGCCACGTTGCCCAAAGTACTTTAGAGCAATATAACTCAATGTGTCAGGTTCAAACACCAAAAAGTCTCCCACAACTTTGTCCTCATTAATTTCAGCATATTATGATAGATCAGCTAGGAATTATGGGATTTAAATTAAGAGAATGAAGTTTGAATCTCTATTCTGGAAACTTCTACCTGTAGAGACAGGTGGTCAGGGGCTAGTGACAGACAGGGATGGACTCCTGCTCCTCCACCCTTCCTAAAGTGAAGAACTATGCTCTCTCCCAGGCAGCCCATTCCTCCAGTGTTCACCATTCGAACATTTGCTCAAACGACAACTGTTGACCCAATGGCTTCCATGTGTAGGCTCTGCTCTTGGCTACGGAAACAACCACAAAACTCCTCATGGAATCTACCTGGCCATGGGAGGAGACAGAATACATCGAAACATGGACTGAACAGATCGGCTGGGCTATGAAGACAATCAGATAAAGGAGACTGATAGACATAACGAATCCCATGGGCCAGCACCGCGCTGTAGCTCAGGCATAACCCGCAGTCCTAGAACCGCCCTAACAGGTGCCCCGTACGTGCATGCCGAAGTGAGGGGCACAGCTCTACATGAGCGGCCCAACGGCAATCAGAGGAGGCCGGTGACAGCCCTGGAAGTGACAAGAGCCACCCTGTTGTCCTCCTGGCACGGTCTTTTTCAAATCAGGAGGTTGAAGAAATGTCTCCTCTTTAGAAAACTAAGAAATCTCTAAGGCATGGGTTTTTATAATTTTGCTTGGCTTGTTTCTATTTTTGTTTTCAATATGGTTATTGGGATACTTGCCATTAAATTATCTGGGGTACTTATTAAAAACACAAATTTCTGGGCCCCTACTGCAAACCCACTGAATCATAATAACTGCAGGAGAGGCCCAGGAAACTGCATTTCTAACAGGCTCCTAAGTAACGCTGATGCCACATTACCGATTTAAAACAAAAACAACAGCAAAAGTGCACAAGGCCTCCTTTCATCTCAGTTGTATGTGTCTCCATGAAAGGTTCTGTAGAAAGCTCTTACGTAAACTTCCTTTGTCAAACTCTGCGGGCCGGTCACAAGTTGGCTTTGGAGAAATACGCTGGGAGACAGAGCCCGCGTGATGGGGGCATTCCATCAACTGATCCATTCATTCAGAAAAATTCAATGTGCAGAGACACTGGATGGCTTCCGTGGAAGCACCTCTCTGTCTGGGAGCCGAAGGAGAGACTTTCTAGAATATTCCCTACCTGTGAAGAGGGCATGGTAGAAGAGGCCTCTCTCCTTGTCCTGATGAGAGCAGACATCAAATAAGTACGCTTTGATGGGCCCATCGATAAAGTCAGCAGCAAAATCAAAGAGAACCACACCTAGCATGGTGATGGTTATGGTCCAAATCAGCCTTCTCCTTGGGTCAGCAATCAAAGCTAAAAGAGGAATAACATCGGTTACCTAAATCCTGGTTTGAAATCATTTGCATTCTTATTCCCACCAAAACTTTGTCATCGAATTATCTCCTTTTGCTTCCATTTTGTTTTGTTTTTCCAAATAAAAACTTCATTATTTTTTCAGGCTTTAAAAATTATGCAAATGAAAGTACAGAAAAGGCAAATCTGTAGAAACAGAAAGCTGATTGAGTGGTTGCTTAGGATTGGTGGGGAGGAGGGAATGGGCGGTGACTGCTAACGGCTACCGGGTTTCTTTTTTGGATGATGAAAATGTTGAGGAATTAGATAGTGGTGATGCATTTTAGTTATATCTTGCAAATAACTAAAAAGCACTGAATTGTACACTTGCAAATGGTGACTTTTATAGTATGGGAATCATATCTCTTTAAAGCTGTTCAAAATGTATGTGTGCTTATTGTAAACCATTCCAATGATAGAGAAAAGCTGAGAAAAATGCTTCAGATCCCAGGCCGCAGGTATGGTCCTCCTTCACACATCCCTTCATGCACTTACATAGAGAGAAAGGTGTACATCTTTGCTCTAATGTTGTGCTTCTCAAACTTTAGCACGCATAGCCATCACTTGGATAACTTGTTGAAATAGATTGTTGGGCTTTGTCTTCCATGACCCTCCATGTTTCTCTCATTATTCCTCAGCAGGTTTGAAGTAGGGCCTGAGAATTTGTATCACAAGAGCCCTATCGATGCTACAGATCAGAAGGCCATGCTTTACAACCAACTCTCTTTCTATCTTTGCATTTCAATTAATGAAGAGCAATTTCACAATTTTTAACAGATACAAAATATCCGTTCTATGGATATGCCACAATTCATCCACCCAATTTTAACAATTTTCCCTTGCTTTCATTTTCTTAAATAATATGTAACATGTGCACATTTTTAAAAATTACACTATAAAAATAAGTGAAAAATGAGCCTATCCTCTACTTCTCACCTCCAGGCCATTAGTATCCCTCCCTAGAGGCAACTGTTCTTACCAGTTTTTTGGTCATTTTCCAGATTCATTGCTGCATTTATGTATTTATGCTCTCTTTTAAACACATGTAACTAATTATCCTGCCTCATTATGATTCATTCTGTTAGCCTGAGAGTTAAAGACCTAAAAATGTGTGCTATTTTTAAGTTTAAGATATTTTCAATGTAACTTTTTATGCACTACCACCAATTACTGATTAATTGGTGGCTGATTAATGACTAGAAGAAGTACTCACCATCAGGTTTGTTTTTGTCCAGAATTTGTAGTGTAAAAACGTGCCCTGGAGCTGACAGCCTGATGCCCTGCACCCCTAAAAGGCTCTACATAAAGTTATGTACAGAATTAAGCCATAGACACACTAATAATTTATTGTAAATATTTATGGAGCCATTTAGCAGCTGTTTAATTTGAAGAAGCACTAAATAAAGTGTAATGGGCTCAAAAAGCATCACAATGTATAAAAAGGTGAAAATATTTCATAAGAAAAAATTAATCCTATTTTTAAATCCTCGCAATAAAAAAACAAAAAATGTACCCTGATGTTTCTAAAAGTAAAGGCTCTCCAGCCTTAGAATTTGGGTCATTCAAAGGTGGAAGTTCAGGGTAACCTAGGAGAGATAATTGGTCCTAAACCACTTTTAAGTGTCACTTAAAGAAATTCAAATACTCCTATTGAGCTGCGGAACAGGACCCTTTTCGCCTTGTGCAGCCCACTGACCTGATACAATCGCGTCTCCGTTGAGGTAGAAACCCATGCCCAAGAGCATCATGACGGCCAAGGTGAGGATGTAGGGTCTGCGCCGGCCCCACGTGGCATGGCAGTGGTCGCTGGCCGATCCCACCACGAGCTGCAACAGGAATCCCAAGACCGGGCTAAGGAGCCACACCATGCTGTACAGGCTCCTGGGCAGGCCAACGCTGAGCAGGACAGGGGTCACGTAGGCCGCCTCCACCGCATAGCAGAACTCCCGGCCGAACATGGCCATGCTGTGCA
>NW_006432226.1:0-841 GCF_000325575.1 Pteropus alecto | reverse complement strand
GGTTAAACCTTGTTCAGACACCCTCTCCTTGGCTCTGCCAGTGTGCGCTTTCTCTAGGGGCACAAGTCTTAGTTGTGAACACCCCAAAACACGCAGCAACTGAATCTCCAAGACAGCCCAGTCACTCAGTTCTCCAATCTCCACCAGAGGACAGTGACTTTCCCCCACCCTATAATCCAGGACAACAGAAGCCAAATAGCACCGTCTCACTTCCTCAGACACGGGCAGGTAACCCCCATGGGCCTCCTGCCCCCGCTCCGGGAGGGGCGCCAGCCGATACCACCACCCCGGCCATCCTCCCCTTGCGAGAAGCACTACCCCAGGAACATCTTTATGGTTTATGTGCCTTTCTCAACTAGTGACCTGTACAACTGGAAGGCACAGAATCCGCCTTTCTCTGAGAAACCCCAGGCATTAATAGGACTCTTAGAAAGTGTTTCAGACTCACCGCCTCACCTGGGATGATTGCCAACAGCTTTTAATTACCCCCTTCACCGAGGAAGAACGCGGATGCATTCGGACTGAAACACAAAAGATAGCTGCGGGAGGGAGGAGAGCTGAGGAAGCAGGGGACAGATTGAGGAGGAATTTCCCTCCACCCGCCCAGACGGGGGACACGATTCTCAGGCAGGGAGAAGGGCATTAGATCGGTGCCACCAGATTCTAATTGGGGGAATTAGGGTGGCTGCTCCTCAGCCAACTAACCTTTCTAAGGTAACTGAAGTTATACAGGGACCTCAGGAATCCCCTGGAGCGTTTCTTGAATGAGGCGTACCCCCCCTCCCCCTCCCCCCGCATTGGTCCTTAGGCCCCTGAGAACCAGCAGGCAATTAATATAGCC
>NW_006432225.1:0-4450 GCF_000325575.1 Pteropus alecto | reverse complement strand
AATCATTATGTTGTACATCTGAAACTAATATAATGATGTCAATTATGTCAGTTTTTAAAAACTACAATCTTGACTTTGAACAATTTTTTGGAGCTCCTTTTTCTTGCTAATCAAGATACAAGATCATCTCAGTTATCACTGTTTTCGTAAACTTGCACTTCCCTTTGAAGCTTTTCCTCTATTTAGTTCTTCTGTGCAATAACTAAAATTTCTATAGATTATGATACTTTTCCCCTAAATTTTTAAAAATTGAAATAAATTCCTCCCAGAGTCTATTTTTTGAGTTCCTCCATTAACTCTGAAAATAAAGCACTCTTCCCCAATTCCGCCAGACGTAATTTTTAATTTGTTATTTAATTTCCTGGCATCTTTGGAAACAAGAATGTTTTGAGGGAGGGCGTCTCCAGTCTGGGTTATGGATGACATCGCATCAGGTTCATTGCTGTCTACCAGCGCCCTCCTTGTGGAAGTGTGTTGTATGACTTGAACACAAATGCCACATTTTAAAGGGTATTTTCTAGTTTTCAAAAGACATTTGGTTTTTTATAATTTTTGCCAATAATCTGATGCCCACTATCAACACTTCTATTTAACACAGTATTGGCAGTCCTAGCTACAGTATTTAGACAAAATCAATAAATAAAAGGTGTCCAAATGGTAAAGGAAGACAAAAAATTCACTATTTGCAGACGACATGACACTATAAATAGAAAACTCTCAAGAAACCACCAAAAATCTCTTAGAATAAATGGATTCAGAAAATTTCCACTAAACAAAATATACAGAAATCTGTTGTGTTTTTACACATTCATAATAATCAGAAAGAAAAAAAAGAAAACAATCATTTACAATTGCATCAAAAAGAATAAAATACCTGGGAATAAATTTAATTGAGGAGTTGAAAGGCCTGTGTTCTGAAAACTAAGAAATAATGTTAAAACAAAATGAAAATGACACAAATAAATGGAAGGATATAACATACTCATAGATTTGAAGCATTAATATTAAAATGTCTATACTACTGAGAGCATTCTGCAGATTCAATGCAATCTCTATCAAAATAACAATGGCATCTTTCGCAAAGCTAGCACAAATATCCCTAAGATTTGTATGAAACCACTGTAAACCAAGAATAGCTAAAGTAATCTTGAGAAATAAAAACAAAGTTGGAGGTATAATGCTCCCCGATTTCAAACTTTACTTCAAAAGCTACAGTAATCAAACAGTATGGACTGGCACAAAAACAGACATATACATCAATGGAACAGAACAGGGAAAACAGAAATAAACCCTTAGATGGTCAATTAATCTACGACAGAGAAGGCAAGAATTTATAGTGGGGAAAAGACAGTCTCTTCAATAAAGAGTGTTGGGGGAACTGGACAGATACATGCCAAAAACAAGCTGAATCATTTCTTTAAACCATATACAAAAATAAACTTAAAATGGATTAAAGACTAAAATGTAAGACCTGAAACCATAAAAATCCTAGGAGAAAACATAGGTAGTAAACTCTTTGACATCAGTCTTAGCAATATTTTCTTGGATAAGGGCAACAGAAGCAAAAAACAAACAAACAATCAAACAGGATGACATTAAACTAAAAAGGTTTTTGCGGAGCAAAGGAAACCATGAACAAAACAACCTACTGAATTGGGGAAGATGTTTGCAAATGATATATCCAATAAAAGGTTAATATCCAAAATACATAAAGAACTTATACAACTCAACATCAACTAAAACAAGCAAAAAATCTGCTTAAAAAATGTGCAGAGGACCTAAAGAGAAATTTCTCCAGAAAGAACATATTGATGACCAATAGACATGAAGAGATACCCAACATTACTCATCATTTAAGAAAAGGCAAATCAACACCACAATCAGATATCACCTCACACCTGTCAGTTTGGCAATTATTAAAAAGCCAAGGATAACAAGCGTTTGCAACAGTGTAGACAAATGAGAACTTTCATGCACTGTTGGTGGGATCACAAATTGATGCAGCCACTATGAAAACCAGTATAAAGGTTTTTGAAAAAAATTACAAGTAAAACCTGCATAGAATCCAGAAATATCAACATCTGGACATTTATCCAAAGAATATGAAAACACTAATTCAAAATGACTTATACACCCTTATGTTTACTGCAGCCTTATTTACAATGGGCAAGATATGAAAGCAACCTAGGCGTCCCTCAAAAGGTGAATGGATAAATAGGTTATAAATGTGTACAAGAGACTATTATTCAGCCAGAAGAAAGAAGAAAATCCTGCCATTGGGGAAAAAAAAATAGACCTAGAAGGTTTTATGCTAGGTGAAATAAATCAGACAGAAAAAGACAAATACCATACAATTTCTCTTATATGTAAAATCTAAACAAACAAACAAAACAAATCAGAAAAAGACTCAGAGATACAGAGAATTAACCGATGGCTGTCAGAGAAAAGGCAGTTAAGGAGAAAGGCAAAAATGGTGAAGGAGATTGAGAGGTATAAACATCTAGTTATAAAATGAGTGAGGCACCAGGATGTAATGCACAGCATAGGGAATATACTCAATGATGTCATAATGCCTATGTAAGGTGACAGATTACTAGATTTAGTGTGGCGATCACACTGTAAGATATATAAAGAATCACTAAGTTGTACAACTGAAACTAACATACTGCATAACAGATATATTTTAATAATATAAATAAATGAAACAGTTGATCTCATTTTGAACAAAGAAAATTTTGATAAGTATTTCCTGTTTCACATTTTGTAACAATCATATTACTTTTATAATGCAAAAATCACCAAAATAAAGAAAAAAATCTAAAAAAGACCATCTTGAGGGTTGTACTGTACAATTAGACAAGAATTTTAAAACTTCATTATAGTCCGCACATATTGTCACAAAATGTACACATTAAGCTCCTCTCCCTCAACACGATTCATGTGTTTATTCCAACAATGAGCACAGGGCAGCAATTATGATTTAAATGTTATTAAATATAAACTTAATTTCATACACTTCAGATTTTTACAAGGCAAATTCTTAAAGTATTTTCCTTTTGAACCCAGAGTATTAAGTTTTGAATGCCCACGTTCCAAATCAAATATTGAAGAGCAAAACCAGACAAGTCATCTTCATCAAAAATACAAAAAGAGAAGCCACAGACTGGGAAAAAATATTTGCAAAGTATCTTTTATATTTTTCCTTTACATACTAGTAAAACACACAAGGAAGTCTTCAAACTCAACAGTGAGAAAGCTACCAACCTCATTGAAAAATGGGCCAAAGATCTTAAGACACCACACTAAAGAAGATATATGGATGACCAATTGTAACATAAAAGATGCTCCACAGCATATGTCACCAGAGAAATGCACATTTAAACAAAAATTACATAAAAGCAAATCAAAAACAACACTATACACCTATTAGAAAAGCCAAAATCTGGAACACTGACAATACATAATCTTACCATATGATTCAGCAGCTGTGCTCCTTAGTATTTACTCAAAGAGTTCAAAAGTTTTATCATTAAAAAAGCCTGCACATAGATGTTTACAGCAGCTTTATTCGTAATTTCCAAAACTTGGAAGCAACTAAGATGTCTGTCAAGAAGTACCTGAAGAAGTAAACTGGGGTACATACACATAACAGAGTATTATTAAGTGAAACAAACCAATCTGGAAAGGCTATCTAATATGATTCCAACTCTATGACATCCCAGAAAAGGTAAAATGAGGGAGACAGTGAAAAGATCAATCAATGGCTGTGGGAATTTAGTGGAGGGAGGAATGAACATGCGGAGCACAAAGAACATTTAGTGCAGCAAAAAAACACTCTTTATGATAATATAACGGCAGACATGTCAACATAAATTTTCTTGAAACCCGAAGAATGTACACCCAATAATGAACCCTAACATAAACTATGAACTTTAAGTGATGATGGTGAGTCAATACAAGTTTATCTGGTGTAACAAATGTGCTACCCTGGTGGGAGACATTGGGAAGGGGGAGGCTATGATGTGGGGACAGGAGGCAGACGGGAATTCTCTATAACTTCTATTCAATTTGCTGTGAACCTAAAATTGCTCTTAAAAAGAAAACGAATCTTCAGACTGCTACTTCACTGAAATGCAAGTTCTTAGGTCTATGTGTATCTTTCCAATGGCTCTTTATGCACATTCAAGCAAATAAATGTATCCTCTCCCCTGACCCCGCCAAAATGGCAGATAATACCACACATGACTTAGGATGACCACTATCAAAAAACAAAAAATATCAAGTGTTGGAAAAAATGTGAAGAAACTGGATCCTTATGCATAGTTGAATGAAAAATAAATTAGTATAAACAGTATGAAAAAGTATGGATTTCTCAAAAAACTAATAATATAACTACACTATGATGCAGTCATCTCACTTTTGAGTATATATCCAAGAAAATTCAAAGGAG
>NW_006432224.1:2788385-2830556 GCF_000325575.1 Pteropus alecto | reverse complement strand
CCTGAACCTAACACTAACACTAACTCTAACCCTAAAACCTAACCCTACACTGATCCCTAAACCTAACACTAACCCTAAACCTAAAACTAACTGTAAACACTTACCCTAACCCTAAACCTAAACTTAACCCAAAGAGTACACCTCAACCTAAATCTAACCCTAAGCTTAACCCTAACCCTAACCCTAACTCTAACAATAACACTAACCCCTAACACTAAACCTATCCTGAAACCCTAAATCTAACACTAACCGTTAATCTAACGATTCCCAAAACCTAATCCTAACACTAAACCTAACTTAACACTAACCCTAACACTAGACACTAACCCTAACCCTATACCTAACACTAAACCATAACACTAACACTATCCTGAAAACCTAACCATAACCCTAACACTTACCCTAACCAAACCCTAACCTTAACCCTAACCATAATCTTAACGTAACCCTAACTCTACCCCTAACCTTAACACTAATTCTAACTCAAAACGTTTACCCTAACCCTAACCATAACCATAATCCAAACAGTAACCCAAATACTAACCTTAACTCTAACATTAAACGTAACAATGACCCTTACCCTAACCTTAACGTTACTCTAACCAGAACACTAATTATAACCCTAATCCTGTCCCAAACCCGAAACTTAATGTAACTATAAATCTAAACCTAACTTTAACGATAATCCTAACCCTAAACTATTAACCTTACCCTAAACCTAAACTTGACCCTAACATTAACCTTAACCCTAAACCTAACCCGAACCCTAACTTTAAACACTAGCCCTAATCCTAACACTAAACACTATCCTTAAACCTAACCGTAAGGTAAACCTAACCCTAACCCTAACTTTAAACACTAGCCCTGATCCTAACACTAAACACTATCCTTAAACCTAACCTTAAGGTAAACCTAACCCTAACCCTAACCCTAATCCTAACAATAATCCTAACTCTAACCTATTACCCTAACCGTAACGATAACTCTAACCCTAAATTTTACAGTAAGAATAACCCTAACCTGAACCCTTGACCTGAAACTTAACCCTAACGCTAATTTAAAAATGAAACAACTCTAACCCTAAACTAACCGTAAATCTAACCGAAAACTTAAATGTAACGCTAGCACTAACCCTAACCAAGATGCTAATCCTAAATCTAAAGTTAATCCTAAACCTAATTCTAAACCTAACCCTAAATATTACACTAAGAATGTCCCTAAACCTAATCTCAAATCCTAAACCTAACCCTAACCCTACCCTTGCCCTAACCGAACTCTAAACATAATGCTAATCCTAACTCTAACTCTAAACATATCCCTAACCCTAACCATAATCTTAACCCTAACCTTAAAGTGACCATAATCCTAACCCTATTGCTAACCCTAACACTAAACACGATGCCTAAAGCTATCCATTACATTAATTTAAAGCTAACCCTAACCCTAAACCTAACCCTAATCCTAACCTTAACCTTAATCATTTCCCTCACCTTAACGTAATCCTAACCCTAACCCTATCACTAATCCTAATATTACACTCTTACCCTACCCTAAACCTAACCTTAACACTAAGAGTAACCCTAACCTTAACCCTTAACCCTAAATTAATCCTAAACCTAAACCTAACCCTAACACTAATCCTAACTCAAACCTATTACTGTGACACTAACCCTAACCCTAACCCTAAATTTTACACTAATAATAATCCTAACCTTAACCACAGACCTCAAATCTACCCTAACTTTAATTTAACTCTAAAACTACCCCCAACCCTAATCCTAACACTAAACCCTAATGCTAAACATAACTCTAAACCCTAACCGTAACGCTTACTTTTACCTAGACCTAAATCTAAAGTTAATCCTACCCTAATCATAACTCTAACCCTAACCCTAACCATAACGTAACCCTAACTATAACCCTAACAGTAACACTAATCCTAACTCTAAACTCTTACCCGAAGCCTAAAGCTAAATTTAACCATAGCATTAACCAGAAACCTAACCCTAATACTAGCACTATCCCTAAACCTACTCACTAATCCTGACGCTAAACCTAAACTCTAACCTTAAGTTAATTCTAACCCTAACTCTATCACTAAAACTACTCCTAACTCTAAATTCTAACCCTAACCATAACCCTAACCTTAACCCTCACCGAAACTTAACCATAACAGTAACCTTAAACTAATCCTAACACTAACACTAATCCTAACACTAACCTAATACCCTAACTCTAACCCTAAAAATAACTGTAACCCTAACCCAAACCATAATGCTAAAATTAAACCTAACCCTAAACATAATCCTAACCGTAAGCCTAACACCAACCCTAAACCTAAAGCCTAAGCCTAAGCCTACCCCTAACCGTAACACTAACCCTAACCCTACCAATAACACTATTCCTAACTCTAAACTCTTAGCCTAACCCTACCCTAACATAACCCTAACCTTAACATAACCCGAACCATAACCCTAACCCTAAAAATAATCCTTACTATAAACACTTACCCGAACCCTAATCCTAACGTTAACCCTAAGAGTAACCCTAACCCTAATTCTAACGCAAATCCTAAAACTAAACACTATCACTATCCCTAACCCTAACCTTAACCTTAACGTAACTCTAACAATAACCTTACCCTAACACTAATCCTAACTCTAACCTATTATCCTAATCTTAACGCTAACTCTCACTATAAATTTTAAAGTAAAAATAACCCTAACTAGAACCCTTGACCCGAAATCTAACCCTAAAGCTAATTTAAGAATAAAACTAACGCTAACCATAAACTAACCCTTAATCTAACCGAAAATTTAAACATAACCTTAACACTAACCCAAAATCAGATCCTAAACCTAAATCTAAAGCTAATCCTAACCCTAATTCTAATCCTAACTCTAAATTTACATTAAGAATAACCCAAAATCTAAAGTCATAATATAACCCTAAACCTAATCCTAATTTCAACCATAACCCTAAGAGTAACCCTAACCCTAACCCTAACCCTATCACTAACCATAACGGTAAGCCTAACACCAATCCTAACTGGAAATTCTGAACCTAATCCTAACCCGAATCATAACCCTAAATTTTACAGTAACAATAACACTAACCTTAACACTTGACTCTAAACCTAACCCAGTCCCTAATTTAATTCTACAACTAACTATAACCCCAAACCTAACCTTACATCTAACCCAAAACTTAAAAGTAACCCTAACACTAAACTTAACAAAGATCCTAACCCGAAGCCTAACACCAACCCTAATCCTAAACCATAAACCTAACCCTAACCCTAAACCTAGCCCTACATTTTACACTAACAAAAACTTACGCTAATCCTAAACCTAATTTTAACCCTAACCCTAAATTTTACAATAAGAATAACCCTAAACCTAACTCCAAGACTAATCATAACCCTAAACCTAACACTAGTCTTAACCTTAGAGTAAAACTAACCCTATCTCTAACACGAAACCAAACCATAACCCTAAACCCTAACACTAAACCAAACCCTAAACCTAAGCCTATCTGAACCTAATCCTAACCGTAACTCTCATCCTAACCCTAACCCTAAACCTAACTGTAACCCTAACCATAACCATAAGTGCTAACCCTAACCCAAAATCCTACCCTAAGCTAACACTAAACCTAATCCTAAACTTAACCCTAAACATAACCCTAACCCTAACCCTAACCTTAATGTAACCCTAACACCAACCATAACGTTAATCCAAATTCTAAACTCTTACCCTAAACCTAAAACAAACCTTAACCCTAGTAGAGACCCTAACCCTAACCCTAACCCTAACCCTAAACCTAATCCTAACACTAACCCTAAACCTAACCCTAACCCACCTAACCCTAATTCTAACACAAATCCTAAGACTAATGCAATCTCTAAACTTTTACTCTAACCGTAACACTAACACTATACCTAACCCTAACTCTTAAGGTAACCCTAACCCTAATCTAAACCCAAAGAGTAAATCTAACCCTAACCCTAACTCTAACCCTAAAGTAACCTTAAACCTAACCCTAACCTTAACACTAATTTTAACTCTAAACTCTTAAACTAACCGACACCCTAAACTTAAACCTAACCTAAACTTAACCCTAACCGTAACACTGAAGTAATCCTAACCCTAATTCTAACCCTAACACTAATCAGAACTCTAAATTTTTACCCTGAAAAAAATCCTAAACATAACTGTAACCCTAACTGAAACTATTACGCCAAAACTACCCTAAACCTAACCCTATCCCTAACAGTAAGCCTAACAGAATCCTAACCATTAACCCTAACCCTAACCCTAACCCTAATACTAAACCTAACCCTCAACTTAACATAACCCTAACCCTAACATTAAACCTCACACTAATCCTACCTCTAAACTCTGACCCTAACCTTAACGTAACCCTAACACCAACCTAAAGCCTAACTTTAAACCTAGCCCTAACTTTAAACCTAAGCCTAACTTTAAACCTAGCCCTAATCCTAACACTAACTCGAACCATAACCATAACCATAATCTTTATGTAAACCTAACCTTAACCCTAACCGTAACACTTATCTTAAATCTAACCCTAAACTTAACCCTAACAGTAACCCTAACGCTAAAACTTAATCCTACCCCTAACCCTAACCCGAAACCGAACCTGAACCTTAACTCTAACCCTAAACTTATTGTTTAGGGTTAACCTGAACATAATCCTAACCCTAACCCTGAACATAATCCTAACCCTAATGGTAACCTTAACATAACCCTTAACTCTAACCCTAACCTAACATAAATCCTAACTCTAAACGCATACCCTATCCGTAACAGTGACCTGAACCCTAATGTAAACTTAACCCTAAATGTAATCCTAAACTACTCGTAACACTAACATTAAAGTAACCATAACCCTAAACTTAACCCTAACCCTAATCCTAACTGTAACTTCATTCCCTAACCCTAACTTGAAACATAACTTTAAACCTAAACCAAACCATAACGCATATCACCACAATATCCCTAACACTAAACCTAACCATAACACCAAACTTAACCCTAAACACTAAACTTAACCCAAACCCTAATTTAACTCTAAAACTAATTCTAATCCTACTCCTAACTATAAATCTAATTAATACCTTAAACGTAACCCTAATACTTACCATTACACAGATCCTAAACCTAAATCTAAAACATATCCCTACCCTAATTCTAATGCTAACTCTAAATTTTACACTACGAATAACCATAATCCGAGCCCTAAACCTCACGCTAATCTGAAACCTAAACCTAAACCTAACCCTAAAACTAACCGTAACCCTAACTCTAACTCTAACCCTAAACACTACCCCTAACCCTCATCCTAACCCTAATCTAAACCATAACCCTAACCTTAAAGTAACCCTAACACTAACCCTAACTCCAAATTATAAAACTAACTTTAACCCTAACCTTCACCCTAACCTAAAATTACCCCTAAGCATAACTAAAGTAATCGTAACCCTAATCCAAACCCTAATACTAAACATAATTCAAACATCATACACTAAAGTAATCTTAAACCTAACTGTAAATCCTAAACTAATCCTAACCCTAACATTAACGTAACCATAACCATAACCCTAACCCTAACACTAATGCTAATTCCAAACTCTTACCAGAAACCTAAACCTAAGCTTAACCGTAAAAGTAATCCTAACTTTAACCCTAACCTAACCTTAAACCTAACCCAAAAACTCTAACCCTAATCTAACCCTAACTCTAACTTTAACTTAACCTTAACCCTGGCCCTAGCCCTACCCCTAACCCTAGCACTAACACTAACCCTAAAAACTAAACCTAATCCTAACCCTACACCTAATACTAAACCTAACACTAAATATAACATAACACTAACCTTAATGTTCAACCTCACAATAATACTAAATCTAAATTCTTACCCTAACCATAAACCTCACCTTAAACCTAACCATAAACCTTACCCTAACCATAAACCTCACCTTAACCCTAACCCTAACACTAAACTTTGATCCTAACCCCAACCTTAACCCGAAACCGAACCCTAACTCTAACCTTAACCTCAACGTAACCCTAATCCTAACCATAACACTATTTCTAACTCTAACCTCATTCCCTAACCCTAACCTTAAACATAACTTTAAACCTAATCAAACCATAATGTTAAACCTAACATTATCCCTAACCCTAACCCCAAACCTAACACCTACCATAACCCTAAACCTAACCAAACACTAATTTAACGCTAAAACTAACACTAACCCTAACTCTAACAATAAATTTAACCAATTCCTTAAATGTAACTCTAATACTAACTGTTACTCAGATTCTAAACATAAATTTAAAACAAATACTTACCCTAATGCTAATGCTAACCCTAAATTTTACCCTAAGAATAACCATAATCCTAGCCCTAAACCTCACTTTAATCTCAAATCTAACCCTAAAACTAACCGTAACACTAACTCTAACTCTAAACACTAACTCTAACCCTCATCCTAACCCTAACCTAAACCATAACCCTAACCTTAAAGTAACCCTAACACTAACCCTAACCCTAACACTAATCCTAACTCAAAACTCTTACCCTAACTTTACCCTAACCTTAACCCTAACCTAAAATTGCCCCTAAGCATAACCCTCAACTAATCTTAACCCTAATCCTAACCCAAACACTAAAAATAATTCTATCATCATACCCTCATCCTAACCCTAAACATAACTGTAACCTAACCCAAAACATAACACTAAAACTAAACCTAACACTAATCATAAACCTAACCCTAACGTAACCCTAAACCTAACACTAATCCTAACACTAATCCGAACTCAAAACTCTTACTGTAACCCTAAAGCTAATCTTAACCCTTAAAGTAACCATTACCCTAAATCTAACACTAACCCTAAGCCTAACTCTAACCCTAACAGTAAACTCTAAACCTAACCTTAACCCTAAACCATAAACACCCCGAACCCTTACCCTTACCTAACTATAAACCTATACCTAAAACTAAACCTAAACCCTAACCCTAATACTAATTCTTACCCTAAACTAGTCCTGAACTTAACCCTTACCCTGACCCTAAACATAATCCTAACCCTAACCCTAACCTTAATGAAACCCTAACCCTAACACTAATCCAAATTCTAAACTCCTACACTAACCTTAACCCTAACCATTCACGTAACCCTAACTCTAAACTTAACTATAAACATAACCCTAACCCTAAACCTTAACATAACTCTAAATCTAACCCTAACACTAACACTAATCCTATCGCTAAACACCTACCCTAAACCTAAACCTAATCTTAAACGGAACAATAACCGTAACCCTATCCCTACCCCTAAATGTAAATCCTAACCACCCAACACTTACACTAACCCAAAGCTAAAAGTAACCCTAATTCTAATCCAAACCCCAAACTTTACACTAACAATAACCCTAACATTAATCCCTGACAGTACCGAAAAAAAAAACCCTAATTTAACTATAAAATTAACCCTAACCCTAACTCTAACCCGAACCCTATCCCAAACCTTAAACCCTATCCCTAAGCCTAAACCTTTCCCTAATCCCAAACCTAACTCTAACATTAACATAACCCTAACCCTAACCCTCACATTAAGCCTAACTTAATATTAAATCTAACCGTAACCCTAAACTATTCCTAACATCAATTCTAATCCTAACACTAACCCTAAACGTAACCCTAGCCCTTACACTAACCCTAAACCTAAACACTAACCCTAACACTAAACCTAAACCTAACCCCAATCCTAACCCTAACCCTAACCTTAACGTAACCCTAACTCTAAATATAACCATAACACTAATCCTAAACCTAAACTCTTACCCTAACCTTTACCTAAACTTAAGCCTAACATAATCTTAACACTAACTGTAACCTTAAACTAATTTTATCGCTAATCCTAACCCTATCACTAATCCTAACTCTAACCTCATACCATAACCCTAAACCTAAACATAACTGTAACCCTAACCCAAATCATAATTCCAAACCTAAACCTACCTGTAACCCAACACTAACCCTAAGCCTAACTCTCTCTCTAACCCAAAACCTGAAGTTGACCGTAAACTTAACCCTAATATTTAGATTAATAATAACCCTAACCATAATCCCTGACCCTAACCCTACTCCAAACACTAATTTAACTCTTTAACTAACTCTAACCCTAACCCTAACCCTGAATCTAACAAAAACCTTAATATAAACCTAAACATAACGCTAAGCCTTACCCTAACCCTAACCTTAAACCCTATCTAACCCCCACCCTTACAATAGCCTAACTCTAAACTTAACCTTAACTCTAAACCTAACCCTAACCCTAAGCTTAACCCTAACCTAAACTTAACCCTAAACTGTAACCCTAAACACCCACTAACCCTAATCCAGAAACTAACACTAATACTAACACTAAACTCTTACCCTAAACCTAACCCTAAACATAACTGCAACCCTAACCCTAATGCTAACCTTAACCCTACACTAAACCTAAGACAAACCTAACCTTAAACCCTAAACCGAACCCTAACTCTAAACCTAACAGAAACGCTAAATATAAAACTAACCCTAACCCTAACCCTAACGCTAAACCTAATACTAATCCTAACACTAATCTCTAGCCCTAACCCTAATTCTAACCTAACTCTAAATTTTACACTAACAAGAACACTAACATTAACTCCTGACCCCAAACAAATCCTAAGACTAATTTAACTCTAAAACTAACCCTAAACATAACCTGAACTCTAAATGTAACCCAAACCATAAACATAACCGTAACACTATCCCAAACCTAGATCCAAAACCTAAATCTAAAGCTACTTCTAACCATAATTCTAACACTAACCCTAAATTTTACACTTATAATAACCCTAACCCTAACCATAACCATATCCATAACACTAACAGTGAACTCTACACTAATCCTAACATTAAGCCCTAACCCTTACACTAACCTAACCCTAAACCTAACGCTTACCCTAAATCCTAACCCTAAACCTAACACTGAGCTTAAAACTAAACCTAACCCTAACGCTAACCTTAACCCTAACCTAATCTTAACCCTAACCATAACCCTAAACTAATCCTAACCCTATTTCAAAACTTAAAACTAATCCTTACTCTAACATCATATCCTAACACTAACCCTAAATATAAATGTAACCCTAAGCCAAAACATAACACTAAACCTAATCCTAACCCTAACCCAACCCTAACCCTAACTCTAAGCCTAACAGCAACCCTAATGCGAAACCCTAAAACTAACCCTAAACCTAACCCTAAACTTAACCTTAACCCTAAACTAAATTTAACCCTAACCATAACCCTAATCTAACCCAACCCTAACCCTAAGACTAACAAGCACTCTAAAGCTAAACCCTAAACTTGAACCTAACCCTAACGCTAACTCTAATTTATACACTTATAATAACCCTAACCCTAACTCCTGACCCTTAAACTAATACAAACCCAAATTTAACTCTTAAACTAACTCTAACTCTAATCCTAACCCATCTCTAACCAAAAACTTAAAAATAATACTAATACTCACCCTAACCCAGATTCTAACACTAAATCTAAAGGAATCCTAAACCTAATTCTAAAACTGAGCCTAAATTTTACAAAAAGAATAAACCTAACCCTAACCTTAACCCTAAACCTAACCCTATCCCTAACCCTAATTCTAAACCTAACTTTAACCCTAATCTTAACCTTAACACTAAGCCTATACCTAAATGTAACCCTAACACTAATCCTAACTCTAACCACTTGCCCTAACCCTAACCCAAACTAAAAACAAAACCCTAAAACAAAGCTCTAAGCCTAACCCTAAACCTAATGCTAAACTTAACACTCCCAGGAAACCTAACCCTAACACTCAAACTAACTCTAACCCTAACCCTAAGGCTAACGCTAAAACCTAACCTTAACCATAAACCGTACCCTAATCTAACCCTAAAGCTAACACTAATCCGAACCATAAACCTAACCCTAACCATAATACTAACCATAATCCAAACACTAACTTTAACGTAACCCTAACACTATCCCTGACCCTAACACTAAACCCTAATCCTAACCTTAACCCTAACCACCTAACCATGAAACCTAACACTAAACCTAACCCTAACTTAACCCTAAGCCTAATTCTGACACTAACACTATACTTAACTCGAAACTCTTACCCCTATCCTAAATCTCACATTAACTCCAACCTAAACTTAATGCAATCCGTAACTCTAAACTAATCCTAACCATAATCCTAAGCGTAACACTAATCCTAACTCAAACCTCATACTCTAACCATAATCCTAAACATAACTGTAATCTTAACCGAAACCATAAGGCTAAAAGTAAACTTACCCGTATCCCAACCCTAAAACTAAGCCTAACACCCACTCTAAACCTCAACCATGAACCTGAGCCTAACCCTAAACTGAACTCTAAATTTTACACTGATAATAACCCTAACCTTAACCTCTGACAAAAATCTATTCCACACTCTAATTTAAAACTTAAACTAACTCTAAAACTTACCCAAACCCTGAATCTAGCCAAAATTTAAAAGAAACCCTCAACCTAAACTTAACCCTAACTCTAACCCCAATGCTGACCCTAATCCTAACCATAACAATAAACCTTAACACTAACCCTAACCCCATACCATAACCCTTACTCTAAACCTAATGCTAACCTTAACCCTAACATTAACCTTAACACTAACCCTAACCCTAACACTAAAATAACCCTAAACCTAACCCTAACTCTAACCTTAACGAACCTCTAATCCTAATCCTAAACCTAGCACTAATCCTAACTCTAAAGTCTTATTCTAACCCTAACTCTAACCTTAACACTAACAGTAAGAATAAACCTAACAGTAAAACTAACCCTAACCCTAACCCTAACCCTAACCCTAACCCTAACCCTAATCATAACTCTAAACTCTTATCCTAATCCTAAAGCTAACCTTAATCTAACAGTAACTCTATTCCTAAATCTAACCTTATTTAACATAAACCTAACCTTAAGTTTAACCCTAAAAAATAACCCTAATCCTAACGCTAACCCTAAACCTAAGCCTAACCATAATCTTAATGTAAACCTAACCCTAACCTTAACCCTAATACTAATCCTAACTCTGCCCTATTACCCTGACCCAAACCTAACCGTAACTTTAATTTAACTCTAAAATTAACTCTAACTCTAACCCTAATCCTATATCTAATCCAAATTTTAAAAGTAACCCTAACACTAACCATAACCTAGAACATAACCCTAAATCAAAAGATAATCCTAACACTAATTCTAACCCTAACCTTAAATTTTACACTAATAATCACCCTAACCTTCACACCATACCTAAACCCTAACACTAAAATTAATGCTAATCTTAACCCTAACATTAATCGTAATCCTAACCCTAAACTTAATCCTAACAGTAACCCTAGCCCTAACCCTAAACATAACATTAACACTAAACACTAACTCTAACCCTTACCCTAACCCTAACCATAACGTAACACTAAACCTAACCCTTATGCTAACACTTATCCTAACTCTAACTTATTACACTAAGAATAATCCTAACCTAGACGCCAAGCCCTAACCCTAACCCTAAACCTAACGCTAATCTACGCCTTAACAGTAACCCTAACCCTAACCGTAACCCTAAACATAACCTTAACCCTAACCCTAAACACTATCCCTAATCCTAATCCTAACAATAACCCTAACCCTAAGCTTAACCTTAACCCTAAACCTAAAACTAACTTAACCCTAAATCTAACCCTAACCCTAAAACTAACCCTAACACTAAACTCTTAACCTAACCCTAAACCTAAACTTAGCGTAACAGTAACCGTATCACTAATCCTAACTGTCACTTTAGCTTAACTCTAATCCTAACCCGAACCCGTATCCTAAACCTAGCTTTTACACTAACTCTAAAATCTAACCCTAACCCTAAGCCGAACCTAAACCTAAGACTTACCCTAACCTTAACGTAACAATAACCCTAACCCTAACACTAATCCTAAGTCTAACCTCTCACCCTGATACTAACTCTAAGCCTAAACCTAAATTTTACACTAACAATAACCCTAAACTTAACCCCTGGCCCCAAATCGAACCCTAACACTAATTTAACTCTAAAACTAACTCTAATCGTAATCCTAATCTGAAATCTAACCCAAATTTTAAATGTAACCCTAACACTAACCCTAACCCAGATCATAACCCTAAATCTAAAGCTAATTCTAACACTAATTCTAACCGTAACCCTATATTTTACATTATGAATAACCCTACCCCAAGCCCCATATTTAACATTAACCTGAAACTTAAGGTTAAACTTAACCCTAACAATAACCATAACCCTAACCCTACTCTAAACCTAACCCTAATCCTAATTCTAACCTTAACCCTAACACTAACCCTCACCTTAACTCTAAACTTAAAGTAACCCTAACCCTAAACCTAAAGGTAACCCGAAAAGTAACCCTCACCCTCACCATCACCCTAACCCTAAACTCTAACCCTATCCCTAACCATATCCATAACCCTAACCCCAAACTTAAAAGTAACCCTAACACTAACCTTAATCCAGATTATATCTCTAAATCTAAAGCTAAACCTAACACTAATTCTAACCCTAACCCTAAATTTTACACTATGAATAACACTACCCCTAACCCCATACCTCAACACTAACCCAAAACTTAATGTTAAACTTAACCCTAACACTAATCCTCAATCTAACCCTAAGGTTAAAGTTACCCTAACCCTAAACCTAACACTTATCCTAACTCTAAACTCTTACCCTAACTCTAAACCTAAAGGTAACCCTAATAGTAAACCTAACCACAAAATTAACCCTAAACTTAACTTAAACCTAACTGTACTCCTATACTTATCCTAACCCTAATCATGACCCTAACACTAATCTTAACTCTAAACGCATACCCTAACCCTAACCCTAAACATAACTGTATTCCTACCACAAATCATAACGATAACCTAACCCTAAAACTAACCCTAAACCTAAGGCTAAAGCCAACCCTAAACCTAACCCTAACCTTAAACATAACAGTAACCCTAACTATAACCCTCATCCTACCCTAATCTTAAACCTAAACCTTAACCCTGACCCTAATCCTATCCCTACCCAAACTCAAACATTAAACGTAACCCTAACACTAACCTAAGCCCAGATCTTAACCTAAAATCTGAAGGTAATCCTAAAACTTCTATCCTAACCCTAAATTTTACACTAATAATAACAGTAACCCTAATACTAACGCTAACCGTAAACCTAAACCCTAACCCTAACACTAATCCTAACCCTAATCCTAACCCTAACACTAACCCTGACCCTAACTTAACCCTAACCCTTAACCTAAATCTAATCTTAAACCCAACCCTAACCATAAATCCAACGCTAATCCTAAATCTAAACCTAACATCAACCCTAAATCTAACCCTAAACCTAACCCTAAATTTTACAATAACAATAACTTTAAACTTAATCCCTGAACCCTAACCTAACCCTAACCCTAATTTAACTCTAAAAATAACTCTAACCCTAACCCTAAACTAAATCTAAACCAAACCTTCAACGAAACACTAACACTAACCCTAACCCAGCTCATAACACTAAAAATAAAGCTAATCCTTAACCTAATTTTAATGCTAAACCTAACCCTAACCCTAAACTAATCCTAAACCTAATCCTAACCATAACACTAATCCTAACTCTATCTCATAACATAATCCTAACCCTAAACATAACTGTAACCTAACCGAAACCAAAACACTAAAACTAACCCTAAATCTAACCCTAACCTTACTCTTAACGTAACACTAAACCTAATCCTAACCTTAAAACTAAACCCTAACTCTAACTCTAACCCTAACCCTAAACCTCACCCTAACTCTTACCTGAACCTAAACCTTAACCTACCCCTAACTGTAACCCTAACTCTAAACCTAACCTTAACGAAACCCTAACCCTTAGCCTAACGCTAAACTAATCCTAACTCTAAACTATTACCCTAACCCTAACCGTGACATTAACCATAACCTAAACTGAACCCTAACAGTAATCCTAAACTAGTGCTAACTCTAACCTTATGTAAACCTAAAATTAACCCTAACCCAAACACTAGCCCTAACCTTAAATCCTAACCCTAATACTTACACTAATCCTTACCCTAACACTAAACTATTCTAAATCTAAACTCTCATCCAAACCCTAACCTTAACCCTAACCGTAATCCTAAAATAATTCTAACCCTAAACCTAAACCTAAAATTAATACTAACACTAACCTCATACTATAACCCTAAACCTAAACATAACTGTAACCTAAAACAAACCGTAAATCTAAACCTAACCCTAACACTACCTCTCACTAATCCTAAACCCTAACAACTTTCCCTAACACTAACCCTAACAAAAAAGCCTAATCCTAACCCTAACCCTAACCCTAAGCTTAACTTTAAACTAAACTTAACCCTAAACCCTAACCCTAAACTAATCCTAACCCTAATTGAGACACTAACACTAATCATAACTCTAACTTCTTAACCTAACCTTAAACCTAAACATAACTGTAACCCTAACCCTAACTCTAATCCTAAACTTAACCCTAGGACAAACTTAACCCTAAACCCTAAACCTAACCCTAATCCTAAACCTAACTCTAACCCTAAAACTAATGATAACCCTAATCCTAGCAGTAACCCTAAACCTAAACCTAACACTAACCCTAACACTAATACAAACACTAATCCTATCTCTAAAATCTAGCCGTAAGCATAAACCTAACCCTAACCCTAAATTTTACACTAACAAGAACCCTAAGCGTAACTCCTCACCAAACCTAACCCTAAGCCTAATTTAATTCTAAAACTCACCCTAACCATAACTTGAACCGTAAGTCGAACCGAAGCCTTAAACGTAACCCTAAAACTAAACCTAACCGAAATCTGATCCCTAAATCTAAAGCTAATCCCAAACCTAATTGTAACTGTAACACTAAATTTTATACTAATAATAACCCTAACCCTAACCCTAACCATAACCATAACCATAACCCTAATACTGAACCCTACCGTAATCCTGACCTTAAACCCTAACCCTTACACTAACCTTAACCTAAACTTAACGCTTACCCAAAATCCTAAACCTATACCTAACCCTGAGCTTAAAACTAACCCTAACCCTAACCCTAACTTAACCCTAACCTAAACTTAAACCTAAACATAATCCTAAACTAATCCTAAACCTATTCCAAACCCTAACACTAATACTAACTCTAACATCATATCCTAACACTAACCCTAACCCCTAACCCTATCCCTTAACCCTAACCCTAAACCTAACCCTAACTCTAACCCTAAACCTAAACCCTAACTCTAACCCTAAACCTAAACCCTAACTCTAACCCTAAACCTAAACCCTAACTCTAACCCTAAACCTAAACCCTAACTCTAACCCTAAACCTAAACCCTAACTCTAACCCTAAACCTAAACCCTAACTCTAACCCTAAACCTAAACCCTAACTCTAACCCTAAACCTAAACCCTAACTCTAACCCTAAACCTAAACCCTAACTCTAACCCTAAACCTAAACCCTAACTCTAACCCTAAACCTAAACCCTAACTCTAACCCTAAACCTAAACCCTAACTCTAACCCTAAACCTAAACCCTAACTCTAACCCTAAACCTAAACCCTAACTCTAACCCTAAACCTAAACCCTAACTCTAACCCTAAACCTAAACCCTAACTCTAACCCTAACCTAAACCCTAACTCTAACCCTAATAAACCCTAACTCTAACCCGAACCCTAACGCTAAATTTTACACTAACAAACCCTGACCCCAAAGATAACGCTAATCCTAATTTAATTCTAAAACTAACTCTAACCTATCCTGAACCCTAAATCTAAGCCAAACCTGAACAGTAACCATAACACAAAACCTAACCCAATTCCTAACCATAAATTGAAAGCTAATCCTAACCATAATACTAACACTAACCCTAAATTTTACACAAAAATAAACCTAACCCTAACGCCATACCCTATCCCTAACACTAAACTTAACGTAACCCTAAAACTGACCCTAACCATAATGATAACCCTAACCCTAAACTTAAACATAACAGTCACGGTACGCCTAACTCTAACCCAAACCCTAACACTAACCCTAACCCTAAACACTAACTCTAACCCTAACCTTAACCCTAACACTAATCGTAACTCTAAGCTATTACCTTAACACTAACCGGAACCTAACCCTAAATTTTACACGTACAATCACCCTAACATTAACGCTTCACCATGAACACAACCCAAACCCTAATTTAACTCTAAAACTAACTCTAACCCTAAACCTAACCATAAATCTAACGCAAACCTTAAACGTAACCCTAACACTAATCCTAACCAAGATCCTAACCCTAAATCTAAAACTAAATCAAACTCTAATTCTAACCCTAACACTAAATTTTGACTAATAATAACCCTAAACCTAACTACAAACTCTAAACTTATCCCTACACCTAACATTAATCTTAACCCTCACAATAACCCTAACCCTAACACTCACACTTACCCTAACCTAAACTGTAACAATAGCCTTAAACCCTAATACAAATTCTAACACGAATCCTAACCCTAATCCTAACCATAATCCTAACCCTAACTGTAAAATAACCTTAACCATAACGCTAACCCTAACACCAAATCCTACTCTTAACCTAACCCTAAATCCTAAAACTAAACCGAACCCTTAACCTAACCCTAACTCTACTTCTAACACTAATGCTAACACTAAACACTTTCCCTAACCCTAACCCTAACCTTAAATCTCACCTAAACTTAACTTTAAGAATAACCCCAAAGTAAACATAACCCTAATCCTAACTCTAAAGCTAATATTATCTCTAACCTAATACCCTAACCCTAACACTAATCCTAAACCTGAACTTAACCCCTAACACTATTCCTAACTCTAAACACTTACCCTAACCCTAAACCTAAACTTAACACTAACAGTAACCCTAACACTAACCGTAACCATAACCCTAACCCAACTAAACGAAACCCTAACCCTAACCCTAAACCTAACACTAATCCTAACTCTAAATTCTTACCCTAATCCTAACCGTGACCTTAATACTAACTTGAAGTTAACCCTAATAGAACCTGAAACTACTTCTAATCTTAACCTTAATGTAATCCTAAACCTAACACTAACCTATCCTTAACAGTAACCTAAACTTAACCCTAACCATAACCCAAAACTAATCCTAAAACCAACACTAAGCTCTTATCCTAACAGTAGCGCTAAACAAAACTGTAAACCTAAAATAAACCATAACTCTAAAGCTAACCCTAACGCTAACCGTAATCCTAACCCTAACCCTATACCTACACTTAACCCTAACCTTAAGCCATACACTAATCCTAATCCTAAAACTAACACAACACTAAACCTAAAATCTAAACCTGACCCTAACCCTAACCATAACCCTAACTCTAACCCTAAAACTAAGTAACACCTAACTCTAAACCTATCCCTAACCCTAAGCCTAACCCTATACCTAATCCTAACCCTAACCCTAACCTTAACATAACCCAAACAGTAAACATAACCCAGAACCTAACCCTAAATCTAAAGCTAATCCTAACCCTAATTCTAATCCTAACCCTAAATTTGACACTAAGAATAATACTAATCCTAACCCCATACCCTAGCCCTAACCATAAACCTAATGCTAATCTTCAACCTAACAGTTACCTTAACCCTAATCCTAACCACAATCCTAACCCTAACTCTAAACACTAACCTAACCCTAACACTAACACTAAACCTAATGTTCTTCCTAACCCTAATGCTAAACTAATACTAACCCTAAACTTAACTCTAAAAGTAAAACTAACCCTAAACCTAATACTAACCCTAAACTAATCCTAAAACTAAACTCTTGCCCTAACCCTAACCCTAAAAATAACTGTAACTTAACCCAAAACATAACACAAAACATAACCCTAACCCAAAGCTAACCCTAACCCTAAACCAAAGCCTTAATGTAACCCCAAACATAAACCCACCTTAAGAGTATCCCTAAATCTAAAATCTTACCCTAACCATAAACCTAATCTTAAACCTAAGAGTAAACCCAAGCCTAAACTTAATCATAACCCTAACCCTACCCCTAACACTAATCCCTAAACCTAAACCTAATCCTAACCCTAACTCTAATCCTAACGCTAACCTTAACATAACCCTAACCCTAACACTAACACTAATTTTAACTTTAAACACTTGTTCTAACCCTAACCCTAACCATAACTCTAACTCTAACCTTAACCCCAACCCTAAAACTAAACCTAATACTAACCTTAACACAAACGCAAACACTAACCGCTAACCCTAACCCTAACCCTAAACCATAACCCTAACCCTATCCCTTACCAACACCTAACACTAACCCTTACTCTAATCCTAAACCTAACCATAACCCTAACCATAACCCTAACTTTAACGTAACCCTAACCCTAACACAAACCGTAAGCCTAATCCTAAACCTAACACTAACCCTAAACCTAACCCTAACCCTACCTTAACCCTAATAGTAACTCTTACATTAACGCTAATCATGACCTTAAACCAAACCTAAGCTTAACCCTAAGCGTAACCCTAAACTAATCCTAACCCTATTTCTAACCCTAACGCTAACCTTAATCCTAACCCTAAACCTAAGCATAACTGTAACCCTAACTCAAACCCTAACACTAACCCAAACCCTTAATGTAACCCTAAAAGTAACCCTAACCCTACCACTATTCCTAACTCTAAACTCTTACCCTAACCCTAAACCTAATCTTAACCCTAATAGTAACCCTAACCCTAACCCTAAACCTAATCTCAACCCTAATAGTAACCCTAACCCTGACCCTAACACTAATCCCTAACCCTACCCTAACCCTAACCCTAAGCTTAACCTTAAGATAACCATAACCCTAACACTAACACAAACACTAAAACCTACTTTGAACTCTTACCCTAATTGTAACCCTAAGCATAACAATAACTTGAACATTAACCCTAACCCTAAACCTAAACCTAATACTAAGTTATAATGCTAACCCTAAGCTTAACCCTAATGCTAATCCTAACACTAATACTAACCCTGAAATCAAACACTAACCCTAACACTAAACCAAACCCTAATCCTAACCCTAACCCTAAACTTAACCCTAATAGTAACTCTTACCATAATGCTAACCATAAACTTAAACCTTACCAAAACTTAACCGTAAACATACACCTTAACTAATCCTAACCCTATTAATAACCCTAACCCTAAACCTAAACCTAACACTAACTAAAACATAACTGTAAGCCTAAACCAAACCTTAACGCTAAACCTAACCCTCATCCTAACCCTAACCATAACCCTAACCCTAAACACAGAATCTGATCCTAAACCTAGCCATAACCCTAAATTTTACACTTATATTAAACCTAACCTTTACCCCTGACCTTAAACCTACTCCGAATCCTAATTTAACTCATAAACTAGCTCTAACCCTAAACCTAACCCTAAATTTAAGCTAAAACTTAAAAGTAATCCTTATATTGACCATAAATCAGATTCTAACCCTAAATCTAGACCTAAACCTAAGCCTAGTTCTAAACGTAACCCTAAATTTTACAATAAGTATAAACCTACCCTAAATTAACCATAAACTTAATGCAATCCCTAACTCTAATCCTAACACTAACACTAACCCTAAACTTAACCTTAAGAGTAAAGCTAACCGTAACCCTAATCCTAAAACTAATCCTAAATCCAACCTCTTCCCCTAACCCTAACACTAAGCCTAACCCTATGCTCAAACTCTAACCCTAACCCTTAACCTCATGCTAATATTAAACCTCATGGGAACCCTAACCCAAACACTCCCAATAACTCTAACTTAACTCTAACCTAACCCTAACACAAAATCTAAGCCAAAACTTAAACTTAACCCTAACACTAAACATAATCCAGTACCTAACCCTAAATCCAAAGGTAATCCGAAACTTAAGTCGAACCCTAACCCTAAATTTACAATAAGAATAACCCGAACTCTAAACCCATAACCTAACCCTAACCCTAAATCGAATGCTAACTCTAACAGTAACCATAACCCTAACCCTAACCTTGACGCTAACCCTAACCAGAACACTATACCCTAACATTAACTCTAAACTTAAATCCTAACCCTAAAGCTAACCATAACACATATCCTAACCCTAACCTTAACGTAACCCTAACCCTAACATAAAAACTAATCCTAACACTAAAATTTTACCCTAACCTTAATGTTAACCTTAACCTAACCTTAAACATAACAGTAACCCTAAACTAATCCTAAACCTAATCCTAACACTAACCCTAATCCTAACTCTAACCTGATACCTTAACCCTAACCCTAAACATAACTGTAACCCTAACCAAAGCATAACACTAAACTTAACCCTAACACTAACACTAACTCTAAGTCGAAGATCAACCCAAACCATAAGCCCTAAACCTAAACCTAACCATAAACCTAACCCAAAATTTTACACTAACAATAAACTTAACCTGAACTCCTGACCCTAATCCTATCCCAAACACTACATTAACTCTAAAACTAACTCTAACCATAAATCTGACCCTAAATCTAACCGAAAACTTTAATCTAACTCTAACACGAACCCTAATTTGGATGCTGACCCTAAATGTAAAGCTACTCCTAACCCTTATTTTAACCCTAACCCTAACACTAAACCTAACTATACTCTTATCCTATCCCTAAAGCTAAACTTAAATCTAACACTAACCCGAACGCTGACGCTACCAATAACCCCAAATCTAACCCTAAACCTAAAGCGTAACTCTAATTCTAACCCTAAAACTAACCCTAAATTTTACCCTACCAATAATCCTAACCTTAACCCCGACCACAAACATAACCGTAACCCTAATTTAACTCTGAAACTAACTCTAACCCTAAATCTAACCCTAAATTTAACACAAACCTAACACTAAACCTAACCCAGATTCTAACACTAAATCTAAAGCTAATCTTAACAAAAATTCTTACCCTAAACCTAAATTTTACACTAAAATAACCCTAACCCTAAACCCATACCCTACACTAACACTAAACTTAATGCAAATCTTAACTCTAACAACAGTAAACTTAACGCTAACCCTAACCCTAACCCTTACCCTAACCCTAATACTAAACCAGAACCCTAACCCTAAAACTAACCGTAACCCTAAACATAACCCTAAACCCTAACCCTTTCCATAAAACTAACCTTAACCATAACGTAATCCTAACCTTAACCCTAACACTAACACTAATCCTAAATCTAAAGTCTTACCATAACTCTAAGCCTAACATTACCCCTAACATAAATTGAACCCTAAAAGTAACCCTAAACTAATCCTAACCCTAAGCTAACCCTAACCTTAATATAAATGTAAGCCTAACGCTAACACTAAATCTAACTCTAAACTCATACCCTAACCCTAACCCTAAACCTAACCCCAACCCTAACCCGAACACTAAACCCTAACCCTAACCATAAACCTAACCCTAAATTTTACAATAACAAGAACCCTAAACTTAACACGTGACGTTAAACCTAATCCTAACCTTAATTTAACACTAAAACTAAATCTAACCCTAACCGAAATACTAAATCTAACCAAAACCTTAAATGTACCCTAAAACTAACACTAAACCAATTCCGAACCCTCAAACTAAAGCTAATTTTAACTCTAATTATAACCCTAACCCTAAATTTACATTAAGAATGACCCAAAATCTAAACCCATACCCTAATCCTAACCCTAAACCTAATGCTAACCTTTACACTAACAGTAATCCCAACCCTAACTCTATCCCCTAACCCTAACCTTAATAGTAACCCTAACCTTAAACCCTAACATTAACCCTAAACCTAAGCCTACCACTACCCATAATCCCAACCCTAACCTTAAGATTAATGTAATCATAAACCTAAATCAAACCCTAACACTAATCCTATCGAAACTCTTACCCTAATTCTAAATCTAACCTTAACCCTGACAGCAACACTAACCCTAACCCTATCCTTAAACCTAACCCTAAACCTAACACTGAACCTAACCCTATCCCTAGCCATAAACATAACACTAGACCCTAACCCTAACCTTCACCCTAACCCCAACTCTATCCCTAAACCTAACACTAAACATGAATGTCACCCTAACCAAAAGCATAACGCTAAATTTAAACCTAATGCTAACATTATCCTAGTCTAAGCTTAAACCAACCCTAACCCTAACCTAAACCTAAAACTGACCCTAAGCCTAAACCAAAATTTTAAACTAACAATAACCCTAATGATAACCCCTGACCCTAAACCAAAACCTAGCCCTAATTTAAATAAAATTATCTCAAAGCCTAACCCTAAACCTAAATCTAAAAGAAAACATAAACGTAACCCTAACCATAACCTTAACCCAGATCCTAACCCCAAAACTAAAGCTAATGCTAAACCTAATTCTACACCTAACCCTGAATTTTACACTAAGAATTACCTGACCCCTAACCTTTAAACCAAACCCTAACCCTAACCCTAGCTCTTACCCTAAGCTAACCTAATCTTCACCCTAACGCTAACACTAACCCTTAACCTAACTTAAACCTAAATCTAAACCTAAACCTAACTCTAAGCCTAAACCTAACCCTAAAATCAATCCTAACTCTAAACTCTTACCCTAACCCTAAATCTAACCTTAACGATAACAGTAACCCTAAACATAACCCTAACCCTAACCCTAATGCTAAAACCTAACCCTAGCCCAAACCCTAAACTAATCTTACCCTAACCTTAACATATCTCTTATCCTAACCCTAACCCTAACCCTAAAACTATTCCTAACTCTAAACTCTTATCCTACCAATAACCGTAACTTTAACCCTAACCTAAACTTAACCCTAAACATAACCCTAACTAAACCTAACTCTAATCCTAACTGTAACACTAATCCTAAATCTAACCTCTTACCGTAACCCTAGCCCTAAACATATCTGTAATGCTAACCCAAACTGTAACGCTAAAACTAATCCTAAACATAATCATAACCTAACCATAAGCCTAACAGCAACCCTAAACCTAAACTCTAAAGCTAAAGCCTACCCTAAACCTAGCCCTAACTCTAACCCGAACCCTAACCTTAATGTAAACCTAAGCGTTACCCTAACGCTAAAAGTAATCCTAAATCTAAACTCTAATCCTAAACCTATCCTTAACCCTAACAGTAACGCTATCCCTAACCGAAACCTAACCTTAACATAACCCTAACCCTAACCCTAAATCTAACACTAATATTAACTCTAAACTCTTAAAATAGCCCTAACCCTAACCTTAAGCCTAACAGTAACCCTAATCCTAACCCAACCCCTAACTCTAAACCTAACTGTAAATCTAATGCTAACCTTAACCCTAACAGTAGCCTAACCCTAACCCTAACGCTAACCTAACCCTAACCCTTACCCTAACACTACGTCCTAACAATAACCCTAATCTTTTACGTAAACCTAACACTAACACTAAACCTAACACTAATGCTAACTCTAAATTCTTACCCTAACAGTAAGCCTAACCCTAACCCGAACCTGAACCTTAACCCTAAGCCTTACACCAACCCTAATCCTAAATTCTAAACCTAACCCTAACCGTAACCCTAACTCTATATTTTACACTAACAATACCCTAACCTTAAATTCTGACCCTAAACCTAATCCAAACCATAAATTAACTCTAAACTAATGCTAACCCTAGCCCTAATCCTAAATCTTACCCAAAACTTAAACGTACACTTAACACTAACTCTAACCCAGATCCCAACTCTAAATCAAAAGCTAATCCTATTTCTAATTCTAAACTAACCCTAAATTTTACAATAAGAATAACCTTTAAACTAACTCGAACACTAACCCTAACCTTAAAACTAATGCTAATCTTAACCCTAACAGTAACCCTAACCCTAAAGCTAACACTAAAACCTAACCCTAATCCGAACCATCACTATAATGCTAAACCAAATCTTAACCCGGACCTTAACGTAACCCTAACTCTAAACCTAAACCTAACTCTACTCTTAAATCTAAACTCTTACCCAAATCTATATCTAACCTTAATCCTAACAGTAACGCTATCAGTAACCTAACCCTAAACTTAAAGTAAACCTAACCTAAACTTAAACCTAACACTAATCCTAACTCTAAACTCTTACCCTAACAATAATTCTAACCCTAACCCTAACATCAACGTAACCCTAACCAACGTAACGCTAACACTAATCTTAAATCTAAACTCTTACCCTAAACCTATCCGTGACCTTATCCTAACCTCAACTTAATGCTAACCATATACCTAAAATAAACCTAATCCTAACCTTAACTCCAACCCTAGCCATAACCATGACGTAACCCTAACCCTAACCCAAACCACATCATTAATCCTAAATATAAACTCTTATCCTAATCCTAAACCTAAATTTAACACTAACAGTAACCCTAACAATAACATTAAAGATACCCTAATCTTAACCCTAAACCTATCACTAATCCTAAAACTAAACTTTTACTCTAACCCTGAAACTAACCTTAACCTTAGCAGTAAACCTAACGCAAACATTAACCCTAACCCTATCGCTAACACAAACAATAAAACTAAACTCTTACTCTAACCCTAACCCTAACCTTAACTTTAACATAAACAACCATAACCGTAACCCTAAAGAAATCCTAAACCTAATATTAACCCTAACGCTAGTCGTAACTCTAACCTCATCCCTAACCCTAACGATAAACATAACTGCAACCCTAACGTAAACTATTACGCTCAATCTAACCCAAACACTAACACTATCCCTAACACCAACCCTAAAACTAAACCCTAAAGCTACCCCTAACCCTAATCCTAACCCTAAAATGTACAATAAAAATAACCCCAACCTTAAACCATGATTCTATACCTAACCAAAACCCAAATTTAACTCTAAAACAAGCCCTAACCCTAACCCTAACACTAACGTTAAAAATAACTCTAACCCTAACACAGATCCTAACCCTATATCTAAATCTAATCCTAACCCAGATTCTAACTCTAACTTTAAATTTACACTAAGAATAACACCATATCTTAATCCTAACCCTAGCCGGAACCCTAATCTTAACCATAATACTAAATCCTAATTCTAACTCTAACCCTTACCTGACTTAACCCTAAACCTAACCCTAACCCAACCTTAACTCCAACCCTAAACCTAACCTCAATGTAACCCTAATCTCTAACCCTAACCCTAAAGCTTACTCTAACCTAACCTAAATCTTACCCAAACCCTAACTCTAACCTAACTTTAACCCTAAACTTAACATAACCCTAATCCTAACCCAAACCTGAACCCTACCCTAAACCTAACCTGAACACTAACCCTAACGCTAACCTTAAAACAACCCTAACACTAACACTTATCCTAACTCTAAACTCTTAACATAACTCGAACCCTAACCTTAACTCTAACCTGAACTTAACTCTAACTGTAACCCTAAACTAAATCTAACCTTGATCCTAACCCTAACACTAATCCTAACTCTAACCTCACAACCTAATGCTAAAGCAAAACATGACTATAGGTCTAACCCAAATTATGTCTCTAAAACAAACACAAAACCTAACCCTAAACCTAACCCTAACACTGACCTTAATGTAACCCTAAACCTAAACTTAACCCTAATCCTAATCCTAACACTAAACCTAACCCTAACCTTAACATAATCCTAACTCTAAATTCTTACCCTAAAGCTAAACCTAAACTTAACCATAACAGTAACCCTAATCCTAAAAACTAAACCTAAACCTATCCCGAAACCTAACCCTAAATTTTACACTAACAATAACCATAACCTTAACACTTAATCCTAAAGCTAAACCTAACCTTATTTAACTCTAAAATTAACTCTAACCCTAACCTTAATAATAAATCTAATCGAAGCCTTAATCTAACCCTAAACCATATCCCAAACCTCAATCTAAAGCTAATTTTAACCCTAATTATAACCCTAACCCTAAATTTACACTAAGAATGACACACCCATAACCCCATAAACTAGGGTTAGAGTTAGGGTTATGTTAAAGTTAGGGTTAGGGTTAGGATTAGTGTTACTGTTAGGGTTAAGCTTAGGTTAGTAAGAAAGTAAGAGTTTAGAGTTAGGATTAGTGTTAGGATTAGGGTTAGGGTTAGGGTTACGTTTTGGTTAGGATTCGGATTAAATTTAGGGTTAGTGTTAGAGTTAACACTAACTCTAATCCTAGGGTTATGTTAAGGTTAGGTTTAGTGTTAGGTTTAGGGTTTAGGGTTAGGTTTAGGGTTAGGGTTTGGGTTCGTTTTAGAGTTATGATTTGGGTTAGGCCTATAGTCATGTTTTGCTTTAGCGTTAGGTTGTCAGGTTAGAGTTAGGATTTGGATTAAGTTTAGGGTTAGTGTTAGAATTCTAAACCCAAAACACACGAAATTTAAACAAAATTTTAAATGTAATTTTAACATTAACTGTTACCCGGATCCTAACCCTAAATCGAAAGTTAATCCTAACCCTCATTTTAACCCTAACCCTCATTTTTGTCTAAAAATAACCCTAACTCTAAACCCATATGCTAACCCAAACCCTAAATCTAATGCTAACCTTACTTCTAATAGTAACCCTAACAATAACACTATCCTTAACCCTAACCCTAACCCTCACCCTAACCCCATCCCTAGCCTTAACCCTAACCATATTGCTAAACCCTAACCGTAACCATAACACTAACCCTAACCCAAACCTAAACATAATCCTAATCAGATATAACCCAAACGTTAAACATTCCCTAACACTAACACTAACACAGATCCTAACCCTAAATCTAAACCTAAACCTAAAACTAATTGTAAACCTAACACAAACTTTTACACTAAGAATAACCAGTCTCTAAGTACATATCCTAAACCAAACCCTAAACGTAATGCTAAACTTTCCCCGAACAGTAAAGCTAAACCTAACCCTAAACCTAAACCTCAACTAACCTACCTCTAAACCTAATTCTCAACCTAACAATAACCCTAAACTTCAACCTGTCCCTAAACCCTAATCATAATCCTAACCTTATGCCTAAAACTAACCCCAAAAGTATACCTAACCCTAACCCTAACCATAACTATAACCTTAAAGTATCCCTAACCATAACCCTACCCTAACACGAATCTTAACTCAAAAAGCATACCCTAACCCTAAACCCCAACATTAAACCTAACCTTAAAAGATAACCATTACCAAAACCCTTACCGCAACCTAAACCTAAACCTAACCCTAACCATACACTAACCCAAACCCTAATCCTAACCTTAATATAACCCTGCACTAATCCTAACAATAACACTGATCATAACTCTAATCTCTTACCGTAAACCTAAACCTAACATTAAACTTAACAGTAACCCTAAACATAATCCTAATTACAACCCTAACCTTAACCCTAACCATTAGTTAACCCTAAACCTAACCCTAATACTAACACTAACTTTAACTCCAAACTCTTACAATAATCCTATACCTAACCTTAACCCTAACAGTAACCCTAACCGTAGCTCTAAACGTAACACTAAAACTAACTCTAAACATTAACTATAACCACAGCCATTACCCTGACTTAAACCTAAACTGAACCCTAACCTTAACCATAACCCTAAACCTAAACTTAACCCTAACTATAACTCTAACCTTATCGTAATCCTAACCCTAACCCTAATTCTAACACTGATCATATCTCCTAAAGCTTACACTAACATAAACTTAAACTTAAGCCTAAAAGTAACCCTATCCCTAACCCTAACCTTAACCTTAACGTAACCCTAACCTTAACCCTACCCCTAATACTAATCCTAACTCTATACTCTTACCCTAAACCTAAATATAACCTTAACCCTAACATTAACCCTAAACCTAAACCTAACCTTAACCCTAACCCTAATCTGAAACACTAACCCTAACCCTGACCCTAACCCTAACCCTAACACTAACTATAACACTAATACTAACTCTAACCAATTATCCTAACCATAACCTTAACCCTAAGCCTAAATTTTACACTAACAATAACTCTAACCCTATCCCATGACCTGAAACCTAACCATAACCCTAAAGCAAACACCAACCCTAACCCTAACCCTAACCCTAAAACCTAACCTTAACCATAACCATAACATTAATTCTAACTCTAAACGCTTACCCTAAAAATAAAGCTATCCTTAATCTAACAGTAACCCTATCCCTAACCCTAAGCCTAACTTTAACATAACGCTAACCATATGCCTAAACCTAAAACTAATCCTAACTCTAAACTCTAAACTGAACCTTAACCCTAACCCTAACCCTAACCCTAACTCTAAACACTAACCCTAGTCCTAACCTGGACCCTAATCCTAAACGTAACCCTAACCTTAACGTAACCCTAATCCTAACCAAAATCTTCAAACTAATTTTAACTCTAACATATTACCCTGACACTAACCCTAACACTAATCCTAAATTTTACACTAGCAATAACCCGATTCTTATCCACTGACCACAAACCTAACCCTAATCCTACTTTAACTCTAAAACTAACTCTAATCCTAACCCAAATCCTAAATCTAACACAAATTTTAAACGTAACCCTAACACTAACCATAACCGAGAGCATAACCCTAAATCTAAAGCTAATCCTTTCACTAATTCTAACATTAACCCTAAATTTTGCACTGAGAATAACCCTAACACTTACACCATACCACAACCCTACCCTAAAATTAACGGTAATCTTAACCCTAACAGTATCCCACACCCTAACTCTAACCCTAATTCTAATTTTAATCCAACCTCTAAACTCTTATCCTAACCATAACCCTAACCTAAACTTAATGTTAACCGTAACCCTAAACTAATCAGAACACTAACTCTAACCCTAACACTAATTCTAAAAACAACCTCATACTCAAATCCTAAACCTAAATATAACTGTAACAATAAGGGTAACCCTAAAAATAATCCTTAACCCTAACCTTAACTTAACCCTAACCCTAACTCTAACACTAATTCTAACTATAAACTCTTACCCAAACTCTAACCCTAACCCTAACATTAACCCTAAACTAAACTTAACCCTCACCGTACCCTAGATTAATCCTAACCCTAATCCAAACACTAACACTTATCCTACCTCTAACCTCAAAACCTAACCATAACAATAAACTTAACTGTAATCCTAACCGAAACTAAAATGGTAAACCTAACTCTAAGCCTAACCCTAACCCTAACACTAACCCTAACATCAACCCTAACTCGAAACCGGAAACCCAACCCTAACCCTAACCCTAAACCTAAAGTTAACCCCTGACCCTAAACCTAATTGAAACCCTAATTTTTCTCTAAAACTAACTCTAACCCTAACCCTAACCTTAAATCTAACCGAAACTTAAACATAAACCTAACACTAACCTTAACCCAGATCATAACTCTAAATCTAAACCTAATCCTAACCCTAAATTTTACACTAAGCATAACCCTAAGCATAAGCAGATAACCTAAACCTAACCCTAAATCTAATGCTAATCATAACCCTAACGGCCCTAACCTTAACTCAAACTCTAACACCAAATCTAAACCCTAACCCTAACCCTAATCCTATCCCTAACCCTAACACTATCCCTAACTCTAATCCTAACGCTAACCCTAAACCTAACCATAACACTATCCTAATTCTGACCTCTTACCTTAATCCTAAACCTAACCTTAACCCTAATAGTAACTCTATTCCTAACGGGACCCTAACCTTAACGTAACCCTAATATTAACCCTAAACCTAACACTAATCCTAACTCTAAAGTCTTAACCTAAACCTTACTCTAGCATAAACAAACAATATGCCTAATCCTAACCCTAAACCTTACCTTAACCTGAACCCTAACCCTAAACTCTAACCCTAAGCCTAACCTGAACCCTAACCCTAATTCTAACTCTAAAGTCTTATCCTACCCTAACCCTAATACTAACCTTAACCCTAACAGTAACTCTAAACCTAACCCCAACCCTAAACCTAATTATAAACCTAAACCTAACCCTAATCATAATCCTAATCCTACTTTAATGTAACCCAAACACTAACCCTAACCCTAACACTAGTCATAACTCTAAACTCTTACCCTAACCTTAAACCTAAACTTAAGCTGACAGTAACCCTATCCCAAACCATGACACTAAACTTAACATAACCCTAACCCTACGTCTAACCCTAAAAAGTAACCCTAATTCTAACCCTAACCCTAAACCTAAACCTAACCCTACTTTTAACATAAAATAACCACAATCTTAACTCTAATACTAATCCTAACTCAACCTATTACCCCGACTGAAATCTAACCCTAGCCCTAATTTAACTCGAAAATTAACACTAACCCTAACCCTAATCATAAATCTAACCCAAATTTGAAAAAAATAACCATAAGACTAACCATAATCCAGAACAAAACCCTAAATCTAAAGATAATACGAACATTAATTCTAAACCTAACCCTAAATTTTACACTAAAAATAACCCTAACTTTTACACGATACCTAAACCCTGACCCTAAAATTAATGCTAATCTTAACCCTTACAGTAAACTTAACCATAAACCTAAACTTAACCATAACAGTAACCCTAACCCTAACCCTTATGCTAACACTTATCCTAATTCTAACCTATTACCCTGACACTGACCCTAACCCTAAGCCTAAATTTAGCACTAACAATAACTCTAACATTGACCCATGACTCCAAACAAAACACTAACCCTAATTTAACTCTAAACTAACACTAACTCTAACCATAACCCTAAATAAAATCCAAACCCTAAATTAAACCTAACACTAACCATAACCGAAATCCTAATCCTAAATATAAAGGTAATCGTAACACGAATACTAACCGTAACTCTAAATTTTACACAATAAAAAACCCTACCCCTAACCCCATACTTTAATACTAACCCGAAACTTAACGTTAAACTTAACAATAACCATAAACCTAACCATAACCCTAAGCCTAACCCTAATCCTGACTCTAACACTAACCCTAAAACTAACCCTCACGCTAACTCTAACCTAAAAGTAACCCTAACCCTAAATGTATCACTAATCCTAACTCTAAACCCTTACCCTAACCCCAAAACTAAAGATGACCTTAAGAGTAACCCTAGCCCTAAACTTAACCCTAAACTTAACTTACACCTAACTGTAACCCTAAACTTATCCTAACACTAATCATAACCCTAACACTGATCTTACCTCGAACTTCTTACCATAACCCAAACCCTAACATAACTGAATCCTTACAACAAATCAAAATGATAAAATTAACCCTAACCCTAACCCGAAACCCAAGCCTAACACCAACCCTAAACCTAAACCTAAACTTAACCCTAATAGTAACCCTAACCCTAAACTTCACCCTAACCATAATCCTAACCCTAATCCCTAACCCAAACCAAATTTCTAACCCGAAACTGAAACGTAAACCTAGCACTCATCCTAATCCAGATCCTAACTGTAAATCTAAAGCTAATCTTAACCTTAATTCTACCCTAACCCTAAATTTTACACTAAGAATAGCCCTAACCCTAACACTAACCCTAAATCTAACATTTATCCTAACTCTAAACTCTTACTCTAACCCTAAACGTAACCTTAACCCTAACAGTAACCCTATCCCTAACCCTAAACCTAACTTTAACATAACCCGAAACCTAACCCTAACATTAACACGAGCCCTAACCCTAACCCTAAGGACTAACCTAACCCAATCCTAACCTAAATCTAAACCTTACCCTAATTTTAACGTAACCCTAACCCTAACCATAACCCTAACACTAATCCTAACTCTAGCATATTACCCTGACACTAACCCTGACCCTAAATGTAAATTTTGCACTAACAATAACCCTAAGTTTGATCAATGATATCAAATATAACCCTAACCCAAATTTAACTTTAAAACTAATTCTAAACCTAACCCTATCCTAAATGTAACCCAAATTTTAAACATAACGATAAAACACTAACATTAACCCAGATCATAACCATGATTCTAAAGCTAATCCTAACACAAATTCAAACCCTAACCCTAAATTTTACACTATGAATAACCCTAAACATAACCGTAAACCAAACCTTAAACCTAACCTAAACCTAAAGCTAACCCTAATCTAACCATAAACATAAACCTAACCCTAACCAAAACCCAAACCCTAACCTTAACATAATCCTATACATAACTCTAACACTAACAGTAATCCTAAAGGTAAACTCTTACCGTAACCAAAAACCTAAACTTAACCCCATCAGTAACATTAACACTAACCCTAACCCTAACCCTAACGCTAACCCTAACTTTAAGTTAACCCTAAACCTATCCCTAACCCTAACAATAATCTTAACTCTGAACACTTACTCAAACCATAATCCTAAACTTAACCTTACCTAAACTTAACCATAACCGTAACCCTAAATTAATCCTATCCCTAATCCTAACCCTACCACTAATCCTAACACTAACCTCATACCCTAGCCATGATCCTAAACATAATGGTAACACTACCCAACCATAACGCTAAAAATAAACCTAACTCTACACCAAACACTGAACCTAAGCCTAACAACAAACCTAACACTAAAGCCTAAACCTAAACCTAACCCTAACCGCAACCCTAACCCTAACTCTAACCTTAATGTAACCCTAACCTTAACCCTAACAGTAACCCTAACCCTAACCCTAAACCCTAAAGCTAACTCTAACACAATATTTTACACTAACAATAAATATAACATGGACACCTCACCACAAACAGAACCCAAACCCTGATTTAAGTCTAAAACTAACTGACCGTAACACTAACCCTAAATAAACCTAAACCTTAAGCGTAATCCTAACAATAACCATAACCCATACCCTAAACCTTAATCGAAAGCTAATCATAACCATAATTTTAACACTAACCCTAAATTTTACCCTAAGAATAATCCTAACCCTAATCCATACCTTACTCCTAACTGAAAAGCTAACGGTAATCTTAATCCTAACAATAATCCTAACTCTAACCCTAACGTTAACACTATTCCTAACTCTAAACTCTTACCCTAACCCTAACCTTATCCCTAATCCAAACCCTAACCCTAACACTAAACGCTATCTAGAAACCTAACACTAATCCCTGAACCTCAGCCTAAACCTTACACTAACCTAACCCTAAACCTAACCCAAACACTAAACGTAACCCTAACAATAATTCTAACACTAAACCCTAACCTAACCCTAACAATAACCCTAACGCTAATTCTAACCATAACAATAATCCTAACTCTAAACTCATACCCTAACACTTACTCTAAGCTCAAGCCTAAAAAACTTTACCCTAAATGTAACCCTAACCTAACCCTAAACTTATTCCTAAAACTAACACTATTTCTAACTCAAACCGCATACACTAACATTGACACTAAACATAACAAAACCTTCCCAAAACATAGCGCTAAACGTAATCCTAACCTAACCCTAACTCTAACCCTAACCTCAACCATTAACTTAACCCTAACCGTAATCCTAACCCTAAAACTAACCGAAACTTTAACTGTAATCCTAGCAGTTCCCGTAACCAGGTCCTAACCATAAATGTAAAGTTAATCCTAACCCTTTTTCTAACCCAAACTCTTAATTTACACTAAGAATAACTTGAACTCTAAACTTATTCCCTAACCCTAACACTAACCGTAACCTTAACCCTAACACTAAATCCTAACCCAAACCTTAACTCTAAACCTTAAGACTAACCCTAACCATTACTCTAACCTAACTTTAAACTCAACTCTAACCCTAACTTAACGTAATCCTAACCCTAAACCTAACGCTAAATTTTAAACTAACAAGAGCTAACACTAACGCCTGACCCCAAATCTAACCCAAACCCTAATTTAACTCTAAAATTAACTCTAACTTTAACCCTAACTCTAACCCAAACCTTAAAAGTAATCCTAACATTAACCCTAATCCAGATCTTGAATCTAAATATAAAGATAATTATAACCCTATTTCTAACCTTAAACTAAATTTTATACGAACAATAAAACTAACCCTAAACACATACACTAACCCAAATGTACACCTAATGCTAACCATAAGCCTAACAGTAACCCTAACCCTAACCCTAACCCTAAATCTAACCCTAATCCTAACCCTCTCCCTAACCTAACCTTAACTTAACCCTAACGCTAATCCTAACCTTAAATCTAAAACTAATCCTAAACCTTATTCTAATCCTAACCCTAAACCTAATGCTAACCTTAATGCTAACATTATTCCTACCACAAAAGATAACCCTAACAGTAATCCTAACTCAAAACCTAACCCTAAATTTTCCACTAAAAAGAAATCTAACCTTAACCCTTGACCCTCAACTGAACTCTAACTCTAATTTAACTATAACCCTAAACCCTAACACTAAATCTAAACCTAACACAAACGAAACGCTAAATTTTACAGTAACAATAACCCTAACCTTAACCCCTGACCGCAAAACTAACCCTAACCCTAATTTAACACTAAAACTAAACCTAACCCTAATTCTAATTTAACTCTAACTAACCCCAAAACTAACCCTACACCTAACGCTAACGCTATCCCTAACACTAAGCCTGACACTGACACAAATCCAAATGCTAACCGTAACCGTAACTCTAAGTCTAAAACAAAACCCTAACCCTAACCCTAACCCTTACTCTAATATAACCCTAAAACTGATCCTAACCCTAACACTAACCCTAAACCTAACCCTAACCTTAGTGTAACACTAACCCTAACCCGAAAACTAAATCTGACTCTAACACTAAACTCTAACCCTAACCTTAACCCTAACACTAAACCTGATCCTAACTCTAACAGTAACCATAACTCTAACCCTACCCTACCCTAACTCTTACACTAAGTAGGTCAATAAACTCTAATACTAACGCTAAAACACACCTTAACACTAACCGTAACTCTAACTCTAACCTAACCTTACCCTAACACTAACACTAAAACTAAACCTTAACCCTAACACTAAAACCTAACACTTATCCTAAACCTAAATACTAACCCGAACCATTACACTTACCCTAAACTAAACCTAAACCTAACCCTAACCCTAACCCTAACACTAACCCTATCCTTAAATTTAACACTAATACTAATCCTAAACTTTTACCCTACTCTAAACCTAAACTTAACCCTAACAGTAACCCTAACCTTAAACCTAACCCTAACCCTAAACCTAACCCTAACCCTATTTTAAATTAACCATAACCCTAAAGCTAACCAAATGTAACCCTAATGCTAACACTAATCCTAACACTAATACTAAGTCTAAACTCTTACGCTAACACTAAATCTACCCTTAATGCTAACAAATCCTAACCCTAAACTAAAACCTAACCCTAATCCTTACCTACCTAACTTAAAGCCTAACCCTAACACTAATCCTAACTCTAAACTCTTACCCTAACCGTAACCATAAACTTAACCCTAACATAAACTTAACCCTAACCGTAACCCTTAACTATTTATAATCCTAATCATAACACTAACACTAATCCTAATTCTAAAGTCAAACCATAACCCTAACCCTAATGCTATCCCTAAACACTAACCCTAACCTTAACCCTAACCGTAACTCTACATTTAAAGTAACTCTAAGCCTACATCTAACCCTAACCTTAATGTAACTCTAACCTTACTGCTAATACTAATACTAATCTTAGTCTTAAGTCTTACCCTAACCCTCATCCTAACCTTAACCCTAACAGTAACCCTAACCCTAACACTAACCCTAAACCTAAAACCTGACCCTAACACTAACCTCACCCAAATCCGAACACTAACCCTAAAACTAACCTTAACGTAACCAGAACGCTAACCTTAAACCTAATCCTAACCACAAACCTACCTTAACGTAATGCCAACCCTAACCCTAACCCTTACCCTAACTCTAACCCTGATCCTAAACCATAACCCTAAACCTAATCCTAAACCAAACCCCAATCCAAACATTAAACGTAACCCTAATACTAAACCGAACCCAGATTCTACACTAATCTAAAGCTAATCCTAACCTTAATTCAAACCCTAACCCTAAACTGACCCAAGAATAACCTGAACTCAAAACCATTACCCTAAACCTAAACCTAAACCTAAGGCTAAACATAACACTAATAGTAACCTTAACACTAACCCTAACTCTAAACTCTAACCCTAATCGTCACCCTAACCGTATTCCTAATCCCAACTCTAAATTCTTTCCTGAACACTAACCCTAACCCTAAACTTAACCATAAAACCTAACACTAACACTAACCATAAAACCGAACCCTAAACTTAACCCTAACCCTAACAATAATCCTAACTCTAAACTCTTACCCTAATGCTAAACCTAACCATCACCATAACAGTACCCTAACTCTACTCCTGCCTACTCCTAACCCTAACTCTAACCCTAACCTTAAGGTAACTCTAACAATAACACTAAACCCTATCCCTAATCGTAACTTTAACCCTAGCCCTAATCCTAACCTTAACGTATAGCTTGACGTAACATACACACTAACAGTAAAACAAACCCTAAACCTAACCTTAACCCTAGCCCTAATCCTAACACTAATCCTAACTCTAAACTCTTATCCTAACCATAACGCTAACTTTAAGCCTAATAGTAACCCTAACCCTAACCATAACCGAAAACTTAATCCTAACTTTAACGTAACCCTAACTCTAACCCTAATATTAATACTACTCCTAACTCCAAACTCTTACCCTAGAACCTAACCCTAAACTTGACCCTAAGCTAAACATAACCTTAACCGTAACCCTAAACTAATCCTAAACCATATCCTAACCCTAACACTAATCCTAACTCCAAGCTCATACCCTAACACATACCTTAAAAACACCTATGACCATAACCCAAACCATAAGGCTAAACCTAACCCTAACCCTAAACCTAACTCTAAGCCTAATCCTAAACCTAACTTTAACCCTAACCATAACTCTAACCCTAATTCTAATGCTAACCCTAACCTGAACCCGAACCTTATCCAAAATGTAACCCTAACTTTAACCCTAACCCTAACACTACACCTAACTCTAAACACTTACCCTAACCTTACCCCAAACCTAACCCTAATCCTATTTTAACTCTAAAACTAACTTTAACCCTATCTGAACCATAAATATAACCAAAACCTTAAACGTAACCCTAACAGTAACCGTAACCCAGATGCTAACCCTAAATCTAAAGCTAATCCTAACCCTAATTGTAAACTTAACCCTAAATTTTACACTAAGATAACTCTTATCCTAACCCCTTACCCTTACCCTAACCCTAAATCTAATGTTAAACTTAACCTTAACAATAACCCTAAGCCTAATCATAAACCTACACAAACCCTAATCCTATACCAAACCCTAATCCTAAACCGCACCCAATTTCCAACCATAACACTAACCATAATGCTAAATGAAACTTAACCTGATCCCTAACATGAACACTAATTCTAACTCTAAACTCTTACCCTAATCCTAACACTAACATAAATCCTAACCTAAACTTAACCTTAACCATAACCTCTAACTAATTCTAACCCTAATCCAAACCCTAACACTAATCTTAACACTAAACTCTTACCCTAACCTTAACCTAACCTTAACCCTAACAGTAATCCTAACCGAAACCCTAACCCTAACACGAATCCTAACTCTAAACTCCTACCCTAACATTAAACCTAATCTGAAACCTAACAGTAACCCTAACCCTAACACTAAACCCTAACCCTAATCCGAAACCTAAACCATAACCCTCACCCGAACCTTAACGTAACCCTAACCCTAAATCTAACGCTAACTAATCCTAAATGTAACCTCTTACCATAACTCTAACGCTAACATTACTATAACACTCACTATAACGCTAAAACCTAACGCTAACCCTAACCTAAACCATAACCCTAACCCTAAGCTTAACGTAATCCTCAACCTAACTCTACCGCTAACACTAATCCTAAATCTAAACTCTTACCCTAACCCTAACCCTAACCTTAAGCATAATCAGAACTTAACCCTAACCGTAAGCCAAAATTAATCCTAAACCGAATCATAACCCTAACATTTATCCTAACTCTAAACTCGTAGACTAACCCTAACCCTAAACATAACTGTAAACCTAAGCCAAACCATATGCTAAAGCTAACACAAATACTAACTATAACCCTAACCCTAACCCTAATCCTGAACATAATCCTAATCCTAACCCTAAACCGAAAAAAAATTTTAACTCTAAACAGTTACCCTAATCCTAAACCTAACCTTAACCCTAACAGTAAGGCTAAGTCTAAACCTAACCCTAACACAAACTCTAACCCTAACCCTAACACTAAACCCTAACCCTATCCCTAAACCTAACACTAACTCAAATCCTAAACACTAACACTAACCCTAACACGAGCCCTATTCCTAACCCTAACCTTAACGCTAACACTAATCTTAACTCTAACCTCTTACCCTAACCCTAAACGTAACCCTAACCCTAAATTTTACACTAACAATAACCCTAAACTTAACCCTTGACTCTTGAGCTAAACCTCACCTTAATTTAACTGGAAAACTAACTAAACCAAATGTGAACCCTATATCTAACCCAAAACTTAAAGTAACTCTGACAATAACCCTAACCCAGAATCTAACCCTAAATCTAAAGCTAAACCTACCCCTATTTCTAACGCTAAACCAAATTTTATATTAAGAATAAACCTAACCCTAACGCCATACCCTAACACAAACCCTAAATCTAACGCTAATCTTAATCCTAACAGTAAACTTAACCCTAACCCTAACCCTAATCCTAATACTAACCATAACCCTAACACTAACCGAAACCTAAACCTAACCCTAACCGTAACCCTAACCCTAACACTAATCCTACATCTAAACTCTTACCCTAACCATAAACGGAACGTTAACACTAACAGTAACCCTGACCCTAACTCTAACTTTAAACCCTAAGCCTAACCCTATCCCGAACCCTACCGGAACCCTAACCCTAATCCTCACCCTAATCATAACCTTAACATAACTCTAACCCTAAACCTATCCTGAATACAAATTCTAACTCTAAACTCTTACCCTATTCATAACCGTGTTCTTAACCCTAACCTAAACTTAACCCAAACACTAATCCTAACTCATACCTCTTCCCCTCACCCTAACCCTAAATATAAGTGTAACTCTAACACAAAACATAACGCTAACCCTAACCCTAAACCTAACCCTAACTTTAACGTAACCCTTACAATTGCCCTAACCCTAACACTAATCCTAAATCTAAACTCTTACCCTAACACTAACTCTAACCTTAACCCTAAATTTACCCTAACCCTAACACTAACCCTAACCATAAAAGCTAACCCTAAGCATAACTGGAACCCGAACCCGAACCCTAACCCTAATCCAAACCAACATAACCCGAACCATAACCCTAAACCTAACCCTAACACTAACCCGAACCTTAACGTAACTGTAACCCTAACCCTAACCCAAACACAAATCCTAACTATAAATTCTTACATTAATCCTAACAGTGACCTTCACCCTGACGTAAACTTAACCCTAACCGTAACTCTAAACTAATAATAACACTACCCTTAAGGTAATAATTATTCTAGCGCTAAAACTAACACTAATCCTAACTCTAAACTCTTACCCTAGCCTGAACCGTGACCTTAACCCTAACCTAAACTTAACCCTAACAATAAGCCTAAACTAATCTTAACCCTAATCCTAACACTAACAATAATTCTAACTCTAACCTCTCACCCTAACCCTAAACCTAAACATAACTGTACTCCTAACTAAAAAAATAACACTAAACCTAACATCAACCCTAACTCTAACCCTAACCCTTACCCTAAGCCTAACACCACCCTAACCCTAACCCAAACCTTCAGTTAACCTTAACCTTAACACTAATCCTAACTCTAAACTATTACCCTAACCTTAACCATAAGCTTAACTATAATCCTAACTATAACACTTTCCCTAACCTTAACCTTAACCTAAACAGTAACAGTAACCCTAACCCTAACACTAACCCTAACATTAAGCATAACCTTAACCCTCACACTAACCCTAAACACTAACCCTAATCCTAACTTGACCCTAACCCTATGTCTAAAACTACCACTAAACCTAACTCTAAACTGTTACTCTAACCTACACCCTAACCTTAACCCTAAACTAAATCTAAACATAAACGAGACCCTAAACGAATCCTCAACCTATTCCTAACCCTAATACTAATCCTATCTCTAACATCATATCCTAACACTAACCCTAAACAAAACTGTAATCCTAACCCATACCATAATGCTATACCTAAACCTTAACCTAACTCTAACCATAAACCTAACACCAAACCTAAGCCTAAACCGTAAACCTAACACTAGCTCTTACCCGAACACTAAATTTTACACTGACAATAATCCTAACCTTAACACCTGACCCTAAACAGATTCCAAACCCGAATTTAACGCTAAAACTAACTCTAACCCTACCCTAACCCTAAAAATTACCTAAACCTTAAACGTAACACTAACACGAACCCTAACACAGATTCTAACCCTAAATTTAAAGCTAATCTCAACCCTAATTCTAACCCTAACCCTAAATTTTATACTAAGAATAACCATAAACCTAACTCCATACCCTAACCCTAACACTAAATGTAACACTAATCTTAACTCTAACAGTAAACATATCTCTAACCCTAAACCTAACCCTAACCCTAATCTTAACATAACCCTAAACCTAATTATAAACCCTAACCCTAACACTTACACTATCCTAAAAGTATAAGTAAACATAATCCTAACCCTATCCCTAACCCTAACCTTAACGTAACCCTAACCCTAACTCTAAACCTAACACTAACCCTAATTCTAAATTCTTAACCTAAAACTAAACCTGAGTTATACCATAACTATAACTCTAACCGTAACCCTAACCTAATGCTAACCAGAACTTTAAACTCTAACCCGAACATTAACACTGAGCCTATCCCTAAGCTTAACATAACCCTAATCCTAACACTAATCCTAACACTAATCCTAACCCTAAACTCTAACCCTAACCCTAATCCAACCCTAACCATAAACGCTACGCTAACCCTAAACCCAACTCTAACACTAACCCTAACTTTAACCTCACACCTTTAAATTTAACCCTGAACATAACTGTAACAAAACGCAAACCATAACGATAAACCTAAACCTAACCCTACCCCATACCCTAACCTTAACATAACCCTTGACGTAACCCTAATCCTAACCCTAAGCCTAACACTATTTTTAACTCTAAATTCTTACACTAAGCATAAACCTAATTTTAACCCTGACAGTAACACTAACCCTAAAACTAACCAAAACTCTAACATTATGCCTAACACTAAATCCTAACCCTAACACTGCCCCTAACCTTAAAGTAACCCTAACCCTAACAATAACACTAACACTAATCCTAACCCTAAACCTAACCTTAACCGTAATTTAACCTTAAACATAACATAACCCTAAACCTAACTCTAACCATAATTTATTCTCAAAATAACTCTAATCCTAACCTTAAAGATAAATCTAACGAAAGCCTTAAACATAACCCTAACACTAATCCTAACACTAACCTCTTACTCTAACACGAATTCTAACCTTAAGCCTAAACTAGACTTAACATTAACCGTAACAGAAAACTAATCCTAACCCTAATCATAACCCTAACATTAATTCTAACTCTAAATTCTTATGCTAACCGTAACCCTAACGTAACACTAACAGTAATCCTAACTCTAAACCTAACTATAAACCTATTCGTACCTATCACTCTCACCACTGTA
>NW_006432224.1:2674033-2788374 GCF_000325575.1 Pteropus alecto | reverse complement strand
AACTCACACCCCAACCATAACCCTAACCTAAGCTTAACCGTAACCGTAACCCTAAACGAATCCTAACTCTATTCCTAACCCTAATACTAATCCTAAATCTAACATAATATCCTAACACTAACCCTAAACATATCTGTAACCCTAACCGGAACCATAATGCTAAACCTAATCCTAACCCTAACACTAACCCTAACACCAGTTCTAACCCTAAACCCTAAACCTAACCCTAACTCTTACCCGAACCCGAAATTTTACACTAGAATAATCCTAACCTTAACCCCTGAGCCGAAACCTAACCCAAACCCTATACGTAACCCTAACACTAACATGAATCCAGATTCTAACCCTAAATAAAAAGTAATCCTAACACTAAATCTCACCCTAACCCTAATTTTACACTAAGAATAACCTTATTCATAACTTAACCCTAACCCTAACCTTAATGTAACCCTAAACCTAACTCTTACCCTAACACTAAACCCTAACCGTAAACCTAACCATAAACCCTAACCCTAACCCTAATTCCTAAAATTAACGTAATTCTACTAACCCTAACCCTAACACTAATTCTAACTATAAATTTTTACCATATTCCTAAACCTAAGCTTAACACTAACAGTAGCCCTAACCCTAATACTAACCTAACGGTAACCCTAACTCTAAACCCTAACCCTAAACATAGCACTAACCCTAACCTTAACCTTAATGTAACCCTAATCATAACACTAACTCTAACACTAATCCTAATTCTAAACTCTTACCCTAACCCTAAACCTATCCTTAACCCTAACCCGAACTTAACCCTAATCGTAACCTTAAACTAACCCTACACCTAATTTAATTGTAACGCTAACTCTAAACAATAAACCTAACCCTGACCCTAACCTTAAGGTAATCCTAATCCTAACACTAACCCTAACCCTAACCTTAACGTACCCTAACCATAATACTAACCCCCCTAACATTAATCCTAACACTGAGTTCTTACCCTAAACCTGACAGTAACCTTAACCCTAACTGTAACCCTAAACTAATCATACCCCTAATTATAACCTTAACACTAATCATAACTCTAAGCTTTTATCCTAACACTGACCCTAAACATAACTGTACCCTTAACAGAAAATGTAACACTAAACCTAACACCAACCCGGACCCTAACCCTAACTCTAAGCCTAACACAATCCTAACCATAACCCTAAAACTAAACCTAAACCTAAACCTAACCATAACACTAACCCTAAACTTAGGGTGACCCTAACCCCTAACCTTAACCCTTACACTAATCCTAACTCTAAAGTCTTACCCTAACCCTAACCCAAACCTTAACCCTAACAGTAAACCTAAACCTAACACTAACACTAAACCTAACCATAAACCCTAACAATAAATAGAAACATAAACCCTAACCTTAACACTAACCTTAACGTAATTCTAATCGTAACCCTAACCCAAACCCTAACACTTACCTCTAACCTCTTACCCTAAACCTAAACCTAAGCTTACCCCTAAGAGTAACCTTAACCCTAACTTAAATCTAACCCTAACACTAAACCCTCACCCTAAATCTATCCCTAACCCTAACCGTAAGATAACCCTAACTGTAACACTAACCCTAACACTAATACTAATTCTAAACTCTTACCCTCAACCTAACCCTAACTATAACCCTAACCTTAACCCTAAACTTACCCTGAACCATAAGTCTAACAGAGCCTAACCCTTAACCCTAAATATAACCCTAAACCTAGCCCTAATCCTAACCTAAACCTAACTTTAACGTAATCCTCACTGCAATCCTAAAACTACCACCATCCTAACTTTAAACTCAGACCCTAAACCTAACCCTAAACTTCACCCTATCCTTAACAGTAACACTAACCCAAACCCTAACTCTAACACTAACCTTAAGGTAACCCTAAACCTAACCGTATCTCTAACCCTTAATTTTACACTAACAATATACCTACCATTAACCTCTGCCCCCACACCTAACCCTAACGATAATTTAACTATAAAGCTAACTCTAATCCTAAAACTCACTGTAAAACTAAAAAAATCCTTAAACGTAAATGTAACACACCCTAATCGAGATCCTAACCCTGAATCTAAAGCTAATCCTAACCTTAATACAAGTCTTATATACTTACGCTAAATTTTACACTAACAATAACACTGACCTTAACACCATACCCTAAACCTTACCATAAACATAATGTTAATCTTAACCCTAACTCTAAACCGTACCTGAACAATACCCTAACCCTAACACTAACAGTAACCCTAACCATAACACTAAACCCTAACCCTAATCCTAACCGTAAACCCTAACCCAACCTTAACACAAGCGTAAAACTAACCGTAACCCCAACAAAACCATAACACTAACGTTAACCATAAACTTAACATAACCCTAACCATAACCCTAACCTAGCACTACTCCAAACTCTAAATTCTTACCCAAACCCTAAAACTAAAGTTAAACCTAACAGTAACCCTAATTGTAATGCTAACCCTAAACCTAACCTAAAACTAATCCTAACTCTAAACACTAATCCTAACCCTAAACTTAACCCTAACATAAACTTAACCCTAACCGTAACATTAAACTAATAATAACCCTAATCTTAACCCTAAAACTGATCTGAAAACTAACTTCTTACCCTGACCCTAATCTCTAAACATAACTGTAACCCTAACGCAAACTATAACACTAAACCTAACCCTTACCCTTACCCTAACCCTAACCCTAACCCTAACCCTAAGCCTAACAGAACCTTGCACTAAACACTGAAACCAAATCTAACCCTAACCTTAATCCTAAACCTAACACCAATCTTAACGTAATACTAAACCTAACCTTAAAACTAACAGTAATCCTAACTCTAAATGCTGACCCTAACCCTAACCCTAACACTGACCCTAACAATAACGCTAACACTAACCTTAAGGTGACTCTAACCCTAACGGTAATCCTAACACTAATCCTAACTCTAACCTCTTACCCTAAACCTAAAAATTATCCTAACCCTAAATGTTACACTAACAATAATGCTAAACTTAACCCCTGACCCCAGACTTAACCCTAACCCTTATTTAACTCTAAAACTAACTCTAACCCTAAGTCGAACCATAAATCTATTAGAAACCTTAAACTTAACCCTAACAATAACCTTAACTCAGATTCTAAAACTAAATCTAAAGTTAATCCTAACCTTAATTCTAAACCTAACCCTAAATTTTACAATAGTAACTCTAATCATGACACCATACCTAAACCTAACCCTACATCTAATGCAAATCCTGTCCCTAAATGATACCCTAACAATTTACCTAACACTAACCCTAACACTAACTCTAAACTCTAACGATACTCTGACCCTAGCCCTAAAACTTACCCTATCTCTAAACCTAACCCTAATCCTAAAACTAACCCTAACATTAATCCTAACTCTAACCTCTTGCCCTCACCCTAACCCTAACACTAAACCCTAACCCTCACCCTAATCCTTACGCTGACCTAACCCTAAACTTAACCCTAACCCTAACCCTAACACTAATCCTAACATTAACATAACCCTAACCCTAGCCCTAACCCTAACAGTCATCCTAACTCTAACTCCTTACATTAACCGTAACATTAAACACTAATCCTAACTCTAAACTCTTACCCTAACCCTAACCAAAACCAAAACACTAACAGTAAACCTAAACCTACCTTTAACCGTAACCCTAACCCTAACGCTAACCTTAATCCTAACCCTCACCTTAACACTAATCCTAACTATAACATCATACCCTAACACTAACCATAAACATAATGATAACCCAAACCAAAACGTAATGTTATAACTAATCCTAAACTAACCATAAGCCTAACCCCAAGCCTAACACCAACCCTAAACCTAAACCCTAATCCTAACCCTAACTCTTAAACAAACCCTAAAATTTAAACTAACAATAATCCTAGCCTTAACCCCTGACCCTAACCTAATCCAAATCCTAATTTAACTCTAAAAGTAACTCTAAACCTAACTTAACCCTAAATATTACCCAAACCTTAAATGTAACGCTAAGACTAACCCTAACCCAGATTCTAACTCTAAGACTAAAGCTAAACCTAAACCTAATTCTAACCCTAACCCTAAATTTGATAGTGAGAATAAACCTAACCCTAACCCAAAACGCTAAATCTAACCGTAAATGTAACACTAATCTTAACCCTAACAGTAACGCTAACCCTAACCCAATCTCTAATACTAACCTTAAACCTAACCTTAAAGTAACCCTAAACCTAATGGTAAATCTAATACTAAAACCTAACCCTAAACATAAACATAAACCCTGACCCTAACCCTAATCCTTTCCCTAACCTAAACCTAAACCTAACCATAACACTAACCCTAACCTTAACATAACCCTAATCCTGACACTAACACTAACACGAATCCTAACTCTAAACTCTTACCCTAAACCTAACTCTTACCTTAAAACTAATCTAAACGTAACCCTAACACAACCTTAAACGAACCCTAACCCTAATCGTAACCCTAAAATTCATCCGAACTCTAACTTCTTACCGTTATTCTAACCCTAAACATAACTGTTACCCTAACCCAAACCATAACGCTAAACAGAACCATTACCCTAACTCTACCCCTTCCAATGAGCCTAAACCTAACCCTAATCCTAACCCTAATCCTAAACCTATCCCTAGCTCTAATGTAAAACAAACCCTAACCATAAACCTAACAGTAATCGTAACTCTAAACTCTTACCCTAGCCCAAAACCTAACCTAAACACTAAAAATAAACCTAACCCTAAAACTAAACCTAAAGCTAACCTAAAACTAACCCTAACCCTAACTTAACCCTAACCCTGTCCGTAAACCCTAACTCTAATACTATCCCTAATCCTAACCATAAAGTAAACGTAACTCACAGTAACCCAAACACTAATCCTAAATCTAAACTCTTACTCTAACTCTAACTCTAAACATAACACTAACCCTAACCCAAAACATAACGCTAACCCTAACCCTAACACTAACCCTAACACTAAGCCTAAGCCTAACACAACCTTAAACCTAAGCCCTAAACATAACCCTAACTCTAATTGTAACCATAGCCTAGCCCTACCTTAATGTAACCCTAACACTAATCCTAACTCTAACACTTACCCTAACTCTAACCCTATCCCTAAATCTAAATCCTAACCCTAACCGTAACCCTAACCCGAATCCTAACGCTATCCCTAATGTTAACATAACCATAACCCTATGCCTAAACATAATACTAACCCTAACCCTAACTTAACATAGCCCAATCCCTAACCCTAATCATAACACTAATACTAACTCTAAACTCATACCCTCACCCTAACCGTGACCTTATTCCTAACAGAAACCCTAAACTAATCCTAATCCTAATCCTAACTCTAACACTAAGATTATCTCTAACCTGTTACCCTAACCCTAACCCTAAACGTAACTAAACCCTTAACACAAAGCATAACACTAAACCTAACCCCAACCCTGACCCTGAAACTAACCTTTACGTGACCCTAACCCTAACTCTAAACCTAACCCGAAGCCTAACAGAACCATAACCCTTAACCCTAAACGTAACCTTAACCTAGCCCTAATCCTAAACCTAACCCTAACTTTAATGTAACGCTAACTGTATTAATAAACATAACACTCATCCTAAATAAACTCCGACCCTAAATCTAACCCTAATATTCACCCTAAACCTAACCCTAACACTAACACGAACTCTAATCCTAACCCTAACCTTAATGTAACCCTACACCTAACCCTATCCCTAACCCTTTATTTTACTCTAAAAATAACACTACACTTAACAACTGACCCAACACCTAACCCTAACCATAATTTAACTCTAAACTTAAATCTAATCCTAATTCTCACCGTAAATCTAAAAAAAAACCTTATACATAACCCTAACACTAACCCTAATCGAGATTCTAACCCTGATTCTAAAACTACTCCAAACCCTAATTCTAACCATTACCCTAATTTTACACTAAGAATAACACTAACCTTAACCCCATAACTTAAACCTGACCATTAACATAATATAATCTTAACTCCAACCCTAAACCTATCTCTAACCTTACCCTAACCCTAACCTTAACCCTAAACCTAACTCTAACACTAACAGTAACACTAAACCTAACAGTAAACCCTAACCCTAACCCTAAACCCTAAGCCAATGAAAACCCAAGTCTAAAACTAACCATAACCCTAACCCTAATCGTAACACTAATGCTAACCATAACCTTAACAATCCCCTAACCATAACCCTAACCTAAACACTAATCATAACTCTAAACTCTTACCCTAACCCTAAACCTAAATTTAAACCTAACAGTAAACCTAATCGTAACTTTAACCCTAACCATAACCTTAACATAACCCTAACATAAACATTAATCCTAACTCTAAAATCTTACATTAACCCTAAACCTAAACTTAAACATAACAATAACCCTAATCATAACGCTAACCCGAAACCTAACATAACGTTAACCCTAACTCTAAACCCTAACCCTAACTCTAACCATAACCCTAACCTTAATGTAACCCTACCCTAAAACTAACCCTATCACTAACCCTAACTCTAAACTCTTACCCTAACCCTAAAGCTAACCTTAAACCTAACAGTATTCCGAAACCTTAACCGAACACTGACTCTAGCACTAACCCTAACCCTAACCCTAAACCTATATCTAATCCTAAACTTAACCCTAAAAGTAACCCTAACCCTAACCTTAAACCCAAGAGTAACCCTAAATCAAACCGAAACCTAAACCCTAACACTAATTTTTACGCAAACCTCTTACCCTAACCCTAATAACAACCCTAAACATTACACTAACAAGAACCTTAACCTTAACCCCTGAATACAAACCTAACCCTAACCCTAATTTAACTCTAAAACTAACTCTAACCCTAAGCTGAACCCTAAATCTAACCAAAACCATAAGGTAACACTAACACTAACCCAGTTCCTAACCCTAAAGCTCAAGCTAATTATAACACTAATTCTAACTCTTACCTTAAATATACACTAACAATAACCCGAACTCTAAACCCTAACCCTAACCCTAACTGAAACACTATAACCTAACCTTATTAACCTTATCCCTAACCCTATCCCTAACCCAAACACTAACCCCAACCTTAATGTCACCCTAACCCTAACCCTAATCCTAACCGTAATCCTAACACTAAATTCTTACAGTAATCCTAACCGTTACCTTAAACCTGACCTAAACTTAACCGTAACCGTAACCTTAAACTAATCCTAACCCTAACCGTAGCCCTAAACTAAATGTAATCCTACACTTACATCTAACCATAACACTAATCCTAACACTACACTCTGATCCTAACCCTAACATTAAATATAAAAGTAACCCTAACACTAACCATAACCCTGACCCTAACCCTAACCTTAACCCTAACTGTAACCCTAACACTAACTAACCCAAACCAAAACCCTAACACTAATCTTAACTCTAAAATATTATACTTATTCTTAACCTAACCTTAACCCTAACAATAACTCTAACTCTAACTCTAACGCTATCACTAAACATAACAATAAACCGTAATTCTAACCCAAATTCTAACCCTAACCCAAACCCTAACCTTAATGTAACCCTAACCCTAACTGTAACCCAAACAATAGTCTTAACTCTAACCTCTTACCCTAAACCTAACCCTAGACATAACTGTAATCCTTACCAAACCATAACGCTATACCTACACCTAACCCTAACTCTAGCCCTAACCCTAGGCCTAACACAACCCTAACACTAAACCCTAAACATAACCCTAAACATAACCCTACCCCTAACCCTAACCCTAACCACAACACTTACATGAACATAACCCTAATCCTAACTATAGTCATAACACTAATTCGAATGCTAAATTCTTACCCAAACCCGAAACCTAACCTTAAAACTAACAATATCCCTAAACCTAACCCTAATCCTTTCACTTGCCCTAACCCTTAACCCTCACCATAACCCTAAACCTTACCGTAAATCTAACCCTAAATTTTACACTAAAATGAACCTTAACATTAGGCCCCTCACTCCAAACTTAAACCTAACCCTAATTTAATTTTAAACTAATTCTACCCAAACCCTAACCCTAAATCTAACCCAAACTTTAACATAATCTGACACTAACCATAACCCAGAATCCAATCTAAAGCTAATCCCAATCCTAATTCTAACCCTAAGCCTAAATTTTACACTATGATTATCCATAACCCTAACCCCGAAATCTAACCCTAAACATAAACCTAACGCTAATCTTAATCCTAACTGTAACCCTTACTCTAACCTTAATCGTAAACCAAACCCTAACTCTAAACCCTGACTTTAATCCTAACCCTAACCCCTAATATACCCCTTAACGTAAGTCTATCGCTAAACATAACCCTAAACCTAAACCTAACCCTAACCATAAGACTAAAACAAACGTAAAGCTAAACCCTAAACCTAATCCTAACACTAACCCTAACCATGAACCTAAACTTAAGCCTAACCCTAACCCTAACCCTAACCCTAATGCTAACCTTAACGTAACCCTAAACTAGCCCTAACCCTAAACCTAAACCTAACCTAACTCTAACATTAACCCTAACAGTAACCTAACCCGAACTATAACCCTAACACTAACACTAATCCTAACTCTAACCTTATGTCCTAAACCTAACCCTAACCCTAATATTAAATTTTACACTAACAAGAAACCTAAAATTAACCCCTGACCCAAAAAGTAACCCTAACCCTAATTTAACTATAAAACTAACTCTATACCAAACCTGAACCCAAAATTTAACCCAAACTCTTAACGTAACCCTAACACTAAACCTAACCCAGATCCTAACCCTAAATCTAAAGCTAATCCTAATTCTAATTATAACCCAAACCGTAAATTTTCCAGTAAGAATAACCCTAACAGTAAACCCATACCGAAACCCTGACCCCAAACCGAACGGTAATCTTAAGCCTAACAGTAACTCTAACACTAACCCTGACTCTAAACCCTAACCATAATCCTAACGCTAAACTTAACATAATCCTTACTCTAACGCTAACCCTAACTTGAACCCAAACCTAACCCTATATCAAACCATAACGCTAAACCTAACCCTAACAGTAACCCTAATCCTAAACCTAACCCTATTCCTAACCATAAAATTTAACCCTATCCCTAACCATAACCATAAACATAACCTTAAAGTAATCCAAATCCTGACCCTAAGCCCTAATGTAACCCTAACCCTGAGTCTATCGATAACACTAAAACTAACTCTAACTTCATACCCTAACCCTAAACTGAAATTTGACACTAACAATAACCACAAAATTAACCCCAGACGGTAAACCTAACCCTGACCCTAAATAAACTCTAAAAGTGACTCTAACCCTAAATCTAACCCAAATTATAAACGTAACCCTAACACGAACCATAACGCAGAACATAAACCTAAATCTGAAGCTAAATATGGCCCTAATTCTACTCTTAACCCTAAATTTTACAATAAAAATAACTCTAACTCTAACCCCTTACCCTAAACCTAACCCTAAACCTAAGCCTAATCTTAACACTAACAGTAACACTAACCCTAACTCTAAACCTAACCCTAACACTAAGGTTAAACCCTAACCCTAACCCTAACCCTAAACCCTAACCCTAACCTTAAACCCTAAACCTAACCCTAACCTTAACCCTAACCTTAACATTACCCTAACCCTAACACTAATGCTAACTCTAAACTCTTACACAAACCCTACCCTAACATTATTTCTAAAAATAACACTAACCCTAACCTAACCCTAACCCTACTGGTAACCATAACCCTAACCCTAACTCTAATGATAACACTAAAACTCTCAAACCTCTTACCCTAAACATAATCCGAAATTTTACACTAACAATAACACTAAACTTAACCTCTACGCCAAACCTAACCCTAATCCTAATTTAACTCTACAACTAACTCTAACTCTAACCCTAAACCTAAATCCTAACCCTAACCGTAATCCTAAACTAATCCTAACCCTAACACTAATCCTAACTCTAACATAATACCCTTACCCTAACCCTAACCCTAACTCTAACACTAATCCTAACTCTTGCCTTAAACCTAACCCTAACCCTAATCCTAAGCTTAAACCTAATGGTAACCATAAGCCTAACACTACCTCTAACGATAACACTAAAACAATCTCTAACATCTTACCCTAAACCTAATCGGAAATTTTATAATAACAATAACCCTAAACTTAACTCCTACACCAAATCTAACCCTAACCCCGAATTCTAACCCTAACCCTAAACCTATACTAATCTTAACCATAACAGTAACCCTAAACCTAACCCTAACCCTAACCCTAACCCTAACCTTAAATCCTACCCTAACCCTAACCCTAACACAAACCATAACGCTAAACCTAACCTTAACAATTACCCTAACCCTAACCCTAAACCAAATCAAAAACCTAACTATAAACTAATCCTATCCCTAAATATTACCATAACACTGATACTAAATTAAACACCTTACCCTAAGCCTAACCATAAACCTAAAGCTAAGCATAACCCTATCATTAATCCTAAATGGAAACTTAATCCAAAGCCTGACCCTAAGCCTAACCATAACCTATACACTAAAGCTAACCCATACCTTCACCCTAACACAAACCCTAAGCCTATTCCTAACCCTAAACCTATCCCTAAACCCTAACTCTAACCCTAACACTAACAATAACCCTAAAACTAACCCTGACCCTAAACCTAACCCTAAACCTAAACCTACACTGATCCTACTAGTAATTCTAAACATCACACTAATCCTAACTATAACCTATTATCCTAAACCTTATCCTAAACAGCATTATGACCATAACCCAACACATAAAGCTATACCTAAACCTAACCCTAACACTAACCCTAACCCTAACCCTACCACTATTCCTAAAACTTAACTCTTACCTTGAACGTAAGCATAAATTTAACCCTAGTCTAAACCTAACCCTAAACCTACCTCTAAACCTTATCTCTAACCCAAACTCTAACAATAACCCTTAAACTAAACCTAAACCTAAACCTATTCCTAACCGTAACCATAACCTGATCCCTAACCTTAACACTAAGACTACTACTAAACCTAAACCCATACCCTAACCATAACCATAAACATAACACTAGCTTAAGCCTAACTGTATCCCTAACCCTAATACTAACCCTAAACCTAAACCCTAACCCTAACCCAGCGCTAACACTAACCCTAACTGTAAACCTATACACTAAACATGACCGCATACCTTAACCCTAACCCTAATCCTAATGATAATTTTAACCCTAACAAGAACCCAAATCCTAACCATAAATTTAACCCTACACTAAACCTAACCCTAACCCTAAACCTAAACCTTAGGCTAACCCTAACCCAAATCCTAACCCTAAACCCTAACTCTAATTCTAACTTTAACAATAACCCTAAAACAAACTCTAACCCGAACCCTAACCCTAAACTAATCCTACCCATAATTCCAAACTTAACACTAATCCTAACTCAAAACTCTTATCCTAAACCTGACCTTAAACATAATTCTGACCCTAAACCAACACGTGATGCTATACCTAACCCTAACACTAACCGTAACCCTAAACCTAACCCTAACCCTAACCCTAACATAACCCTAACTCTACCCCTAACCCTAACACTAATCCTAACTCTAAACTGTTACCCTAACCTTAACTCTATCATTAAACCTAACCTAAACCTTAAAATAATTCTAACTCTAAATTAATTTTAATGCTAATTCTAACCCTAACACTAACCATAACGCTAACCTCCTACCCTAACCCTAACCTTAAACATTAATGTATCGGTAACCGAAACCATAACGCTAAAACTAACACTAAATATAATCGTAACCCAAAACCTAACCGAAAACTTAAACGTAACCCTAAACCTAACCCTAATCAAGGTCCTAACCCTAAATCTAAAGCTAACCCTAAACCTAATACTAACCTAAACGTTAATTTTACACTAAGAATAATCCTAACCCTAACCTCATATCCTAAGCCTAACACTAAATCTAAAGCTATCCTTAACCCTAACAATAAACCTAAATCTAAACCTATCCCTATCCCCAAACCTAAACTTATCCCTGACCCTAATCTAAACCTAACCATAACATACACCGTAAACTAAACCTAACACTATTCCTAAGTCTAAAACTAATCCTAAATCTAACCTCTTACTCTAAATATAATTCTAAAACAACTCTAACACTAAACCAGACCACAACGCTAAATCTAACCCTAACCCTAAATCTGACCCTATAACCTAATCCTAAACTAACCCTAACCCTAATCCTAACCCTAATACTAATACTAACACTAACCTCTTACCCTAACTCTAACACTAAACTAATCTTAATCCTAATCCTAACCCTAACACTAATATTAACTCTAACCTCTTACCCTAACCCTAACCTTAACCATAACTGTCACCAAAAATCAACCATAACACTAAACCTAACCCTAAACCTAACATATAGCTAAGCCTAACACCAACCCTATTCCTAAACACTATATCTAACCTTAACCCTAATCGTAACCTCAAATTTTACACTAACAATAACCCTAAAATTAACCCCTGACCCTAAACCTAATCCTAATTCTACTTAAACTCTAAAACTAACTCTAACGCCAACTCTATCCCTAAATATAACATAATCATAACACTATCCCTATACTAATCCTAACCCTGATCCTTACACTATACTAATACTAACTCTAACCTCTTACCCTATCCCAAACCCTAAACATAACTGTAAACCTAAACCAAACCATAAGGATAAAGCTCTCTCTAACCCTAACCCTAACTCTAAGACTAACACCAACCCTAACTCTGATTTAACTCGAAAACTAACTCTAACTCTAACCCTAAACCTAAAGCAAACCTTAAACTTAACCCTAATTCTAACCCTAACCGAGAACCTAACCCTAAATATAAAACTTATCATAACCCTAATTCTAACCCTAACCCTAAATTTTATGTAAGAATAACTGAACGCTAACACCCTATCCTAACCCTAAACCTAAACTTAATGCTAACCTTAACTCTAACAGTAACCCTAACCCTAATTCTACCATAAGCCTAACCTGATCTCTACCACTAACCCTAAACGTGACCCTAACTCTAAACACATACCCTAACCCTAACCGTAAACGTAACAGTAATCTTAAGCCTAACAGTAACACAAATACTAATTCTGAACTAAACCTAACCCTAATCCTCACTCTCACCTATACCCTAACCCTAACCCTAAACATAACTGTAACCTTAACCCAAACAATAACGCTAAACCGAAACATATCCTTAACCCTAAAACCTAACTCTAACCATAACTCTAACCTTAACCCTAACCCTACGGTAAAAATAACTTAACCTTAACCCTAAACTAAACCTAACCCTAAACACAAATGTAACCCGAAACCAAATCATATCGCAAACCACCCTACCCTAACCATAACCCTAATTCTAACTTAACCCTAAACTTAACCCTAAGCCTAACACTAATCATAACTCAAAACTCTTAACCTAACACTAACCCTAAGCTTAACCCTAACCCTAAACTAATCCAAACTCTAATCCTAACACTAACACAAATTCTAAATCAACACTCTTACCCTAACCATAACCTTAAACAGAACCGTATCCCTAACTCAAACGATAACGTTAAAACTCACCTTGACCCTTAACCTAAACCTAAATTTTAAACTAACAATAAGCCTAATCTAAACCACTGAACCAAAATCTAACCCTAACCCTAATTTAACACTAAAACTAACTCTAAACCTAATCCTAACCCTACTCCTAAATCTAACCGAACCTTAAACATAACGATCCTAACCCTAAATCTAAAGCGAATCCTAACCCTAATTCTAAACCTAACCCTAAATTTTACACTAAGAATAACCCGAAATCTAAACCCATACCCTAAACCCAACTCGAAACCTAATGCTAAACTTAACCCAAATAGTAATACTAACCCTAAACCTAACAATAACCCTTACCCTAACCCTAAACCAAATCCTAACATTAACCCTAACCCTAACACCATGCACTAACCCAACCGTAAATATAACACTCATATTAACCCTAACAGTAAAACTAACCCTAACCCTACCCTGAACCTTAACCCTAACTAAATCTAACCCTATCACTAACTCTAAACTAATCCTAACCCTACTCCTAACGCAAACATGGATCCTAACTCTAAATTCTTATCCTAACCCTAACCTTAAACATAACTGTAACCCTAACCCAAACAATAATGCTAAATGTAACCCTAACCATAACCCGAACCCTAATCCTATTTCTAACCATAACCCTAACCAAACACTAACCCTAAAACAAACCCTAACACTAACTCTAAATTAATCCTAACACTAATCTTAACCCTAATTCTAATCCTAACTCTAACCACTTACACTAACCCTACCCTAAACATAAATGTAACCCTAACCCAAACCATAATGCTAAACCTAACACTAATCTTAAACCTAACTCTAACCGCAACCCTAACCCTAACCCTATCTTAAACGTAAAACTAACCCTAACACTAAACTAATCCTAACACTAATCCTAACCTTAACACTAATATAACTCTAACTTCTTACCATAATCTTAACCTTGAACATAACTATAACCCTAACCTAAACCATAACACCAACCCTAACTCTAACCCTAAGCCTAAAAAAGAAACCTAACCTAAACCCTAAAACTAACCCTAAATTTAACACTAACAATAACCCTAAACTTAATCCCTGAAATTAAACCAAACCCTAAATCTAACCCTAATCCTAACCTCTTCCACTAACCCTATCTCTCACCCTAACCCTGAACCTAAACGTAGGGCATAACACTAACCATAACCCTAGCACTAACCCTAAAACTAACCCTAAGTGATATCTAATCCTAAACCTAACTCTAACTCTAACAATAATACTAACCCAAAATTTTAAATTAACAATAACCGTATCCCTAACCACTGCCATTAACATTAACACTAAACCTAATGCTACCCCTAACGATAACACTAACCCTGACCCTAACCCGAACAATAACCAAACCCTAACCCTAACCCAAAATGTAATGCTAACCCTAATTCTAACCCTAACCCTAACACTAAGTCTACCATAACCCTAACACTAAGCCTACGGTAAACCTACCCCAAACCCAATCTTAACCCTAAGCCAAACAGTAACCCTACCCCAAAGCCTAACTGAAACCTAACTTTAACCCTAACACTAATTCTAACTCTAAACTCTTACCAAAACCTAACCCTAACATTAACTCTAAACTAAGCCTAACATTAAAGCTAACCCTAAACTAATCCTAACCCTAATCCTAATCCTAACACTATTCCTAACTCTAACTACTTACCCTTACCCTAACATTAAACATAACTGTAACCCTAACACAAATCATAATGCTAAACCTAATCCTAAACTTAACCCTAACCCTGAAACTAACCCTAACGCTAAGCGTAAAACCAACCCTAACTCTAAAACCTAAAGCTAACCACAACCTTAGGTCTAACACTAAATTTGACATGGAAAAAAAACTAAACTTAACCCCTGACCCTAAAACTAACCCTAACCCTAATTTAACTCTAAAACTAACTCTAATCCTAACCCTGACCATAAATCAATGGAAAACTTAAACTTAACCATAACACTAACACTAACTCAGATCCTAACACTAAATCTAAATGTAATCCTAACCCTACTTCTAAGCCAAACTCTAAATTTTACACTGAGAAAAAGCCTAAATCTAATCCTAACAGTAACCTTAAATTGAACCCTAACCTTCAACCTAATGCTAACCCTAACTCTAACATTAACCCTAACCTTAACACTAACTGTAAACTAAACCAAACCCTAACTCTATCCATAACCATAAACCTAACTCTAAGATAAACTTAACCTGACCCTTACTATAGCCCTAACTCTAAATCTAAACCTAACGATAACCTAAACATAACTCTACCCTTAACATTAATCCTAACACTAACCTCTTACCCTAAACATAACCCTAACCCTAACACTACCGTAACCGTAAATTTTACAATAACAATAACACTTACTCTATCTACTTACCCTCACCCAAACCCTAATCTATCGCTAAACCTAACTAAAACTAACCCTTTCCATAAACATAACCCTAACCTATACTAACCCTAACCCTAACCATAACCATAAAACTAAACCTAAACTAAACCTAAACTGAACCCTAATGGTAACCCTAACACTAATCTAACCCTAACACGAACCCTAAATCCTAACACTAAAACTAACACTAACACTAACTTCTTAATATAACCCTAACCCTAAACATAACCATAACCCAAACTATAAGCCTAAACCTAAACCGGATACTAACCATAAAACTAAAGCTAATCCAAACGTTAATTCTAACTCTAAATCTAAAACTAACCCTACCTTAAATTTTAAACTAATAACAATAACCCTAACCACTTATCCTAGACCTAACCTTCAATCTCACTTTAAGTATAAAACTAACACTGACATTACACCAAACTCTAATCCGAAGCCTAAAACTAAAGCTAATGCTAACCATAAATTTAAACCTAACCTTAGCACTAACGTTAACTCTGATCCTATCCCTAACACTAAAGCTGATCCTAACCCTAACGATAATCTTAACCCTAACCCTAAATTAAACTGACCCTAATCCTAACCCTAACCATAAATATATCACTAAACTAAACCTTACCTAAACCCTAAAGGTAATCTTACCCCAACCTAATCCTAACCCTAACTCTAACTTTAATCTTAAACGTCACCCTAATCCTAAACCCTACGTGCAACCCTAACCCTAACATTAAGCATAACACTGATCCTAACCCTAAAACTAAAGCTAACCCTAACCCTAATTCTAAACCTAATCGTAAATTTTACACTAACAATAACTCTAACACTAACTCCCTACACTAACCCTAACCCTAAACCTAAAGCTTACCCTAACACTAACATTAACCCTATCTATAACCTACCCCTAACCTAAACCTAATCCTAACACTAACCATGAACCAAACCATAAACTAAACTTAAAAAGAACCCTAACAGAAACCCTAACACCAACCAAACCATAATCCAAACACTAAACCTAACACTAATCCTAACTCTAAACACTTATCATACCTTAACCCTAAGTTAACTCAAAATCTAACCTTAACTATAACTTTAACTCTAAAAGTAACCCTAACCATAATCCTAACTCTAAATCTATCCTTAATCATAATCATAAAAATAAATCTAATCCTAACCCAAATTTAACCCTAACCTAAATTTTACACTAACAATAACGCTTATACTAAAACTAATTTTTACTCTAAACCTAACCCTAACACTAACCCTAAACCTAAAACTAACCCTAAACTTAAACCCTCAATCTAACCCGAACCCTAACACTAAATCTAAACCCTAACAGTAACTTTAGCCATTACCCGAACCCTGATCCTAACCCAAAACCTAAAGCTAAACCTAACCCTAATTCTAACCTGAATCCTAAATATTACAGCAAAAATAATACTAACCCTAACCCCGTACACTATCCCTAACCATAACTATTGCTAAACCTAAACCTAACACTAACCCTATCCCTAAGCATAACTCTAACTTAAATCTGAACCATAACCTACAGTAAACCTAACACTATCCTAATCCTAGCTCAAACACTAACCCTAACACTAAACCTAACCCTAAACCTAAACACTAACCTTAATCGAACCCTGATCTAACCCTGACCCTAACCCTAAAACTAGGTCTAACCCTAACCCTAAATGACTCCTAACTCTAATCCTAACTCTAATACTAATTTTAACGCTAACCTCTTATTCTAATCCTAACCCTAAATATAACTGCAAAATTAACCGAAAAAATAACGCTAAACCTAACACTAACCCTAACCCTAAACGTAATGCTAATTCTAAGCCTAAAACCAACCCTAAACCTAACCCTAATACTAACCCTAAACCTATCCTAACTCTAAATTTTACACTAACAATAACCCTAACCTTAACCCTTGACCATAAATCTAACCCTAACTCTAATTTAACTCTAAAAGTAACACTAACTCTAACCCTAACCCTATCCTTAACCACAACAGTAACCCGAATCCTTATACTAAACCTAACACTAACTCTACCCCTAACACTAACCCACACCGAACCCTAACACAAACCCTAAACTAATCCTATCCCTGGTCATAACTCTAACACTAATCATTAATCTAACCGCTTACCTTAACCTGAACCTTAAACGTAACCATAACCCTAACCCAAAATATAACGCTAAACCTAACCATAACCATAATCCTAACCCTAAACCTAATGCTAAACTCTTAACCTAAACCTAATCCTAACCTTAAACCTAACATAAACCTTACCCTAACACTAAACTTAACTAATCCTTACCCTAATCCTTATCCTAACATTAATTCTAAATCTAACTTCTTACCCTAACACTAGCCTTAAACATAACGGTATCCCTAACACAAACATTAATGCTAAAACTAAACCTAACCCTAAAATTTACACTAACAATAACCTTAACCTTAACCCCTGACCATAAACTTAACCATAACTGTAATTTAACTCTAAAACTAATGCTAAGCCTAACCCTAACCCTAAAGCTAACTCTAATCTAATCCTAAATCTAACCCTACCAGAAAACTCTAACCCTAACGCTAACCTTAAAGAAACTCTAAACTTAACACTAACCCTAACACTATTCCTAACTCTAACCTCTTACCCTAACGCTAACCCTAAACATAACTATAACCCTAACACAAATCATAAAGCTAAAACTACTCCTAATCCTAACCCTAAACCTAACCTTAAGCTTAAGTAACCACAACTTGAACCCTAACCCTAACGTTAATCCTAAATTTAACTCTTATCCTAAACTTAACCCTAAACTTAACCCTAACAGTAACCCTAACCATAACCATAGCACTAACCCTAAACCTAACCCTAAACCTAAAGCTAGCCTTAACCTAACCCTAATTCTAACCCTAACCTTAACACTAATCCCAGCTCTAACCACTTACCCTAACCGTAACCCTAAACCTAACATTAAATTTTACACTAACAATGACCCTAAACATAACCCCTGACCCCAAACCTAATCCTAATCCTAATTTAACTCTAACCATAACCCGAACCCTAAATCTAACACAAACCTTAAACATAACCCTAACCGTAATCCTACACCACATAACCACCATAAATCTGAAGCTAATCCTAACCCTAATTCTAATCCTAACCCTAAATTTTACACTAAGAATAGCGCGAACAATGACGCAATACCCGAATACTAACCCAAAACCAAACACTAATATTCCCTCTAAGAGTAACCCTAACCCTAACCCTAAAAACTAAACCTAACCGTAACCATAACCCGAACCCTAAATATAACCCTAAACAAAACCCTAATGGGAAAATTAACGTAACCCTAACTGTAACCCTAAAGTAATCCTAACCCTAATGTTAACCCTCACACTAATCCTAAATCTAACCTCATGCAGTAACCCTAATCTTAACCCTAAACATAACTGTAACCTAACACAAAACATAATGCTAAACTTAACCCTAATCGTAACCCTAAAGCAAAATCTAAATCTTAAAGTAACACTAACTCTGACCCTAACTCTAACACTAATCTTTACTCTAAACTCCTCACCTAACCATAAACTAAATCATAACCCTAACAGTAACCCTAACCGTAACCTTAATCCTGACCCTAACACTATCCCTAAACTCTAACCCTAACACTAACAGTAACACTAAACCCTAACCCTAATCCAAATGCTAAAACTAACATGATCCCTAACCTTAACACTAACCATACTCTAACCTTAACATAACACTAACCCTAACCTTAACCATAACACTAACCCTAACTATAAACTCTTATCCTAAACCTAACACTAAACTTAAAACTAACAATAACCCTAACCCGAACCCAAACCATAACACTAACTCTGACCCTAACACTAGCCCTAACCCTAACCCTAACCCTAAAACTAAAGCCTAACCATAAACCTAACCGTAACCTAAACCTAACAGTAAATTCTTACCATAAGAGTAACCCTAAAGCCTAACCCTAACCCTAATCCTAACCGTAACCTTAACGTGCCCTAACAACAATAACACTAACACTAATCCTAAATCTAAACTCTTAACCTAAACCTAAACCTAACCTTAAACCAAACAGTACCCTAACCCTAAACCTAACAAAAAACCCTAACTATATCCCTAATACTAATCCTAACTCTAACCCTAACACTAATCGTATCTCTAAACTCTTACCCTAAACCTAACCTTTATCTTAACCCTAAACTAAACTTAACCCTAATCGTAAACCTAAAGTAATTGTAACCCTAATCCTAACCGTAACACTAACCCTAACTCTAACCTCACATCGTAAACCTAACCCTAAACATAATTGAAACCCTAACTTAAACCATATCGCTAAACCTAACCCTAACCTTAACTTTAACCCTAAACTCTTATCCTAACCCTGACCATTACCCTAACATAACCCTAAGCCTAACCCTAACCATAAACCTAACCCTAACCAGAACTATAGCCATAACACTAACCCTAACTTTAACATAACCCTAACCCTAACCCTAACCTTAACAATAAACCCTACAACACTAACCCTAACACTAAACCTGACCCTCACCCTAAACCCTAACCCTAATCCTAAACATAACTGTATCCTAACCCAAAGTATAAAGATAAACCTAACAATAACCATAACCCTAAGTCTAAGCCTAACACTAACACTAATCCTAAGACTAACCGTAACCCTGACTCTAACCCTAACCCTTAACGTAACCATAACCTTAAACCTAATACTAATCCTAACTCTAAACTCGTACCCTAACACAAAAATCTAACCTTAACCCTAACAGTAACGTTAACCCTAACCCTAACAGTAAACCTAACCCTAAATCCTAAACTTCACCCTATCCATTACCATAACCTAACCCTAAACCTAACCCTAATCATAAACCGAAACCAGACTGATATCGTAAACATAGCCATAACACTAACACTAACACTAATCCTAATTCTAACCTCTTACATTAATCCTAACCCTAACCATAACTCTAAATTTTACAATAAAAATAATCTTAACCTTAACCCCTTACCCAAACCTATCCCGAACCCTAATTTAACTCTGAAGGTAACTCTAACCCTAACACTAACACTAAATCAAACCAAACTTAAACGTAAACCTAACACTAACCCTAAAACCTAAACTTAAACCTAACCCAGAACCTAACCGTTTATCTAAAGCTAATCCTAACCCTAATTCTAACCTTAACCCTAAATTTACACTAAGAATATCCCAAAATCTAAACTCATACCCTAACCCTAACCCTAAGACTGATGCCAACCTTAACCTTTACAGTAAACCTAAACGAAATCCTAACCTTAATCTAACCCTAAACCTAACACTAAACCCTAAAACTACTCCTAACCCTAACTCTAAAAATAAAAGTAAAGTAACCTAAACCCTAATTCTATGGCTAACACAAATCCTAACCCTAACCTCTTACTCTACCGCTAACCCTAACCCTAACCCTAAATTTTACACTCACAATAACCCTAACTTTAATCACTGACACTAAACCTATCCCTAACCCTAATTTAAATTTAAAACTAACTCTAACCCTAAGCCTAATGCTAAATCTAAACAAAATCTTAAACATAACCCTAACACTAACCCTAACCCAGATCCTAAACTTTAATCTAAAGATAATCCTAACTCTAATTCTAACTATAATCCTAAAATTATACTAAGAATAACCCGAATTCTAAGAGCATACCCTAACCCTACACCTAAGCCTAATGTTAACTTTAACACTAACAGTAAACCTAACCCTAAACCAAACCCTAACTCTAACCCTATACTAATACTAATTCTAACTCTAAACTCTTACCCTAACACTAACCCTAACCTTAACCCTAACCTAAACTTAACCTAACCGTAACCTTAAAATAATCCTAACCCTAATCCTAACCCTAACACTAATGCTAAATCTAACCTCATACCCTAACCCTAAACCTAAACATAACTGTAACCCTAACACAATCCACAACAATAAATCTAACCATAACATTACCTATAAACCTAATCCTAAGCCTAAAAAACTCTAATATTAAAACCTAAAGCAAGCCCAAGCCATAACCCAAACACTAAATTTTACACTAACAATGACCCTAACCTCAACTCCTGAACCTAAACCTATCCCAAACCCTAATTTAACTCTAAAACTACCTCTAAGCCTAACCTTAACCATTAATCTAACCAAACCTTAAACATAACACTAACACTAAACATAACCCAATTCCTAACCCTAAATCTAAAGCTAATCCTAACCCAAATTCTAACCCAATCCTAAATTTAAACTAAGAATAAACCGAACTCTAACCCATACCATAAACCTAAACTTAAAATTAATGCTTAACTTAAACTCAACAGTAACCCTAACTGTAACACTAAACTTAACCCTAACCCTAAAGGTAAATCTAACTCTAACTCTAACCCTAACCCTAACACTAACCTTAAAGTAAAGCTAACCCTAACCCTAACACTAACCCTAACACTAATAGTAACTCTAAACTCTTACCCTAATCCTGAACCTAACCTTAACTCTAACCTAAACTTAAATCTAAACATAATCCTAAAGTAAACCTAACCCTTATCGTAAGGCTAACCCTAACCCTAACCCTAAGCCTAACATTAATCCTAATCTTAACCTTAAACCATTCCCTAACCCTAACACTAATCCTAACTCTAAATTCTTACCCTAACCCACACCCTAACCTTAACCATAACCTAAACTTAAACGTAACTGTAACCCTAAAGGAATCCTAACTTTATTTCTAAACCTAACACAAATCCTCTCTAACATCATATCCTAACATTAACCCTAAAATAACTGTAACCCTAACCCAAGCCATAATGCGAAACCTAATCCTAAAGCTAACCCTAACGCTAACCATAAGCCTAAAACCAAACCTAACATAAACCCTAAATCTAACACTATCTCTTACTCAAAACCTAAATTTTTCACTAAAAGTAATCCTAACATTACCGCCTGAACTTAAACCTAACCCAAACCATAATTTAACCCTAAAACTAACTCTAACCCTACCCTAACCCTAAATATTACCAAAACCTTAAACTTAAACCTAACGCTAACCCTATCACACATTCTTACCCTAAATCTAAAGCTAATCCTAACTGCAATTCTAACCATAAACCTAAATTTTACAATAATAACCCTAACCCGAATCGGAAAACCTAAACTTAACTCTAAACGTAATGATAACCTTAACCCTAACATTAACACTAAATTTGCCCAACTCTAAACCTAAACTTAACCCTAACAGTAACCCTAACCCCAACACTAATCCTTACTCTAACCTATCCCTAAACCTAACTCTAAACCTAAACCAATCCCTAACCCCAAACCTTACCCTAACCCTAATCCAACCTTAACGTAACCCTAATCCTAAACCTAACCCGAACACTAATCCTAACTCTAAATTCTTGCCCTAACCCTAACCCTAACTTAACACTAATAATAACCCTAACCCTAAACCGAACACTAACCGTAACCATAAAACCTAAACCTAACCCTAACCTAACCCTATACTTAAAGTAACCCAAATCCTAACTCTATGGCTAACACTAATCTAATCTCTAACCTCTAACTCTATCCTTAACCCTAACACTAAACCTAAATTTCACACTAACAATAAGACTAACCTTAACCCCTGACCCCAAACATAACCCTAACCCTAATTCAACTCTAAAATTAACACTCGTCCTAAAGCAAACCCTATGTCTAACCAAAAGCTTAAACATAAACCCAACACTAACCTTAAGCAAGATTCCAACCCTAAAAATAAAACTATTCCTAACTTTAATTCTAACAATAAACCAAATTTTAAGTAAGAATAACCCTAACCCTAAACCTAAACCTAACGCTAATCCTGACCAAAACAGTAAACCTAATCTTAACCCTAACCCTATCCCTAAGCGTAACCATAACCCTAACCCGAACCCTTAACCTAACTCAAACCTAAACCTAACCCTAACCCTAAGCCTAATACTAACCTTAACTTATCCTAACACTAACACTAACCCTAACACCAATCCTAACTCTAAACTATTAACCTAACCCTAAACCTAAGCTTAACCCTAACAGTAACCCTAACTCTAACCCTAACCTAACCGTAAACATACACCTAAACCCTAACCCTAACACTAACCCTAACACTAAAGCTAATTCAAAATTGTTAGCCAAACCCTAACTCTAACCTTAACCCTAACCTAAACTTAACCCCTACCGTAATAGTAAACTAATATTTCTAACCCTAATTCTAACCCTAACACTAATCCTAACTCTAACCTCTTACCGCAAACCTAATGCTAAACATAACTATAACGCTAAACCAACCATAATTCTAACCTAATCCAACCATAATTATGACAATAACCCTTATCATAACAAAACCTTAACCCTAAACCCTAAAGCTAACCCTAACCTTAAACCTAAATCTACCCTTAACGTAACTCTAACTCTAACACTAACCCTAACACTAAATCTAACTCTAAACTCTTACCCTAACTCTAAGCCTAAAGTTAAAAATAACAGTAACCTTAATACTAAACCTAAACCTAATACTAACACTAAGACCTAACCCAATTCTAACCCTAAACTTAACGTAACCCTAACACTAACTCTAACACTAACAATAATCCGAACTCTAAATTTACTCTAACCCTAACCCTTAAGCTAACCCTAAATTTTACACTTACAATAACCCTAACCTTAACCCTGAACCCAAATATAACACTAACCCTAAATTAGCTTTAAAACTAACTCTAAGCATAATCCGAACCTTAAATCTACCGCAAACCTTAATGTAACCCTAACAGTAACCCTAACCCAGATTCTGAACATGAATCTAAAGCTAATCCTAACCCGAATTCTAACCCTATCCATAAATTTTACACTAAGAATAAACCTAACACTAAGCCTTACTCAAATCCTAACACTAACCCTAATTTAACCCTAGCCCTAACCCTAACCCTATCCCTAACCCTAATCCTAACCCTAAACCTAACCCTAACACTAATCCCAACCCTAACCTAACCTTAACAAAACCCTAACCATAACCCTAAATTTAATCTTGATACTAATCCTAACACTAAACTCTTACCATAACTTTAACCTTAACCATAACCATAATGTAATCTTAACCATAAACATAACTAAAACTAATCCTAAACTTAATCCTAACCCTAACATTTATCCTTACTCTAACCTCATGCCCTAACCCTACCCCTATCATAACGGTAAAACTAACCCAAACTATAACACCAAACCTAACCATAACTCTAACCATAACCCTAAAACTAACCCTAACCCTAACTCTTTATGTAAAACTAACCCTAAACCTAACCCTAACCCTAACCTAAATTTTACACTAAGAATAACCCTAACCTTAACCTCTGAGCCCAAACCTAACCCTAACCGGAAATTAAAACTAAAACTAACTCTAATACTAACACTAAAACTAAATATAACCCAAACCTAAACGTAACCCTAACACTCACCATAACCCAGATCGTAACCCTAAATCTGAGCTAAATCTAACCCTAATTTAAATCCTAACCCTAAATTTTATACTAATAAAAACCCTAATTCTTAGCCCATACCCTACATTTTATCCTAAACTTAAGGCTAAACTTAACCCTAACAGTAATCCTAAACGTAACCCTAACCCTAACCCTAACCTAACCTTAAGTTGACCCTAACCCTAACCCTAACCTTAAATCTAAACCAAAGCTTAAACATAACTTTAACACTAACCCTAACCCTGATACTAAACCTAAATCTAAACCTAATTCTAAACCTAATTCTACACCAAACCTTAAATTCTACAATAAGAATAACCCAAACCCTAATCCCATACCCGAACCCTTAACCTAACTTAATGCATACCTTAACACAAACAGCAACCCTAACACTAACCCTAAAAATAACCTTACCTTAACGTAAACCTAACCATAATCCTAACCCTAAATCTAACTGAAACCTAACACTAACCTTTACCAAGTTCTTCCCCTAAATGTAAAGCTATACTTAACCCTATTTCAAACCCAAACCCTTAATTTAAACTAAGAATAACATGAACTCTAAACCCATTCCTAATCCTAACCCTAACTGTAACTTTAATCCTAACACTAAATCCTAACCCTAAACCTTAACACTAAACCTAACCCTTTCCCTAACCTAACCCTAAACCTAACCCTAACTCCAACTCTAACCTAACCTTAATGTAATCCTAATGCTAAGCCTAACGCTAAATTTTACACTAACACTAGCTAACTTCAACCCTTAACCCAAAACCTAAGCCCAACAAATTTAACTCTAAAACCTACTCTAACTTTAACCCTAATCTAAACTCTAACCGAAACCTAAAACATAATCCTAACGCTCACACTAACCCAGATCTTAACTCTAAATCTAAAGCTAATCATAATCTTAATTCTAATCCTAAACCTCAATTTTATACTAAGAATAACCCTAACCCTAACCCCATATCCTAACCCAAATCTAAACCTAATGCTAACCTTAACACTAACAGTAACACTAACCCTAACCCTAACCGTAACCCTATCCTTAACTTAAACTTAACTTAACCCTAAGCCTAACCCTAACCCTAAGCCTAACACTAAGCAAAACCCTAACCCTAAACCTAACCCTAACCCTAAACCTAACCATAACCCTAACCCTAACCCAACACTAAACCTAAGCCTAAACATAACACTAATCCTAAATCTTACCACTTATCCTAACCCTAACCCTAACCCTAACGTTAACGCTAACACTCATCCTAACAAAAAAACTAAAGCTATTCCTAACCCTAATGCTAACCCTAACCCTAACGGTAACCCATAAGCCTAACCTAAACCTTATCCCTAATCTTAACCCTAACCTTAAACCTAACCCTAAATTTTACATAATAACCCTAACTTTAACACCTTACCCCGAACCTAATCCTAAGCCTTAATTAATTCTAAAACTAACTCTAACCCGAACCCTAACCCTAAAACTAAAGAAAATCCTAAACCTATTTCGAACCCTAACTCTAAATTTTACGTTAACAATAACCCTAATCCTAACGCCTTACCCTAATGGTAACCCTAAACCTAACACAAACCCTAATCCTAACCCTCATCCTAAACTAAACCAAACATAACACTTGCCGTAACCTAACCTTAACACTAACTCTAATCCTAAATCTAAACTCTTATTCTACCCTAACTCTAACCCTAACTCTACCCCTACCTAAATCTAACCCTAACACTAACCCTAACATAACCCCAAACATATAACTAACCCTAACAATAATCCTATCTCTGACCTCTTAACCTAACCCTAACCCTAATGGAAACCAAAAATGAGATTAACACTAACACTAACCCTTATCCTAACCCTGACCCTAATCATAAAACTAAAGTTAATCCAAAAACCTAATTCTAACCCTAAGCCTAACAATAAACCTAACCCTAAATTTTAAATTAACAATAAGTCAACATGAACCCTGTACCCTAAACCTAACCGTAACCCTAACTCTAACTCTAAATCTAACCCTAATCATAACCCTAACCTAAACATAACCCTAACCCTAAACATAATCATAAACCTAACACTATATTAAACCTAACCCGAAACCTAACAATAACCCTAACGCTAACCTAACCGTAAATCTAAAACTAACATTAACTCTAATCCTAACTCTAACCTCTTACACTAACACTAACCCAAACACTAATCCTAACCCTAACCCTAACGCTAACCGTAACCCTAACCTTATCCCTAACCTAACCTAAACCTAACCCTAACACTAACTCTAACTCTAACCATAAAGCTACCACTAAACTAAACCTAACTTGAACCCTAACAGTAATCCTATCCCTGAACGTAACCCTAATCCTGTCCTAAACTCTAAAACTAAAGATTATCGTAATCATAATTCTAAACCTATCCCTTACACTAACCTAACCAAAAATTTAATATTAACAATAACTATAACCCTACGCCCTTAACCTATACATAATCCTAAGTCTAACTTAACTCTAAAACTAACCCTAACCCTAACATTAAGCCTAATCCTTAACCTAACTCTAAATCTAAAGCTATTCCTAACCCTAATTCTACCCCTAACACTAACACTAACATAATCCTGATCTTAACTCTAAAAGTAAAGCTAATCCTAACTTAATTCTAAAACTAACTCTAAATTATCCACTAATAATAACCCTAACATTAACCTCTTACCTTAACCCGAACCTAACATAATGCTAACACTAAACCTAACACTAATTCTAACCCTAACCCTAAACACAATCCTGACCCTAACACTAATCCTAACAGTAACCTCTTACCCTAAACTAAACCATAACCTTAACACTAATCTAAACCTAAGCCTAACCCTAACCCTAACCATAACCCTAACCTAACCCAAAACCTAAACCTAACCATAAACTAATCCTAACTCGAAATTCTAACACTAACTCTAACACTAACCATAACCCTGAACCTAATCTTGAAAGTAAAGATAACACAACGCTAATTCTAACCCTAACCCTAATAACTTTAACACTAAATTTAAACTAACAATAACCCTGACTCTAATCCCTTACCTGAAACCTAACCCTAACCTTAACTATAACTCTAAAACTGACTCTAACCCTAACCCTAACCATAACATTAAACCTAACCCTGATCCTAATCCCAAAACTAAAGTTATCCTAACTGTACACGAACAATACCCTAAACCTAATTTCTTAGAAAAAACCTACCCCTAAAAGTAACCCTAACATGAACTCTAAACCTATACTAAACCTAACACTAACACTTACACTAACCTTAACCCTAACCCTAACCCTAGCCCTAACCATCACGCTAACCTTAACCCTAGTTCTAACACTAACACTAATGCCTAACAATTAACCAAACCCTAAGACTAAATATATCGTCAACCATAACCACTAACCTTAAAACTAACACTAAACCTAACCCTACTCCTAAACCTAACCCTAACCCTAACCTAATCCAAAACCTAACTCTAACCCAAATCCTAATCCTAAATCTAACCACTTACCCTAACCCCAACTCTATCCCAAACAATAATACTAAACCTAACACTAACTCTAACCCAAACCTAAACCAAACCCTAATCCTAACCCTAACTTAAACCTAACCCTCACCCTAAATGTAACCCTAACCATGATCCTTACCTTAAAACTAAAGTTAATCCTAACCCTAATTCTAACCCTAGCCCTAACAATAACCCTAACCCTAAATTTTAAACATACAATAACCCTAAACCTAAACCCTTATCCTAAACCTAATCCTAAATGTAACTTTAAGTCTAAAACTAATCCTAACCATGACCCTAACATTAATCAGAACCCTGATCCTAACCTTAAAAATAACATAATGCTAACCATAATTCTAAACCTAACCCTAACAATATCCGTAACACTGATTATAATCCTAAGTCTAAAGCTTATCCTAACCGTAATTCTAACCCTAACCCTAAATTTTACACTAATAATAATTCTAAACATATCTCCTTACCTTATCCCTAATCCTAAACTTAAAACTAGAGCTAATAATAACCCTAATTCTAAACCTAACAGAGACACTAACCCTAACCCTGACCCTAACCCGAAAACCAAAGCTAATTCTAACCCTAACTCTAAATCTAACCATAAATTTTGCACTAACAATAACCCTAAACCTAACACTTACTCTAAAAAGAACCCGAAATTTAAAGCTGACCCTAACTGTAACACTAAACCTAACTCAAACACTAAACATAAACCTACCCCTAAAATAAACATAACCTGAACACTAATGGTAACACTAACCATAAACTAACCATGACTTTAACCTTAACATTAATTCTAAAAGTAAATGTAACATAATCCTAAACTTAACCCCTTACCTTAACCCTATCCCTAAACCAAACCCTAAACTTAAAGCTATCCGTAACCCTAACACAATCCCTAACCCTAACCCAAACCGTAACCATAACCCTAACACAAACCTATACTCTAAAACTGAACCTAAGCCTAAAACTAAAGTGAATCCTAACCCTAATTCTAACCCTAACTCTAATACTAAACCTAACCCTTAATTTTATGCTACAAATAAACCTAAACATAACCCCTTACCCAAAACCTAACTTAACTCTAAATTTAACTCTAAAACTAACCCTAAACATAACCTAAACCCTAAGCATAATTCTAACTTAAACCTAACCTGAACCCTAACAGTAACCCTAATACTAACCTAACCATAAACAAAACACTAAACCCTAAACCTAAAACTAACCCCTTATTGTAACCATAACCCTAACAATAACCATGATCCTAACACTAAAACTAAAGCTAATCCTAAATCTACCACTAACGCTAACCCTAACCTTAACTCTATCCTCTCACGCTAAACCTAACCCTAAACCTAAAGCCAAATCTAACTTTATCATCCTAACCCTAATTTTAACTCTAATCTAAACCAAACCCTAACCCTAACATTAACCATACACTTAATCCTAAGCTAAACATAACCTGACTCTAAATCTAACCCTAACACTAAACCCAAACCTAACCATAACACTAAGACTAACATTAATCCCAACTATAACATCTTACCCTAAAACTAAACCTACCCCTATACGTAAACATAATCCTAACTCTAACCCAAACCCTAAAACTAAAGTTAACTCTAAACCTAACCCTGTACCTTAACCCTAACCCTAACCCTGTATCTAATGCTAAAACTCAAGCTAATCCTTACCCTAATTCTATCCTTAAACCTAACACTAACCCTAAGCCTAAATTTTACACTAATAATAACCCTAACCCTAAACTACATCTCATACCTTAACCCTAACCCTAAACCTAACGCCAGTCTTAACCCTAACTTAATAATAACCCTAAATCTAACTAACCTGAACACTAACGAAAACCCTAAATTTAACCCTGAACACTAACCCTAATCCAAATTCTAAACCTAACCCTAACCGTAACCCTAACCCTAACCGTAACCCTAACCCTAACACTAACCTAAACTGAACCATAACCACAACTCTAATCATCCTATCCCAAAACCTTACCCTAACACTAATCCTAAATGTAAGCACTTACCCTAACCCTAACTCTAAACCTAATGCTAATCTTAAATCTAACATTAACGCTAACCTGAAAATTAGCCCAAACCCTACACCATAACCCTAACCATAAACCTATTCAGTAAAGCTAACCCCAAAATTAACTCTAAAACAAACCCTAAGCCTATCACTAAACCTCAACCTAAATCTAAACCCTAACTCTAACCCTAACCCTAATAATAACTCTAAAACTAACCCTAACCATAACCTAACCGTAACCCTAACCCGAACACAAACCCTAAGCCTATCCCTAACCCTAAACCTAACCTTAAATCCTAACTTTAATTCAAACCCTAAAAATAAACCTTGAACAAACTTTAACCCTAAACTTAACCCCAACCCTAACCCTAAACTAATCCTACTCCTAATTCTAACCTTAACAATAATCCTAACTCTAACTTCTTATCATGAGCCTGACTCTAAACATAATTGTGACCCTAACGCAATGCATAATGCTATACCTAACCCTAACCCTGACACTAACACTAATCCTAACTCTAAACTCTTACCCTAAACATAACCCTAAATTTAACCCTAACCTGAACCATCAGCATAATCATAACCCTAAACCTAACTCTAAACTCTATCTCTAACCCAAACCCTAACAATAACCTTAAAACTAACCTGAACCTTAAACCTATCCCTAAACATAAACATAACCTGATACCTAGCCCTAACCCTAATTCTAACACAAAACCTAAACCCATACCCTAACCCTAAACCTAAACGTAACGCTATCTTAGGCCTAACAGTAACCCTAACCCTAACCCTAATACTAACTCTAACCCTAACCATATCCCTAACCTTACAATAAACTTAAGCCTTAGTCTAACCCTAACCATAACACATACCTAAACCTGACACCAACACTAACCCCTACCCTAACCTAAATCTAATCATAACCCTACCCCTAAACTAAACCTAACTCATATCCTAACCCTAACACTAATCCTAACTCTAACCCTAACCCTAATGCTAAAAATAACTCTAACCCTAACCGAAAACAGAACATGAAAACTAAACCAACCCTAACACTAACATTAAACCCCAACCCTAAATCTAACCCTAAAGTAATCATAACCCTATTACTAAAACTAATACTAATATTAACTATAAACTCTTACCCTAACCCTAACCCTAAAAAAATCCTAATCCTGATCCTAACCTTAAAACTAATCCTAACTCTAACGTCTTAACCTAACCCTAAACATAACTGTAATTCTAACTCAACCATATCCCTAAACCTAACCCTAACCCTAACACATACCTAAGCCTAACACCAACCCTAACCCTATACTCGATACCTTACCCTAACCATACCGTAACTTTAAATTTTACACTAACAATAAACCTAACCTTAACACCTGACCATAAAACTAACTCTAACGCTCATTTAACTCTAAAACAAACTCTAACACTAACATTAACTCTAAAACCTAACCCTAACCTTAACGCTACCGCTAACCCTAAACCTAACACTGACCCTAAATCTAAGCTCGTACCCTAACTCTACCCTTAAACAGAACTGTATCCTTAACAAAACCAAAACGCTAAAAGTAACTCTAACCATAAACCTAACCCTAATACTAAACCTAATGCTAACCTTAATGCTAACAGTAACCCTAACCCTAACCTAACCCTAACCCTAACCCTAACCCTAACCCTAACCCTAACCCTAACCCTAACCCTAAATCTAACCCCAACACTAATCCTAACTGTAACTCTTGAACCTAACCCTATCCCTATCCCTAACCCTAACCTAAACCGAAACCGAAACCGAAACCAAAACCAAAATTAATCCTAACCCTAATCATAACAATAACACTAATCCTAACTCTAACCTCTTGCCCTAACCCTAACCCTAAACATAAAGGTAAATCTAATCCAAATGATATCGCAAACCTCCCTACCCTACCCTTAACCTAATTCTAACTTAAACCTAACCTTAAAAAAAACCTAACACTAATCGTAACTGTAAACTCTTACCCTAACCATAACCTTAACCCTAATGTAAACCTAACTATAACCCTAACCCTAAACTAATCCAAACCCTAATCCTAACCCTAACAGTAATTCTAACTCTACCCTCTTACCCTAACCATAACCTTAAACAGTATCCCTAAACCAAACCATAACGTTAAAACTGGCACTGAACCTAACCTAAACATAAATTTTACACTAACAATAAGCCTAACCTTAACCCCTGACCCAAAACCTAACCTTAACCCTAATTTAACACTAAAACTATCTCTAACTAAACCCTATTTCTACCCTAAATCTAACCGAACCGTAAACGTAACCATAAGACTAACCCAACCCAGTTCCTAACCCAAAATCTAAATCTAATCCTAACCCTAATTCTAAACCTAACCCTAAATTTATCACTAATAATAATCAGAACTCTAACGCAATACCCTAAACCCAACACAAAACCTAATGCTAACCTTAACCCTAATAGTAACGCTAACCCTGAACTTAACATTAATCCTTACCCGAACTCTTATCCAAAACATAACGCTAACCCTAACCATAACCTCATACCCTAACCCTAACCTTAAACATTATGTTCATCGTAACCCTAACAGTAACCCTAACCATAACCCTAACCCAAACCTTAAACATAATGCTCAACTTAACCCTAACAGTAACCCTAACCCTAACCCGAACTTTAACCCTAACTAAACCCAACCCTATCACTAACCCTAAACTAATCCTATCCCTACTCCTAACACAAACACTGATGCTAACTCTAAACTCTTACCCTAAACCTGACGTTAAATATAACTGTAACCTTAACCCAAACCATAAAGCTAAACCTAACCCTAACCCTAACCCTAACCCTAAACCCGAACCCTAATAATATTCCTAACCGTAACCCTAACCAAACACTAATCTTAAAACAAACCCTAACCCTAACTCTAAACTAAATTTAACCCAAATTCTAACCCTAATACTAATACTAACTCTAACCTCTTAACCTAACCCTACCCTAAACATAAATGTAACCCTAACCGAAACCATAAGGCTAAGCCTAACACTAATCCTAACCCTAACTCTAACCGTAACCCTAAACTTAACCCTATCTTAAACCTAAACCTAACCCTAACCTAACTCTAAACTCTTACCTAACCCTAACTCTAACCTTAACCTTAACCTAAACCTAAACCTAACCCAAACTATAAACTAATCTTAACTCTAATCCTAACCCTAACACTAATACTAACTCTAACTTCTTACCCTAAACCTAACCCTAAACATAACAGTAACCCTAACCTAAACCGTAATGCCAACCCTAACCCTAACCCTAAAATTAACCCTAAGCCTAACACAGAAACGTAAAATAAACCCTAAAAATAACCCTAAATTTAACACTAACAATAACCCTAAACTTAATCCCGGACACTAAACCTAACTCTAAACCTAACCCTAATCCTATCCTCTTCTGCAAATCCTATCCCTACCCTAACCCTGAACCTAAACCTAGAGCATAAACCTAACCATAACCCTAGCACTAACCCTGAAACTAACCCTAAGCGAAATCGAATCCTAACCCTAATTCTAACTCTAAATCTAAAAATAATCTTAAACCTAAATTTTAAATTAAAAATAACCATATCCCTAACCTCTTACACTAACATTAACCCTAGAAAAATGCTACCCCAACCCTAACACTAACCCAAACCCTAATCCGAATCCTAACACAAACCTAACCCTAACCTTAAATGTAACACTAATCCTAATTCTAACTCTAACTCTAACACTAAATCTACCCTAACCCTAACACTAACCCTACGCTAAACCTATCCCGAACCCAATATTAACCCTAAGCCTAACACTAACCCTACTCCAAGGCCTAACTTAAACCTAACCCTAACACTAACACTAATTCTAACTCTAAACACTTGCTAAAACCTAACCCAAACATTAACTCAAACCTAAGCCTAACACTAAAACTAACCCTAAAGCAAGCCTACCCTAATCCTAACCGTAACACTATTCCTAACTCTAATCACTTACCCTTACCCTAACATTAAACATAATTGTAACACTTAGGCAAATCATAACGCTAAACCTAACCCTAAACATAACCCTAACCCTAAAGCTAACCATAACCCTAAGTCTAAAACCAACCCTAATCCTAAAACCTAAAGGTAACCCTAATCTTGAGTCTAACCCTAAATTTTACACTGAGAATAAACCTAAACTTAACCCCTAACCCTAAAACTAACTCTAATCCTAATTTAACTATAAAACTAACTCTAATCCTATTTTAACTATAAAACTAACTCTAACCCTAACCCTAACACTAAATCTAACCGAACACTTAAACTTAACCATAAAACTAACCCTAACCCAGATGCTAACCCTAAATCTAAAGCTAATACTAACCCTAATTCTAAGGCTACCCTTAAATTTTACACTGAAAATAAGCCTAAAACTAATCTCATAACCTAAGCCTAACAGCAACCCTGAACTTAACCCTAACCCTCAACCTAAAGCTAACCCTAACTCTAACACTAACCCTAACTCTAACACTAACTCTAACCTAAACTTAACCCTAACTCTATCCCTAACCATAAACCTAAACCTAAGCTAAACTTAACCTGACCCTAACTATAACCCTAAATCTAAATCTAAACCTAACGCTAACCTAAACATAACTCTAACTCTAACACTAATCCTAACACTAACCTCTAACCTTAAACATAACCCTAACCCTAACACTACCCTAACCCTAAATTTTACACTAACAATAACACTAACCCTATCTTCTTACCCTATCCCTAACCCTAAACTATAGCTAACCCTAACTAACACTAAACCTTTCCATAAGCATAAGCATAACCTACACTAACCCAAACCATAACCATGACCATATACCTAAACCTAAATTAAACCTAACCTGAACCCTAAAGCTAACCCTATCACTAACCTAACACTAACACGAACCCTAAATCCTAACCCTAAAGCGAACAGTAACCCTAACCCTAATGCTAACTTCTTATTATAACCCTAACCCTAAACCTAACTCTAACCTTACCTTTAACCCTAACCCTAACTGTAGCCTAAACCTAACCCTGATCCTAACCATAAAAGTAAAGCTAATCAAACTTTGAATCAAACTCTAAACTTAAAAGTAACCCTACCTTAAATTTCAAAATAATAATGTAACCCTAATTTCTTATCCTAGACCTAACCCTCAATCTTGTTTTAAGTCTAAAACTAACCCTAACATTAACCCGAACCCTGATCCAAACACTAAAACTAAAGCTAATGCTAATCTTAAGTTTAAACCTAACCCTAACACTAAAATTAAACCTGATACTAACCCTAACAGTAAAGCTGATCCTAACCCTAATACTAATCCTAACCCTAAACCTAACTTACACCTAACCCTAATCGTAACCCTAACCATAAATATATCACTAAACTAAAGCTTACCTAAACCATAAAAGTAAGCTTAACCCTAACCTAATCCTAACCCTAATCCTAACCCTAATATTAACCATCACCCTAGTTCTAAACCGTAATCGCAACACTAACCCTAACATTAACCATAACACTGATCCTAACCCTAAAACTAAAGCTAACTCTAACGCTAATTCTAATTCTAATCATAAATTTTGCACTAACAATAACTCTAACCCTAACTCTCTACACTAACCCTAACCCAAAACCTAAAGCTTATCCTAACACTAACATTAACCCTATCTATAATCCTACACCTAACCTAAATCTAACCTAACACTAACCATAAACCTAACCCTAAACTAAACCTATAAAGAATCCTGACAATAACCTTAACCCCAACCAAACCCAAACCCTAACCCTAAACTTAACACTACTCCTAACTCTAAACACTTACCTTTACCCTAACCCTAACTCTAACTCAAAACCTAACCCTAACTATAACTTTGACGCTAAAGGTAAACCTAACCATAACCCTAACCACAATCCTAGCCCTAAACCTATCCCTGATGCTAATCATAAAAATAAATCTAATCCTAACCCAATTTTAACCCTAAACCAAAACTTACACTAACAATAACCCTTACAATAAACCTAATTTTAACTCTAAACTAACCCTAACAGTAACCCTAACTCTGACCCTGAAACTAACCTTAAACTTAACCCCTTATGCAAACCCTAACCCTAACACTTAATCTCAACCTTAACTGTAATTTTAACCATGAAACTAACTCTGATCCTAACCCGAATACTAAAGCTAATCATTACCCTAATTCTAACCTGAACTCTAAATTTTACAGCAACAATAATGCTAACCCTAACCCCTTACCCTATTTCTAATCATAATTGTTGCTAAACTTAAACCTAATACTAACACTATCCCTAAGCATAACTCTAATCTAAACCTAAATTGTAACCTAATGGTAAACCTAACTCTAGCCCTAACTCTAACCCTAACACTAACACTAACCCTAAACCTAAACCCTAACCTTAATCTAACACTGATCTAACCCTGACCCTAAACCTAAAACTAACCCGAACTATAACCCTAAACTACTCCTAACCCTAATCCTAACCCTAATACTAATTATAATGCTAAGCTCTAACTCTAACCTTAACACTAAATATAACTGTAAAATTAACCCAAAAGATAAGGCTAAACCTAACACTAACCCTAACCCTAAACGTAACACTAACCCTAAGCCTAAAACCAACCCTAACCCTAAACCCTAAACCTAACCCTAATCCTAACCCTAAAGCTATCTCTAACTCTAAATTTTACACTAACAATAACTCTAACCTTAACTCTTGACCATAATCTAACCCTAACTCCAATTTAACTCTAAAACTAACGCTAACCCTAACCCTAACCATAACCATAACATTAATCCTAAACCTAACACTAACCCTAACCCTAACACTAACCTAAACAGAACCCTAATCCTAAACCTAAACAAATCTTATCCCTAATCCTAACTCTAACACTAATCGTAAATCTAACCTCTTACCCTAACCCTAACCTTAAACATAACAATATCCCTTACACAAAATATAACGCTAAACCTAACCGGAACTCTAACTCTAACCCTAAAAATAACACTAAACTCATAACCTAAACAGAACCCTAACCTTAAACCTAATGGAAACCTAACCCTAACCCTAAACTTAACTAATCCTAACCCTAATCCTTACACTAACGTTAATTCTCACTAAAATTCTAACTCTAACACTAGCCTTAAACATAACGGTATCCCTAACCCAAACATTAATGCTAAAACTAAACCTAACCCTAAACCTAACCCTAAATTTTACACTAACAATAACCCCAACCTTAACCCCTGACCGTAAACTTAACTATAACTGTAATTTAACTCTAAAACTTACTCTAAGCCTAACCCTAACCCTAAATCTAAAGCTAATCCTAACCCTACTTTTAAACCTAATACTAAAATTACACTAAGAATAACCCGAACTCTGACTCCATACCTAACTCTAAAAGTAACCTTAAACCTAACCATAAACCCAAACCTAATAATAACCCTAACCCCATACCCTAACCCTAACCCTAAACCTAATGCTAATCTTAATCCTAACAGTAACACTAGACCTAACCCTTACCCAAACCTAACCCTAACCCTAACGATGACCATAAACTAATCCTAACTTTAGTGCTAACCCTAATAGTAATCCTAATTCTAACCATGTAACCTAATCCTAACCCTAAACATAACTGTAACCCTAACCCAAACCATAACGCTAAACCTAACACTAACAATAATCCTAAATCTAACCCTATGCAAAACCATAATGCTAAAGCTAACCATAACCATAAACCTAACGCTAAACTTAACTCTAAACCTAAACCTAACAATAACCGTAACCCTAACCCTTACCTTAACTCTAATACTAATCCTAACTCTAACCTCTTATAATAACCCTAACCCTATCATCACTGTAAAACTAACACAAAACTTAATGCTAAACCTAACCCTAACCCTAACACTAATACTAACTCTAAACTTTTACCCTAAACCTAACCCTGACCCTAACTCGAATCCTAACCCTGACCCTAAACCTTATTCTAATCCCATACTCTAACCATAACCCTAAACATAATGCTAATCTTCACCCTAAAAGTAACCATAACCCTAACCCTTATCCTAACCTAAGCCTACACCAACAGTAACCCTAAACACTAAACCTAATCCTGACTCTAAACGTACACCTAACCCTCACCCTAAACCTAAAACTAATCCTAACCCTAACCTTAACGTAACCCAAAACCTAACAATGAAACAAACAGTAATCCTAACTCTAAACTCTTACACTAACCCTAACCCTAACTTTAACCTTACAGTAACCCTAACCCTAACAGTAACCCTAAACTTAATCCTAACCTTTACCCTAACCCTAACACTAACCTTAACGTAATCCTAACTCTAACACTAACGCTATCACTAAAACTAACTCTAACCTCTTACCCTAAACCTAACTCTAAATTTTACACTAACAATAATCCTAATCTTAAAACCTGACCCTAAACCTAACCCTAAGCCTAATTTAACTCTAAAACTAACTCTAAACCAAACCCTATCCCTAAATTTAAACCAAATTTTAAATGGAACCCTAACACTAACCTTAACCAGATCATAACCCTAAATCTAAAGCTTGCCCTAAAACTAAGTCTAACCTAACTGTAAATTTTACACTAAGAATAACAGTAACACTGACCCCATACACTAGCCCTAACCCTAAGGCTAACCATAACGTAACCCTAACCCTAATATTAACCCTAATACTCATCCTAAATCTAAACTCTCTAACTAACTCTAACACTAAACTTAACCGTTACAGTAACCCTAACCCTAACTCTATGCCTAAACCTAACCCTAACCCTAAACCTAACCCTAATCCTAAAACTAACCCTAACCACAAACCTACCCCTAAACAAAACCTAACTTGAATCCTAATGGTAATTTTATTCCTAAACCTAAACTTAACCCTGACCCTAAACCTACCCTAATGATAACCCGTAGTCAAAATTTTAAACTAACAATAACACTAACCCAAAACCCTTACCCTAAACGAACCATAATCCTAACTTTAACATTAACATAACCCGGAACCTAAACCTAACCATAACCTTAATTCTAGCAGTAACTCTAACCCTATCCTTACACTAAGAATAACCCTAACCTCCTAACACTAACCTAACCCTAAACATTATCTTTACACTAAAACTAAATTAAATCCTAACCCTAAATCTAACCCTAACCCTAACATTAACACTAACCCTAAATTATTCACTGGCAATAACTATAACTTAAATCACTTTCACTAACATTAACCCTAAACCTAAAGCTAAACCTAACCCTTAAATTCACGTAAACATAACCCTAACTCTAACCATAATCAAACCTACCGCTATACTAAACCTAACTCAAACAGTAACGGTAATCCTATCACTAAACATAACCCTAAACCAGACCCTAACTCTAAATCATAACCCTAACCTTAACACTACCACTAACCCTGAAATTAACTATAAAATTAAAGCTAATCCTAGCGCTAATTCTAACTCTAACCCAAATATTAATCCTAACACTAAATTTTAAATTAAAAATAACAGTTGCCATAACCCATTACACTAAACCTACCCCTAAACCAAATGCTAATCTTAACCCTAACACTAACTCTAACCCTAACCCTAGCCTTAATATGACCCTAACCCTAATGATAAGCCTAACACTAATCCTAAATCTAAACTCTTACCCTAACCCTAACCCTAACCTAAACACTAACAATAAAACTAATCCGAACTCTAACCCTAACCTTAACACTAATTCTAAACTTAACTTAACCCTAACCCTATCCCTAACCCTAACACTAAACCTAACTCTAAACTCTTAACCTAACTCACACCCTAACCTTAACCATAACCGAAACTTAACCGTAACCGTAACCCTAAAAAAATCCTAACTTTATTTCTAAACCTAACAAAAATCCTCTCTCTAACATCATATCCTAACACTAACCCTAAAAATAAATGTAACCCTAAGCAAAACAATAATGCTAAACCTAACCCTAACGCTAACTCTAAGCCTAAAACCAAACATAACTGTAAACCCTAAACCTAACACTACCTCTTACCCGAGCCCTAAATTTTACACTAAAAATAATCCTAACCTTAATGCCTGAACCTAAACATAACCGAAAGCGTAATTTAACTCTAAAACTAACTCTAACCCTACCCTAACCCTGAATATTACCAAAACCTTAAACGTGAACCTAACACTAACCTTAACCCAAATTCTAACCCTAAATCTAAAGCTAATCCTAACCCCAATTCTAACCCTAAACCTAAATTTTGCAATAAGAATAACCCTAACCCTAATAAGAAACCCTAACCATAAAACTAAACGTAACGCTAAAATTAACACTAACAGTAACCCTAATCCTAAAACTAACCTTAACTTTAACGCTAACATGAACTTAATTCAAAACCTAACCCTAACCCTAACATTAAACCCTAAACCTAAACATAAACATAAACCCTAACCCTAAACTTTACCCTAACTTAATCTAAACCTAACCGTAATCCTAACTCTAACGCTAACCCTAACCTTAAAGTAAACCTAAATTGAACCCTAACCCTAACACTAATCCTAACTCTAAACTATTATCCTAAGCCTAAATCTAAGTTTAAGCTTAAGAGTAACCCTGACCCTAACCCTAACCTAACGCTAACCCTCAATCTAAACCGTAAACCTAACCCTAACCCTTATCCTAACCCTAACCCTAAATCTAACCTTAACGTAAAGCTAACCTTAACATTAACCCTAACACTAATCATAACTCTAAACTCTTACCCTAACCCTAACCCTAACCCTAACCCTAACCCTAACCCTAACCCTAACCCTAACCCTAATCTAACCTTAACATATATCTAACCCTAACCCTAAACTTAACAATAATTCTAACTCTAAACTCTTAACCTAACTCTAAACCTAACCTTAACTCTAACCTTAACCCTAACCCTAACGCTAACACTAATCCTTACTTTAACATAATCTTGAACCTAATTCTAAACCTAAACCAATCCCTAACCCCAAACCTTACCCTACCCTAACCCTAATCTTAATGTAATACTAACACTAAAGTTAACCCAAACAATAATCCTAATTCTGAATTCTTGCCCTAACCCTAACCCTAAATGTAACACTAACAGTAACCCTAACCCTAAGCCAAACACTAACCGTAACCATAAAACCAAACCCTAACCCTAACCTAACCCTTAAGTAACCCAAATTCTAACTCTAAAGATAACACTAATCCTAACTCTAACCTCTTACTCTATCCTTAACTCTAACCCTAAACCTAAATTTTACACTAACCATAAAACTAACCTTAATCCCTGACACGAAACATAACCCTAACCCTAATTCAACTCTAAAATTAACAATCACCCTAAACCAAACCCTACATCTAACCAAAACCTTAAAAATAAAACTAACACTAACCCTAACCCAGATTCCAACCCTAAAAATAAAACTATTCCTAATCTTAATTCTAACAGTAAACCTAAATTTTAACTAAGAATAACTGTACCCTAAACCTAAACCTAACGATAATCGTGACTAAAACAGTAAACCTAACCTTAACCCGAACCCTAACTCTAACCCTAACCCTAGTCCTAACCCGAATCCAAAACCCTTAACCTAACCCAAACCTAAACCTAACCCTAACCCCAAGCCTAATACTAACCTTAACTTAACCCTAACACTAACACTAACCCTAATACTAATCGTAACTCTAAACTATTACCCTAACACTAAACCTAAACTTAACCTTAACAGTAACCCTAATCCTAATCCTAAACTAACCATAACCCTAACCCTAAACCCTAACCCTAACACTAACCCTAACACTAATCCTAACTCTAACCACTTACCATAACCCTAACTTTAAACATAACTATAAGCCTAACCCAAACCATAACGCTAACATAATCCAACTCTAATTATGACCATAAAACTATTATCCTAATACAACCTTAACCCTAAACCCTAAAGATAACACTAACCCTAAACCTAACCCGGCCCTTAACGTAACACTAACTCTAACCCTAACACTATCACTAATCCTAACTCTAAACTCTTACCTTAAACTTAAGCCTAAAGTTAAAAATAACCCTAGACCTAATCCCACACTAAGACCTAAATCAAACCTTAACGCTGACCTTAACGTAACCCTAACACTAACTCTAACGCTAACACTAATCCGAACTCTAAACTCTTACTCTAACCCTAACCCTAACCCTAAATTTTACACTAACAATAACCCTAACCTTAACCCCTACCCAAAACAAAACACTAACCCTAATTTAACTTTAAACTAACTCTAAGCATAACGCTAACACTAAATCTACCGCAAATCTTAACGTAACCCTAACAGTAACCCTAACCCAGATCCTAACCGTAAATCTAAAGGTAATCCAAACCCGAATTCTAACCTTAACAATAAATTTTACACTAAGAATAACCCTAACCCTAAGCCTAACACAAATCCTAACCCCAACACTAATTTAACCCCATTCCTAATCCTAAACCTATCCCTAACCCTAAACCTAACCCTAACACTAATCCTAACCTTAACCTAACCTTAACGTAACCCTAACCCTAACCCTAACTCTAATCCTGACACTAATCCTAACTCTAAACTCTTACCATAACCTTAACTCTAACCTTAACTATAATGTAACCTTAACCCTAACCATAATCTAAACTAATCTTAACCTTTATCCTAACCCTAACACTTATCCTTACTCTAACCTCATACCCTAATGCTACCCCTATTATAACGGTAAATCTAACCCAAACTATAAAGCCAAACCTAACCACAACTCTAACCCTAACCCTAAACCTAACCCTAACCCTACCGCTTAACGTATAACTAATTCTAAACCTAACTCTAACCCTAACCAAAATTTTACACTAAGAAAAACATTAACCTTAACCTCTGACCCCAAACCTAACAATAACCCGAATTTAACCCTAAAACTAGCTCTAACCCTAACACTAAAACTAAACCTAAATCTAACCCAAACCTAAACGTAACCCTAACACTAACAATAACCCAGATCCTAACCCTAAATTTAAGATAATTCTAACCCTAATTTTAATCCTAAAACTAAATTTTACAGTAAAAAAAACCCCTAACACTTACCTCATACCCTAAATCTTATCCTAAACTTAAGGCTAAACTTAACCCTTACATTAATTCTAAACCAAACCCTAATCCTAACTCTAACCTAACCTTAAGTTGAACCTAACCCTAACCCTAACCCTAAATCTAACCCAAAGCTTAAACGTAACCCTAAAACTAACCCTAAACCAGATACTAAACCTAAATCTAAAGCTAATCCTAACCCTAATTCTAACACAAACCTTAAATTTTACAATAAGAATAACCTGAACCCTAATCCCATACCCTAACCCTACCCCTAAATTAATGCTTACCTTAACATAAACAGTAACCATAACCCTAACCCTAAAAATAACCTAACCTTTACGTAACCCTAACCATATCTTAGCCCTAAATGTAACCGAAACCTACCAATAACCTTTACCAGATTCTTCCCCTAAATGTAAAGCTATACCTAAACCTATTTCTAACCCAAACCCTTAATTTACACTAACAATAATATGAACTCTAAACCCATTCCCTAACCCTACCCTTACCGTAACCTTAACATTAAAACTAAATCCTAACCCTAAAACTTAAGACTCTAACCTAACTCTAAACCTAACCCTAAACCCAACTCTAACCCTAACCTTAACGTAATCCTAAAACTAAGCCTAACGCTAAAGTTTACACTAACACTAGCTAACTTTAACCCCTAACCCCAAACCTAACCCCAACCTAATTTAACTCTAAAACTAACTATAACTTTAACCCTAACCTTAACTTTAACCAAAACTTAAAACGCAATCCTAATACTATCCCTAAGCCAGAAATTAACTCTAAATCTAAAGCTAATCATAACCCTAATTCTAACCCTAACCCTAAATTTTATACTAAGAATAACCCTAACCCTAACCCCATACCTTAACTCATATCTAAACCTAATGCTAACCTTCTGCTAACAATAACCATAACCCTAAACCTAACTGTAACCATATCCTTAACTTAACCGTAACTTAACCCTAACCCTAAACCTAACCCTAAATCTAAAGCTAATCCTAACTCTAATTCTAACCCTAACCCTAAACCTAAGGCTAACCTTAACGCTAACATTATTCCTGACCCAAACCCTAACCATAACCTTAATCCTAACTCTAAACCTAACCCTAAATTTTACACTAACAATAGCCCTAATGTTTACCTCTGACCCCAAACCTAACCTTAACCAAAATTTAAATATAACTCTGAAACCTAAACCTACCCCTAACCCTAACAACAAACCAAAACCTAAATTGTACACTAACAATAACCCTAACCTTCATCCCTGACCCCAAATATGACCTAACCCTAAATTAACTCTAACCCTAAACCCTAACCCTAACCTGAACACTTACACTAACGCTAACCCTAACTCTAACATTAACCTAAATCCTAACGCTAACGGTAATCCTAACTCTAACCCAAACAAAAAACCCTAACCCTAACACTAACCCTTACTCGAACCTAACCCTAAAACTAAATCTGACAATAACACTAACCCTAACTCTAACCTTAAAGTAACTCTAACACTAACTCTAACCCGAAAACTAAATCAGACCTTAACCCTAAACTCTAACCCTAACCTTAAACCTAACGCTAAACCTGACCCTAAACCTAACACTAACCGTAACTCTAACCGTACCCTAAAATAACCCTAACACTAAAACTAACACTAAACCATAATACTAACCCTAAACATAACCCTAATCTAACCATAACTCTAAACCTATCCTAATCGATCCCTAACACAAACACTAAAACTAAACCCTAATGCTAACTCTAACCCAAACCCTAACCCTCTTACACTAACTGTAACCCTAACCCTAAACCTAAATTTTACAATAAAAATAACCCTAAATTTAACCCCAGATCCCAATCCTAACACTAACCCTAATTTAACTCTAATACTAATTCTAAACCTAACTCTAAACCTAAGTCTAACCCAAATCTTAAACGTAATACTAACACTAACCGTATACCAGATTATTACCCTAAATGTAAAGCTAATCCTAACCATAATTCTAACCCTAACTTTAATTTTACACTAAGAATAACACTATTCCTAACCTCATAACCTAACCCTAACCCTAAACCTAATGCAAAACTTAACTCTAAGAGTAACACTACCCCTAAATCTGATCCTAACCATAAACCTACATTAAATTTTACAATAACCATAACCCTAACCTTAACGCCTGACTCCAAACCTAACCCTAACCCTAATTTAACTCTAAAATTAAATGGAACCCTAACCCGAAATCAAACCGAAACCTTAAACGTAACCCTAACACTAAATCTACCCAGATCCTAAACCTTAATCTAGGACTGATCCTAACACTAATTCCAACCCTAACTCTAAATTTTACACTAAGAATGGACCTAACTCTAACACCATACCCTAACACTAACCTGAAACTAATGCTAAACTTAACCCTAACAGTAAACCTATCCCTAACCTTTACATTAATCCTAACTCTAAAGTCTTTACCTCAACCTAAACCTAACCTTAATCCTATCCTAAACCTAACCCTAACCAAATCCTAAACTAATCCTAACCCTGACCGTTACACTGACACTAATTCTAAACCTAAACAAACCCTAACCCTAACGCTAATCCTAATCGTAACCATACACCTAACCTTAACGTAACGTTAACCCTAACCCTAACCCTAAGCCTAAGCCTAACACAACCAATCCCTAAACTTAACGTTATCCTAAACCTAAACCTAAACCTAACACTAAACCCTAAACCTAAACCTAAACATAAACCCTAACCCTAACCTTAACCCTACCTAAACCTAAACCTAACCCAAACCTAACCCTAAGCCTATTCTTAAACTCTAAAGCTAATCCTAACGTTAACCCTAACCTTAAGGTAACCCTAACCCTAAAACATACCTAACCTAATTCTAACAGTAAACTCTTACAGTAACCCTAAACCTAATCTTAACCATAATCTAAACTTAACCCTACCATTAACCATAAACTAATCTTAAACCTAATCCCAACTCTAACACTAATCCTAAAAAAACCTCTTACCTTAACCCTAACCGAAAACATGACGTGAACCTTAAAAAAACCCTAACCCTAACCCTAACCCTAACCCTAAACCTAACGTTAATCTGACTCTAAGCCTAACCCTAAACCTAACACTAATCCTATGTCTAAAGTCTTATTCTAACCCTAACCCTAACCTTAACCCTAACAGTAACCATAACCGTAACCCTAAATCTAACCCTAAACTCTAAACCGAACCCTAACCGGAACCCAAACCAAAACCCTAACCCTAACACTAAACTTAACGTAACAATAACCGTAAACCTAACCTAATCCTAACCATACACCTATCCTTAACGTAACTCTAACCAGAACCCTAACCCTAACTCTAAACCTGAACCTAAACACTAATGCTAACCCTAACGCTAACCCGTCCATAATTTTAACCTTAACGTAACCCGAACCCTATCCCTAACCCTAATACTAATAATAACTCTAAACTCTTAACCTAACCCTAACCAAAAACTTAACCCTAAACTAAACATAACCTTAACCGTCAACCTAAACTAATCCTAAACCTAATCCTAACCCTAACACTAATCCTAACTCGAAACTCATACCATAAGACTAAACCTAAACATAATTATAACTGTAACCACTACTATAAGGCTACACCTAACCCTAACCATAACCCTAACCCTAAACCCAACCCTAAGACTAATCCTAACCCTAACTTCAAACCTAACCGTAACCCTAACCCTAATCCTAATGCTAACCCTAACTCTAACCTGAAACTTATCCATAATATAACCCTAACTTTAATGCTAACCCTAAAACGACTCCTAACTCTAATGACTTACCATAATGTTAACCCTAAATCCAACAATAAATTTTGCACTAACAATAACCTTAAAATTAACCAGTAACCCAAACCTAACCATAATCTTAATTCAACTCTAAAACTAACTCTAACCCTAATCCGAAACATAAATATAACTCACACCTTAAATATAAACCTAACAGTAACCCTAACCCAGATCTTAACCCTAATCTAAAGCTAATCCTAACCCTAATACTAACCTTCACACTAAATTTTAGACGAATGATAACCCTAATGCTAACCCCACAACCAAACCATAACCCTAAAGCTAATGCAAACCTTAACCCTAACAGTAACCCTAAACCTAACCATAAACCTACACAAACTCTAACCCTATCCCGAATCCTAATCTTAACCATAACCCTAATCCCAAACATAACACTAAACATAAACCTAACCTAAACCTAACCCTATCCCTAACCCTAAATTAATCCTAACCCTAATCTTAAACCAAACACTAAACCTAACTCTAAATTCTTACCCTAACTTTAACCTAAACTTAACTCTAAGAGTAACCCTAACCCAAACACTAACCCTAACATTATTCCTAACTCTAAACAGTTATCCTAATCTTAACCCTAACCTTAACCCTAAAATAAACTTAGCCATAATTGTAACCCTAAACTAATCCTATCACTAATCCTACCCCTAACACTAATTATAACTCTAACATCATACCCTAAACCTAACCCTAAAAATAACTTTAACGTAACCCAAACCATAACGCTAAACCTAACCCTAAACCTACCATCAATCCTAACCCTAACCCAATCTCTTAACATAACCCTTACCTTAACCATAACCCTAACACTATTCCTGACTCTAAACTCTTACCCAAACCCTAAACCTAAACTTAACATTACCAATAACCCTAAACATATCCCTAGCCCTAATCCTCAGTTTTACACTAACAATAACCCTAAATTTAATCCCTGACCACAAACCTAACCGTAACCCTAATTTAACACTAAATCTAACCTTAAGCCTCACCATAACCCTAACCCAAACCCTAAAATCTAACCCTAACCTTAACGTAACCCTAACACTAACACTAAACCTAGCACAATTCCTCACTCTAATCACTTGCCATAATCCTAAACCTAACTTTAACCCTAACAGTAAACCTAACAATAACACTAACCCTAAACTTATCTCTAACCCTAAACTTAACTTAACCCTAACCCTAAATCTAATCCTAATACTAAACTCTTACCCTAACCCTAACACTAACCTTAACCCTAACCATAACCCAAACCCTAACCCTAACACTAACCATAACCCTAATCATAAAGCTTAACCTAACCTTAACCCGAACGATAACCCTAAACTTAACATAACCCTAACCCTAACTCTATGCTAAGAGTAATCCTAACTCTAACCTCTTACCTAACCATAACCCTAAATATAACTCTAACAATAACTCTAATCATAACCCCTGACGCCACCTAACCCTAATCCCAATTTAACACTAAAAGTAACTCTAACCCTAAACCTAACCCGAAATGTAAACTAAACCGTAAGCGTAACGCTAACACTAAACCTAACCCAGATTCTAATCCTAAATCTAAAGCTAAATCTAACCCTAATTCTAACCTTAACCCTAAATTTTACACAAAAGATAACAATAACACTAACCCCAAACCCTAATCGTAACCCTAAACCTATCGCTATTCTTTAGGCGAACAGTAACTCCACACCTCACCCTAAAAAGAATCCTAACCCTAACCTTAAAACCTAACCTTAACCCTAAATCTTACCCTAACCTAAACCTAAACCAAATCACAAACCCTAATCCTAACCGTAACTCTAACACTAACCCTAACCCTAACACTAAATCTTAACCCTAACCCTAACCCTAACTCAAAATTTATAAGAAAAACCCAAAATCTAAACCCTAACCATAACCCTAGACATAAACTTAATCCTAACCGTAACTCTATTACCCTAACCCTAATACTAACCCTAAACCTAACTTAATCCTAACCCTAACCCTAACACTTACACTAATCCTAACTCTAAAGTCTTACCCTAACCCTAAACCTAACTTTAACCCTAACCTAAACATAACCCTAACCGTAACTCTAAACTAATCCTAAACCTAACGCAAAACCTTACACTAATCCTGATCATAACCCTAACCCTAAACCCTAACCGTAACCCTAACTATAACCCTAAACCTAATCCCAACCTTAACATAACGCTATCCCTAATCCTAACACTAATCCTAACTCTAACATAATACCCTAAACTTAAACCTAAACATAAGTGTAATCGGAACTCAATACATAACGCTAAACCTAACCCTGATCCTAAATCTAAGCCTAACACCAAACCTAAACCTATATTCTAAAACTAACCCTAAACCTAACCCTAACACGAAATTTCACACTAACAATACCCTAACTTTAAACCCTGACCTAAAATAACGCTAACCCTAATTTAACTCTGAAAGTATCTCTAATCATAACCCTTACCCGAAATTTAACCAAAACCATAAACGTAACCATAACACTATCGCTAACACAGATCCTAACACAAATCTAAAGCTAATACAAACCCTAATTATACCCCTAACACTAAATTTACCCTAAGAATAACCTGAACTCTATACCATAAACCTAACCCACAATGGTAAACCTAACTCTAACCCTAAGGTAACCTATCTCTAAACAAAACCAAAACCGTAACCCTACCGTAATGCTAATCATAACATAAACCTAAACCTAACCGTAACCCTAACAGTAAACCTAAACCTAACCCTAATCCTGACTATAACCCTAACCCTAACACTATACTAACCGTAACCCTAACCCTAACCCTCACTCTAACCCTAACGCTAACCCTAACACTAACAACCCTAATCATAACTCTTACACTACTCCTAACTGTAAAGTCTTACCCTAACCATAAACCTAACCTTAACCATAACATTAACTTAACCCTAACCATAACACTAAGCTAATCCTAACCTTAAATCTAAAGCTAATCCTAACCCTAAACTGAAACCTGACCTTAACCCTAACAGTAACCCTAAACCTAACCCTAACCCTAACTCTACCCTAACGCTAATCTTAACTCTCATCTTTTACTCTAACCCTAACCATGACCTTAACCTTAACCAAAACTTAACCCTAACCTTAAATCTAAAGCTAATCCTAACCCTAAAACGAAACTTGACCTTAACCCTAACAGTAACCCTAAACTAATCCTAACCCTATTCTTAATGTGAACACTAATTCTATCTCTAACCTTTTACTCTAACCCTAACCCTATACATAAGTGTAACACTAACATAACCATAAGGCTAAAACTAACCCTAAAAACAACCCTAACCCTAACCCTAAATCTTACCCAAATCTTAAACGTAGCCCTAACACAAACCCTAACCCAAATCCTAACCCTTACTCTAAAGCTAATCGTAACCCTAATTCTAACCCTAACCCTACATTTTACACTAAGAATAAACCTAACCCTAAACACATACCGTAACGTTAACCCTAAACCTAATGCTAATCTTCAGGCTAACGGTAAACCTACACTAACCATAATGCTAACCCTAACTCTAAATTCTAACCCTAAACCTAATCCTAACTCTCACTCTATCCCTAACCCTAATCCTAACCCTAAATCTAACCCTAGCCCTAATCCTAACCCCTTACTGTAACCTTAACCCTAATCTTAACTATAACAGTAACCCTGATCCTAAACCTAAAACTAAAGCTAAAGCTATATGTAACACTATCCCTAAACCTAACTCACTCTAATCTAAAACTAACCCTAAACCTAACACTACCATAAACCTAACTTTAAGTTAATCTTAACCTGGCCCTAACTCTAAACATAACCCTAAACCTAAACCTAACCTTAAGCCTGACCCTAACCCTAACTTCTTATTGTAATCCTAACCCTATCACTAAAACTAACCCTAACCCTTAACCTAACCTAACCCTAAGCATAACGCTAAACCTAACCCTAACACTAACCCTAACGCTAACACTAACCCTAACCATTTATTCTAACTCTAACCCTAAAACCAACACTAACACTAACCATAAACCTAAACAGTATAGCTAACCAATACGTAATCCTAACCCTAACAGTAACACTAATCCTAACTCTAAATTCTTACCCTAACCTTAACACTAATCCTAAACCCAACCCTAATCCTAACACTAATCCTAACTCTAACCACTTATCTTAAACCCAACCCTAAACCTATGCCAACCCAAACACTAATGCTAACCCTAACTCTAAACCTAAAACCAACCCTAACCCGAAACCTAACCTAAACGTAACCCTTACCCTAACTCTAAATTAATCCTAACCATAACTCTAACCGTAATCTAAACCTTATCCTAAGACAAGCCATCACCCTATCGCTAATCGTAACCCTAACTTTAACTCTGAAACTAACTCTAACTCTAACCCTAACCCTATCACTAACCATAACACTGGTCCTAAACCTAATACTATAGCTAATACAGACTCTAATTCTAACACTAAATCTAACCCTAAACTTTTACCTTAAACCTAACACTAACCCTAACTCTAAACTTTCAACTGACAATAACCCTAACCGTAATCCCTTATAATAAACGTAACCGTAACACTAACTTTAATCTAAAACTAACCCTAACCCTAACCTTAACCTAACATTAACCCTAACACTGACCTAAAACCTTAAACAAAAGTTAAAGATATCCATAATTCCAAACTTAACCATACAGTAAGGCTAAATCTAACCTTAAAATTAACCCTAAAGCCTAACCCTAACCCTAATCCTAACACTAAATCTAACTATTAATTTTACACTAACAATAAATATAAACCTAACCTCTTACAATACCTTAAACCTAAACCTAAAACTAATGGTAAACCTAATAGAAAACCTAATACTATCCCTAATGCCAATCTAAACATAACCCTAACCCTAACCGTAAACATAAACCCTAACGGTAACCGTAACGATAACCTAACGCTAAAAGTAACCCTAACCCCTTACGCTAACCCTAACAATAACTCTAACCTTAATCCTATCTCTAACCCTAAACCTAACCCTAATATTAATCATAAATATAACGGCTTACCCTAAGCCTAACTCTAACCCTAACCCTGATCTTAACACTAAAACTAAATCTAATCCTAACCCTAAATCTACTCCTAAACCTAACACTAACCCTAACTCTAAATTTTACACTAACAATAACTATAACCGTAACACCTTAACCTAAACCTAATCCTAACTCTAACTTTAACTCTAAAAATAACCCGAAAACTAAACCTAACATTAACCCTAACCCTGATCATAACCCCAAAATTAAGATAATCGTAAACTTAATTTTACCCCAAACACTAACCCCAAGCCTAACCCTAAACTCTAACCCTAACCCTAACAGTAAACTTAACCTAACCCTAACCTTATCCCTATCCCTAAAACTAACGCTAACTCCAACCAAAACACAAAATCTAACCATAACCCTAACCCTATTACCCTGACTCTAAACCTATCCTAACTCTGAACTTAACCAAAACCCTAACCCTAACCCTAATCCCTAACCCTAACCCTAACCATAACCCCAAATCTGACCCTAAACCTAAAACTATATCTACTCCTAATCCTAATTATAACCCTATTTACTACATAAACCTTAACTGTAAATTATAAGCTAACAAATACATGATCTAACCCTAACTATAAACTAAACCTAACTCTAATGGTAACTCTAAAACTAACTATAACCCTAAACCTAACTCTAACCCTAAAACTAAAGCTATTCCTAAACCTAATTCTAACCCTAGCCCTAACACTAACCCCAGTTCTAACTCTAACCCTTACCCTAACCCAACCCTAACCATGACGATAACTCTAATACTAAACCTAACTCTAACACATAACCCTAATCCTAAACATAACCGTAACCATATCCCTTACCCTAATCCTAAACCTAACCCTAAATTTTACACCAACTGTAACCGTAACCCGAACACCTTACCCTTAACCTAATACTAAACCTAAATTGACTCTAAAACTGTTACACTAACTGTAAACCTAACGTTAACACTAGCCATAACCCAGATCCTAACCATAAAAATAAATAATCGTAAACCTAAATCAAACACTAACCCTAAATATTACACTAACCATAACACTAACCCTAACTTTAAATCTAAAACTTACCCTAACTCTAACCTTAATCCTATCACTAACACTAACCGAAATCGTAACCCGATAATTAAAGCTAAACCGAAGCCTAAATCTAACCCTAATGCTAAATTATACACTAACAATAACCCTAATCGTAACCCTTTACCCTAAACCTAATCCTAAACCTAATGCTAAAACAAACCTTAACACTTACCCTAACCCTAACCTTAACCTAACCCTAACACTAACATAACCCTAAACCTAACCCTAACCGTAAAACTTACCCTAAACCAGACGTAAACTAACCCTAACCCTAACCCAACCCTAAACCTAACCATAACCATAACACTAATCCTAACTCTAAGCTCTTACCCTAACCCTAACCCTAACCCTAACACTTACTTTAACTCTAAAACTAACCCTAACCTTAATCATAATCCTTACATTAACCCTAAACCTCATCCTAAAATCTAAAGCTATTCCTAACCCTAATGCTAATCCTAACCCTAACAGTAACCCACAAACCTAACCCTAAATTTTACACTAACAATTACCTTAACCTTAACCCCTTACCCTGAACCTAATCCTAAGCCTAAATTAACTCTAAAACTAACTTTAAACCTAACCCTAACCCTAAAACTAAAGCAAATCCTAAACCTATTTCGAACCCTAACCCTAAATTTTACATTAACAATAACCCTAACCCTAATGTCTTACCCTAGTGCTAAACCTAAACCTAACACAAACCCTAACCCTAACCCTCATCCTAATCTAAACCTAACCATAACCCTTACCATAACCTAACCCTAACACTAACCCTAATCCTAACACTAATGCTAAATCTAAACTCTTATTCTACCCTAACTCTAACCCTAACGGAAACCAAAAAATGAGGTTAATGCTAACCTAATCCATGCCCTAACCCTCATACTAATCATAAAACTAAAGTTAATCCAAAACCTAATTCTAACCCTAAGCCTAACAATAACCCTAACCCTAAATTTTAAGTTAACAATAAACCTAACGAAAACCTCGTACCCTAAACCTAACCATAACCCTAACTCTAACTCTAAAACTAACCCTAACCATAACCCTAACCTAAACATAACCCTAACCCTAAACATAATCATAAACCTACCACTAAATTAAACCTAACCCGAAACCTAACGGTAACCCTAACACTAACCTAACCGTAAACATAAAACTAACAATAATTCTAATCCTGACTCTAACCTCTTACGCTAACACTAACCCAAACACAAACCTGAACCCTAACCCTAATGCTAACCGTATCCCTAATCCTACCCCTAACCTAACCTACCTAACCCTAACACTAACCTTAATTTAAATCTGCCACTAAACTAAACCTAACTGGAAAACTAACGGTAATCCTATCCCTAAACCGAATCATAAACCTGACCTTAACCCTAAAACTAAAGATTATCGGGATCATAATACTAGCCCTATCCCTTACACTAACCTAACCATAAATTTAATATTAACGATAATCCTAACCCTATGCCCTTAACCTATATCTTACCCTAAGTCTAACTAAACTCTAAAACTAACCCTAACACTGACAATAACACTAATTCTTAACCTAACTCTAAATCTAAAGCTATTCCTAATCCTAATGGTAACCCTAACACTAACACTACCATAATCCTGATCCTAACTCTAAAACTAAAGATAATCCTAACTTAATTCTAAACCGAACCCTAAATTATCCACTAATAATAACCCTAATCTTAACCCCTTACCTTAACCCTAACCTTAACCATAATGCTAATACTAACTCTAACACTAATCTAACCCTAATCCTAATCCTACCCTAAACATAACCCTGACCCTAACTCTAATCCTAACTATAACCTCTTACCCTAAACTAAACCATAACCCTAACCCTAACCTAAACCTAAGCCTAACCCTAACCCTAACCTAAACCTAAGCCTAACCCTAACCCTAATCCGAACCTAACACAAAACCTAAACCTAACCATAAACTAATCCTAACTCTAAACTCTAACACTAACTCTAATACTAACCATAACCATGAACCTAAACTTGAAAGTAAAGATAAAACAACCCTAATTCTAACCCTAACCCTAATCATAACTTTAACCCTAAATTTTAAACTAACAATAACCCTGACCCTAACCCCTTACCTGAAACCTAACCATAACCTTAACTTTAACTCTAAAACTAACCCTAACCATAACATTAAACCTAACCCTCATCCTAACCCTAAAACTAAAGTTAATCCTAACTTTAATTCTAATGGTAACCCAAATTTTACACGAATAATAACCCTAAACCTAATTTCTTAGCCAAACCCTAACCCTAAAACTAACCTTAACCCTAACTCTAAACCTATAGTAAACCTAACACTAACACTACAACTAACCTTAACCCTAACCCTAATCCTAATTCTAACCATCACACTAAACTTACCCCTAGTTCTAACACTAACATTAACGCCTAACCGTAAACCTAACCCTAACACTAATTCTGTCATTAACCATAACTACTAACCTTAAAACTAACACTAAACCTAACCCTACTCCTAAACCTAACCCTAGCCCTAACCTAACCCTAACCCTAACTCTAAACCAAATACTAATCCTAACTCTAACCTCTTACCCTAACCCCAAACCTATCCCTGCCAATAGCACTAAACCTAACACTATCTCTAACCCTAAAGCCTAATCCTAACAATAACCCTTGCACTAAACCTAACCCTAACTCTAACCCTAAGCTAAACCAAAACCTAATCTTAACCCTAACTTAAACCTAACCCTCACCCTAAACCTAACCCTCACCCTAAACCTAACTCTAACCGTTATCTTTACCTTAAAACAAAAGTTAATCCTAACCCTAATTCTAACCCTAAACCTAACAATAACCCTAACCCTAAATTTTAAACATACAATAACCCTAAACCTAACCCCTTATCTTAAACCTAATTTTAATTGTAACTTGAACTCTAAAACTAACCCTAACCGTGAACCTAACATTAACCAGAACCCTGATCCTAACCTTAAAAATAAACCTAATGCTAACCATAATTCTAAAACTAACCCTAACAATAACCATAACCCTGATTCTAATCCTAAGTCTAAAGCTTATCCTAACCATAATTCTAACCCTAACCCTAAATTTTACACTAATAATAATTCTAAATCTAACTCCTTACACTAACTATGATCCTAACCTTAAACTAGAGCTAATAATAACCTTAATTCGAAACTAGAGCTAATAATAACCTAACACTAACACTAACCCTAACCCTGACCCTAAGCCGAAAACCAAAGCTAATTCTAACCCTAACTCTAAATCTAACCATAAATTTTATACTAACAATAACCCTAAATCTAACCTTTAACATAAAAAGAATCCTAAACTTAAAGCTGACCCTAACTGTAACACTAACCCTAACCCAAACACTAAACATAAACCTACTCCTAAAATAAACCTAACCCGAACACTAATGGTAACACTAACCATAAACTAACCGTGACTTTAACCCTAACATTAATTCTAAAAGTAAATGTAACAATAATCCTAAACTTAAACCCTTACTTTAACCCTAATCTTAAAGCTAACCATAACCCTAACACAATCCCTAACCCTAACCCAAACCGTAACCATAACCCTAACACAAACCTTAACCCTAAAACTGAACCTAAGCCTAAAACTAAAGTTAATCTTAGCCGTAATTCTAACTCTAACTCTAACCTTAACACTTAATTTTACACTACCAATGAACCTAAATGTAACCCCTTAGCCTAAACCTAACCCTAACCCTAAATTTAACTCTAAAACTAACCCTAAACATAACCTTAACCCTAAGCATAACCTTAACTTAATCCTAACCCAAACCCTAACAGTAACCCTAACACTAACCTAACCATAACCAAAATGCTAAACCCTAACCCTAAATCTAACCCCTTATTGTAACACTAACCCTAAACATAACCATGATACTAATGCTAAAACTAAAGCTAATCCTAAATCTACCACTAACGCTAACCCTAATATTAACTCTATCCTCTCACGCTAAACCAAACCCTAAACCTAAAGCCAACTGTACCTTTAACAATAACCCTAACCCAAATTTTAACTCTAACCTAAACCAAACCCAAAACCTAACATTAACCATACACCTAATCCTAAACTAAACATAACCTGACCCTAAATCTAACCCTAACACTAAACCCAAACCGAACCCAAACCTAACCATAACACTAAGACTAACATTAATCCTAACTCTAATATCTTACCCTAAAACTAACCCTACCCCTATCTGTAAACATAATCTAACTCTAACCCAAACCCTAAACCTAAAGTTAACTCTAAACCTAACCCCGTACTTTAACCCTAACCTTAACCCTGATTCTAACCCTAAAATTAAAGCTAATCTTTACGCTAATTCTATCTTTAACCCTAACACTACCCTAACTCTAAATTTTACACTAACAATAACCGTAACCCTAACACCTTACCTTAAATGTAGCCCCAACCGTAACTGTAACTCTAAAACTAACCCTAAACCTATACTTAACCCAAACATTAATCCTAATACTGATCCAAACACTAATACTAAAGCTAAACCTAACTTTAATTCTAATCATAACCCTGAATTATACACTAACAATACCCATAACCCTAACACCTTACCCTAACCCTAATCCTAAACCTAATGGTAACCCTAACCCTAACACTAACCCTAACAATAACCCTAACCCTAACCCTAACCATAACCCTAACCCTAACCCCTTATTCTAACTCTAACCCTAAACCTAAACCTAACCTAAACTTAAAACTTATTTTTAACCATAACCCTAACACTATCCCTGATTCAAAGGCTAAAAACTAAAGCTAATACTAAAGCTATCACTAACCCTAAGCCTAACACTAACTCTAACCAAAGTCTAACCCTAACCCTAAACCTACCCTTAAACATAACCCTAACCAGAACCCTAAACCTAACACTAAACATAAATCTAAAGCTAACTCGTAACCTAACACCTACACTACCATTAATCCCTAACCTAAACCCTAAAACTAACCCTAACCCTAACGCTAAGGACTTACTTTAACCGCAACCCGAAACCTAAACCTGAGCTTAAACTCTAACCCTAACAATAACCCGAACCCTCGCCCTGATTCTAAACCTAAAAGTAAAGCTAATCCTAAACCTAATTGTAACCCTACCCTAACAGCAACCAACCTAAAATTTTACACTAATCCTAAACCTAAGCCTAACACTAACCCCTTACTCTAATCCTAAACCTTACCCTAACTTAAACCATAAAACTAACCCTTACATTAACCTTAACGCTAACATTAACCCTAACACTGATCTTAGCCATAAAACTAAAGCTAATCCTAAACCTAATTCAAACTCTTACCCTAAACATTACACTAACAATATCAGTAACCCTAACCTCTACCCTGACCCTAACCATAAACTATAGCTAACCCTAACCCTAACACTAACCCAATTCCGAAACATAAATCTAAGCTACACCTAAACCTAAACTTAAAAATAACCTTAAACCTACCCCTATTCAAATCCTAACCCGAACCCTAACGGTAACCCTAACCCTAACTCTAACCTTAACGTAACTCTAACCTTAACCCTAACTCTAACACCAATCTTAACTCTAACCTATTAACCTAATCCTAAACCCAAGTGTAATATTAACCCTAATCCCAACCCTAACCCTACTCTTAACGTAACCCTAACCATTACCCTAACCTTAACTCTTACTCTAATCTAACAGTAAATCTAAGGGTAATCCTAAGCCTAATGCTAAACCTGACCCTAATCCTAACCATAATTCTAACTCTAACCTTAAGGTAACTCTAACGCTAACCCTAACCCTAACAATGAACCCTAACCCTAATCCTAACAATTACCGTATCCTAAAACAGAATCTAAAGCTAAACCTAACTATAACCCTAACCGTAACCTTAAATTAACTTTAACCCTACCCTAACCTTAAACCTAAACTTCACCCTAAAAGTAACCATAACCCTAACATTAAATCTAATCCTGACCCTAATTAAACCCTAATCATAATTCTAACCCTTACCCTAACCCTAAACCTAAACTACACTTTACCTTAAACCCTAACTCTATCCCTGGTCCCAGCGCAGAAACTAAAGCTAATCCTAACCCTAACCCTAACCCAAACCCTAAATCTAACCTCTTATGCTAACCTTAACCCTCAACCTACGCTAACCCAAACTCTAACACTAACCCTAAACCTAATCCTAACTCTAACATAAACCTAACCATAACTCTAACCCTAAACATAAGCATAACCCTAAGGTAAACATAACCTGACGCTAACTCTAACCCTAACTCTAAACCTAACTGTAACGCTAACCTAACCATAACTCTAACCCTAACATTAATCCTAACTCTTACATTGTACCCTGAACGTAACCCTAACCCTAACATTAACCCTATTCCTAAATTTTACACTAACAATAACACTAACCCTATCTTCTTACCCTAACAATAAGCCTAAACTATAGCTAACCCCAACTAACACTAACCCTTTCTGTAATAACTCTAACCTAGACTAACCTGAATCCTAAACAAAACCGTAAAACTACACCTAAAGTAAACCTAACCCAACTCTAACTTAAACCAATACTAACTTAAACCTAAAACTAACCCTAAATCCTAACAATAACCCTAACACTAACGCTAATCCTAACCATTACTTCTTATTACAACACTAACCCTAAAACTAAACCTAACCCTACCTAAAATCCTAACCCTAACCCTAACCCTAACCCTAAATTTTACACTAAAAATAAATCTAAACCTAACCCAACACACTAACCCTAATCATAAACCTAATGCTAACATTAACCCTAACAGTAACCCTAACCCTATCCTAATCCAAACCCTAACCCTATCCATAACACTAATCCTAACTCTAATCTCTTACACAAACCCTAACAATAACTCTAACCATAACAAACCCCTAATGTTAATCATAACGTAAACCTAACTCTAATCTTAACCTAACCTAAACCTATCACTAACCCTAACACTAATCCTAATTCTAAACTCTTACCCTAACCCTAAACCTAACCTTAACACTAACAGTATCCCTAAACCTAACCCTAACCCTAACCTGAACAATAACCCTCACCCTAAATCTAACCCTAACCCTAATTGTAACCCTAACCCTAAAACTAATCCTACCTTAATGTAAACCTAACCCTAACTCTTACCCTAACACTAATCCTAACTCAAAACTCTTACCCTAAAGTTAACCCTTACCTTAACCCTAAAAGTAAATCTAAACCTAACACTTATCCTAACCTTAACCCTCACCTTAACATAATTCTAACCCTAACCCTAACAGTAACACTAATCCTAAATCAAAACTCTTACCCTAACCCTAAACCTAAGCTTAATCCTAACATTAAGCCTAACCCTGACTCTAACCTATCCCTAAACTAACCATAAATCCTAAACCTAACCCTATCCCTAACACTAATCCTAGGGTAATCCTAACCCTAACAATAACCCTGAAAGTGATACTAACTCTAAACTCTTACCCTAACCCTAACCCTAAACATAACTGTAACTCTGACCCGAAACATAACGCTAAACATAACCCTAACATTACCCCTAACGCTACCCCTAAAACTAACACAACCATAACAATAAAACCTAAACATAACTCTAACCATAACCCTAACCCTATACCAAACACTAACCTAAATGTAATCCTAACCATAAAACTAATCTTAACTCTAAACTCTTACTCTAAATCTAACCCTATACTGAACCCAAAGAGTAACACTAACACTAACCTATTCCTAACCCTAACCCTAACCCTAACCCTAACACTAATCCTAACTCTAAACCCATACCCTAAACATAACCCTAAGTTTAACCCAAACCCTAACCACAAAACTAACCCAAACCCTAACCCTAACCCTAATCTTAACGTTACCCTAACCATAAACATAACCCTATACTAATCCTAACTTTAACCACTTAATCTATCCCTAACCCTAACCATAACACTAAAATTGACACTAAAAAAACTAACTTTAGACCCTGACCCCAAGACTAACACTAATCCGAATTTAACTCTAAAACTAACTCTAACCCTAACCCGAACCCAAAATCTAATCCTAACCTTAAATGTAACTCAAACAGTAACCCTAAACCAGATCCTAACTCTAAATCCAAAGCTAATCCTATCTCTAATTCTAACCCCAACCCTAAATTTTACACTAAGAAAAACCCTAAACATAACCCCATATCCTAATACTAACCCTAAACCTAACACTAATCTAAACCCTAACAGTAACCCACACCTTAAACATGAACCTAACCCTAAACCCTAACCCTAAACCTAAGCCTAACGCTAATCCTAACCCTAACCCTAACTCTAACACTAATCCTATCTCTAAACTCTTACCCTAACCCTAACACTAAAGCTAACCCTAACCCTAATATTAACTCTTACCCTAACCCGAACCCTAACCCTAACCAAAACCTTTATGTAACCCAAACAATAACTCTAAAACTATCAACAACCCTAAGCCTAACCCTAAACTTAATGTAACACTAAAGCTACCCTAAACCTAACCATAAACCATAACCCTAACCCTAACCCTTACCCTAACCTAAACATGAATTAACAGTAATCCTAACCATAAGAGTAAACTAATCCTAATCCTAACCCTAACCCTAACCCATGCCTGAACGTAACCCTAACCCTAATACTAACCCTAACACCAACCCTAATAGTAACTCTTAACATGAGCCTAATCCTAAACATAACTGTAACCTTAACCCAAAACATAAAGCTAAACCTAATCCTAACCCTAATTATGACCCTAAAACTAAGCATAACACAAACTTAATCCTAAAGACTAAACCAAACCCTAAATCTAACCGTAACCCTAACACTAGCCTTAATGTAAACCTAAACCAAACCCAAACCATAACACTAAACCCTAACCCTAAAACTAACCGTAAACCCTAACACTAACTCTAACTCTTACACTAACCTAATCTATACATAACCCAAACCCTAACGCTAACACTAACACTCACACTAATCCTAACTCTAAACCCTTACCCTAACCCTAAACCTAAGCTTAACCACAGAGGTAAGCCTAAACCTAACCTTAACCTAATGCTAACGTGAAGTATAAACCGAACCCTAAACCTAACTGTAACCCTAACCCTAACCCTAACCTCAACGTGACCCTAACCTAAAATTCACCTTAACACAAATCCAAATTCTAAACTCTACCCTAACCCTAAAAATGACCTTAAGACTAACGTAAACTTACCCTAACTGTAAACCTAAACAAACCCTAACCCTAAACATAATGTAATCATAACCTAACCCTAACCCTAACACTAATAATAACTCTAAACACTTACCATAGCCCTGAACCTAAGCTTAATCCTAACAGTAACCCTATCCCCAACCCTAACTTAACACTAACCGTAACAGTAAAACCTAACCCTAACCCTAACCCTAACCTTAAGGTAACCTTAACCCTAAAACTAACTCTAAACACTTACCCTAACATTAACCCGAAAAATAACAGCAACCTTAACCAAAACGTAACGCTAACCTAACCCTAACACTAACCCTTAACCTAATCCTAAGCCTAACACAACTGTAACCCTAAATCCTAAACCTAACCATAACTGTAACCCTAACCTGACGTGACCCTCACCCTAACGGTAACCCTAATCTTAACACTAAACCTAACCCTAACTTAACACTAAAACCTCACACTAACACAAAACCTTAACCCTAACCCTCACCCTATTACCCTATCCTAACGCTAAACCTAACCCTAACACTAACCATAACCCGAACACTAAACCATAACCCACACCCTAACCCTTACCTTAAACTAACCCTAAATATATCACTAACCCTCCTCTAACCTCTTACGCTAAACCGAACCCTACCATAACCCTAAATTTTACATTATCAATATCCCTAACCTTAACCCCTGACCGTAATCCTGACCCTAACCATAATTTAACTCAAAAGATAACTATAACCATAACCCTAACACTAACCTAACCCAGAACATAACCCTAAATCTAAAGCTAAACCTAACGCTAATTCTAACCCTAAATTTAAATGTTACACTAAGAATAACACTAACCGTAATCCCATAACCTAATGATAAACGTAAACCTACCCCTAACCCAATCCCTATTCCTAATCTTAAACTTAACCCCAATCCTAACAGGAACCCTAACCCTAATTCTATGCCTAACCCTAACCCTAGGCCTAACCCTAAACCTAACCCTATCACTAATCCTAACTCTAAATTCTTACCCTAACCCTAAAGCTAACCTTAAACCTAAACTTACCCAAAATCTAACCCTAACCCTAACTCAATCCCTAAGCCAAACATCAAAATGAACCCTAACCCGTAAAACTAACCCTTATGCTAATTCTAACCCTAACCCTAACGCTAAGTCTAACACCAACCCTAACACTAATCCCAAAACCTAAACCAAACCCTAACCCTAAACCTAAATTTTAAAATGACAACAACCCTAAACTTAACCCCTGACCCTAAACCTACCCCATAGCCTAATTTAACTCTAAAACTAACTCTAACTCGAACACTAACCCTAAATCTAACCAAACCTTAAAAGTAACCCTAAAACTAACACTAACCCAGATCCCAACCCTAAATCTAATGCTAATCCGAACTCTAATTCTAACCCTTACCCTAAAATTTAGTGTAAAAAATAACCCTAAACCTAATCCCATACACTAACCCTAACCCTAAACCTATCCCTAACCTTAATCCTAAGAATAAACCTAACCCGAACCCAAGCCCTAACCCTAAGCCTAAGCCTAAGCCTAAACCTAACACTAACCTTCACCCTAACCTTAACGTAACCCTAACGCTAACGCTAACCCTAACACAAGTCCTATCTCTAAACTCTTACCGTAACCCTAACCCTAACTTTAATCTAATCTAAACTTAACCGTACCATTAACCCTAAACTTACTCTAAACCTAATCATAAACTTAACACTAATTCTAACTATAACTTCATTCCCTAACCCTAACCCTAAATAAAACAGTAACTCTAACCCTAATCTAACCCTCAACCCAGCCCTAACACTAACTCTATACCTAAAACTAAGTCTAACTCTAACCTCTAACCCTAACCCTAACCTCACCTTAACCCTAACCCTAACCCTGACCCTAACCCTAACCCTAAACTAAACCTAAGATTAACAATAACATTAACCCTTATCTTAACCTAAATATAAACCTAAAACTAACCCAAACCCAAACCCTAACACTAACACCAACCGTAACCCTAAACATAATGTAACCATAACCCAGAACTGAACCCTAACACTAATCCAAAACCTAACCCAAACCCTAAGCCTAACCCTAACCCTAACACTATTCCTAACTCTAAAATTTTATCCTAATCCTAAAACTAATCTTAAACCTAAGAGTAACCCTGACCCAAACCAAACCATAACGCTAACACTAAACCCTAACACTAAACCTATCCCTAACCCTAAACGTAACCCTATACATAACCCTAACCCTAACCTTAACATAACACTAACACCAACCTTAACCCAGATCCTAAAACTAAATCTAAAGCTAATCCTAACCTTTATTCTAACCTTAACCCTAAATGTACACTAAGAATAACCCGAAAACTGCACCCATATACTAAACCTAACCCTAAACCTAATGCTAATCCTAACCCTAACCTTAATGTAACCCTACCCTTAACCTTAACATTAACACTAATAATAATGCTAACCCTAACCCTGAACTAAACCCTGAACCTAGTCTAACCTTAACCCTAACCTTAACGTAACCCGAACTGTAACCTAACGCTAATACTAATCCTAACTCTAAATTCTTACCCGGACCCTAAAACTAACCTTAACTCTAACAATGAACCTAATACTAAAATTAAAACGAACCCTAACCCTAAGCCTAACACCAACCCTAACCATACCTTAAACTTAACCCTAACCCTAACTCTAACCCTAAATTTTACACTGACAAGAACCCTAACAAAAACCCCTACTCCAATTCTAATCCTAACCCTAAGTAATCTCTAAAACTAACTCTACTGTAACCAGAACCATAAATCTAACCAAATCCTTTAACTTAACCTGACACTAAACCTAATCAGATCCTAACCCTAAATCTAATGCTGATCCTAAGGCTAAATCTAACACTAACCTTAAATTTTAGACTAAGAATAAATTTAACCCTGACACTAACCCTAACCCTAAACCTTAACCTTAACACTAAACCTAACACCAACCCTAACACTAAACCCTAAACTTAACACTAACCAGAACCCCAACCCTTACCTTAATGTAACCCTAAAACTAAACCTAACCCTAACACTAATCTTAACTCTAAACTCTTACCCTAACACTAAATCTAAGCTTAACCCTAACTCTAATCCTAACCCTAACCCTAACCCTTACCTTTACACTAACAATAACTCGAACTTTATCCCCTGTCCCTAAACCTAATCTTAACCCTAATTTAACTCTAAAACTAACTCTAACCCTAACCCTGACCCTAAATCTAACCGAAACCTTAAGAGTAGCGCTGACACTAACCCTAACACAGATTCGAACCCTAAATATAAAGTTAATCCTAACCTAAATTATAACCTTAAACCCAAATTTAAACAAGGAATATTCGAACTATAAACCCTAAACCTAACCCTATCTGTAACCCTAACCCTAAATCTGATTCTCACCTAACCTATCCCTAAACCTAACCTTAAACCTCAACCTAACCCTAATCCTAACCTTAACAGTAACCCTAACCTTAACCCGAACCCTTACCCTAACTACCTCTAATTCTAACCCTAACCCAAACACTGAACCCTAACTCTAACTCTAAACCTAACGCTAACCATAACCCTAACCTTAACATGACTCTAACCGTAACGTTATCCCTAACACGAATTCTAACACTAAACTCTTACCCTATCCCTAACACTTACTTTAACCTAACTTAAACGTAACCCTAACCGCAACCCTAAACTAATCCAAACCTTTTCCGAACCCTAACAGTAATCCTAAATCTAACCTATTAACCTAACACTAACTCTAAACATAACTGTAACCCTAATCCAAAACATAATGCAAAACCAAATCCTAACCCTAACACTAACCAGGACCCTGACCCTAACCCTAAGCCTAACACCAACCATAAGGCTAAACCTAAACCTAACCGAAAAGCTAACACTAAACCTAACCCTAACCTTATCGTAACCCTAACCCTATCCCTAACCCTAACACTAACCTTAAATCTAACCTCTTACCCTAAACCTAACAATAACCCTAACACTAAATTTTACTCTAACAATAACACAAACTTAACAACTGACTCAAACATAACCCTAACCCTAAATTAACTCTAAAGCTAACTCTAAACCTAACTCTAAAACTAAATCTAACCCAAACTTTAAATGTAACCCTAAAACTAACCCTAACCCAGATCCCAAACATAATCTAAACCTAATTCTAACCCTAAAACTAACCCTAACCCTAAATTTTACACTAAGTATAACCCTAACGATACGCCAATACCCATACCCTAACTCTAAAACTAAAGCTAATCTTAACCTAACAGTGACCCTAAAACCTAAACCTTATCCTAACCCTAACCATTACCTTATCCCTAAATCTAATCCTAAACCTAGTCTGAACCCTAACTCTAACCCTAACGCTTACCGTAAACATGACCCTAACTCTAGCCCTAACCCTTAACCTAAACTCTAAACATAAAGCTAAATGTAACACTTACCCTATTTCTAACCCTAACCCTAACCTTATCCCTACCCTTAACGTAAACCTGACCCTAACAATAAACCTAACTCTAACCTAAAGCCTAACACTAAAACTAACCCAGATCCTAATCCTAAATCTAAAACTAATCCTAACCCTAAATCTAACCCTAACCATATATTTTACACTAAGAATAACCCTAACCCTAACTTCAAACCCTAACCATAACACTACTCCTAACACTAACCCTAACCCTAAACCCTAAATTTAACCCTAATTCTAACCCTAACCCTAACTGCTAACCGCTAACCCTAATCCTAAACCTAACCCAAACCCTTACCCTAACCCTAACGCTAACCTTAACGTAACCCTAACCCAAACACTAACCTGAACACTAATCCAAACTCTAAACTCTTACCCTAACCCTAACTGTGACCTTAAACATAATCTAAACTTAATTTTAACCAAAACGCTAAACTTAAACTAACCCAATTCCTAACCTTAACACTAATCTTAACTCTACTCTAACCCTAAACCTAACCCAAAACATAACTGTTACCCTAAATTAAAGCAGGACACTAATCCTAACTCTAACCCTCACCATAACCATAACCCTAACCGTAACCCTAAGCTTAACACAACTCTAACGCTAAACCAGAAACCTAACCCTAACCCTAACAATAACCCTAAACCTAACCCAAACCCTAAACCTAATCCTAACCCTAACTGTAACATTAATCCTAACTCTAAACTCTTGCCATAACCCTAACCCTAAACTTAACCCTAAAATATACAGAAAAGAACCTTAAACTTAACCCCTGACCCCAAAACTAACCGGAACCATAATTTAACTCTAAAACAAATTCTAACCCTAACCTGAACCCTAAATCTAACCGAAACCTTAAACGTAACCCTAACACTAAACCTAACCCAGATCCTAACCATAAGTTTACACGAAAAGACCTTAAAGTCTTACTCTAACCCTTACCCTAACCCTCACCCTAACCCTTACCCTAACCCTAAACCTAACCCTATCCCTAACCCGAACACTAATCCTAACTCTAAACTCTTACATTAAACCTAACCCTAACCTTAATCCTAATCTAAACTTAACCCTAAGCGTAACCCTAAACTAAACCTACCCCTGTTCCTAACACTAATCCTAACTCTGACATCATATCCTAACAATAAGCCTAAACATAGCTGTTACCCTAACCCAAAACCTAACGCTAAACCTAACACTAAACCTAAACCTAACTGTTACCCTAACTCTAAGTATAACCCTAACACTAAACCTATTCCTTACTCTAAACACTTACCCTAACCATAACCCTAATACAAACCCTAAACCCTAATCCTAAGCCTAACCCTAACCCTAACACTAAACCTAACACTAACCTTAACATAACCCTAACCATAACTCTAACGATAACACTAATCCTAACTCTAAATTCTTACAATAACCTTAACCATGACCTTAACCCTAACATAAACTTAACCCTAACAGTAACCCTAAACTAAACCTAACCCTATTCCTAACCCTAACACTAATCCTATATCTAGTCTCTTACCCTAAACCTAAACCTAAGCGTAAATGTAACCCTAACCCAAAACATAATGCTAAACCTAACCCTAAGCCTAACACAACTCAAACCCTAAACTCTATACCTTAACCTAACCCTAACAATAATCATAACCCTAAACCTATTCCTAAACCTAATCTTAACCTAAACATCACCCTAACCCTAACTCTAAACCTAACACTAATCCTGACTCTAAATTTTAACCCTAACCTTAACACTAACCTTAACCCTAAATGTAATACTAACACTAACACTAAACCTTAAACCCTAACCCTAAACCTAACCCTAACCTTAACGTAATCCTAACTTAACCCTAACACTTACACTAAACCTAACTCTAAACTCTTACCCTAAAACTAACCCTAACACTAACCAAAAGCCTAACACCAAACCTAAACCTAAACCCAAAAGTAAACTTAACTCTAACCCGAACCCTAATTTTTACAAACAAAAAACCCAACCTTAACATTAGACCTTAACCTGATCCTAACGCCAAACCTAAACCAAACCCTAATTTAACTCGAAAACTAACTCTAACCCTAACCCTAACACTAAATCTAATCAAAATTTAAACGTAACCATAACCGTAACCATAAGACATATCCTAACCTTAAATCTAAAGCTAATTTTAAACCTAATTCTAACCCTAATCCTAAATTTTACAATAACAATACCCTAACACTAACAACAAACCCTAACCCTAACCCTAAACCTAATGCTAACATTCACCCTAATAGTAACCTTAACCCTAGCCCTAACCCTAATAACTAACCCTAACCATAACCGTAACTCTAAACCTAACCCTAACCCTAACACTAACCTAAAACCGAAACCTAACCCTATCTGTAACTTTAACCCAAACCTTAACGTAACGCTAACTGTAACCCTAAAGTAATCCTAACCCTAATCCTAACCCTAATACTAATCCTAAATTTAACCTCATGCCTTAATGCTAAACTTAACCCTAAACATAACTGTACCCTAACCCAAAACATAATGCTAAACCTAACCCTAACTGTAACCCTAAAGCTAACCCTAAACCTTAAAGTAACCCTAACTCTATCCCTAACACTAACACTAATTTTTACTCTAAACTCTTAACCTAACCTTAAACCAAATCTTAACTATAACAGTAACACTAAACCTAGCCCTAACCCTGACCCTAACACTATCCCTAACCCTAACCCTAACCCTAACATGAAAACCTAAACCTAAACCTTACCCTAATCCTTAACCTAACACTATTTCTAACCCTAACCCTAAACTTAATGTAACTGAATACCCGAATCTACCGCAAAAATTAATCCCAACTCTAATCTGTTACTCTAACCCAAATTATCAACCTAACTCTAAAGTTTACACTAAAAAATAACCCAAATACTAACACCAGATCCGTATACTAACCCTTAACGTAAAGCAAATCTTAAACCTATCAGTAACCCTTAACTGAACCTGAAACCTAACCCTAAAACTAACCCTAAACCCTAACCCTAATTCTAACCCTAGCCCTAACACAAACCCTATCCCTAAACCTAAACCTAACCCTAAACCTAACCTTAACCCTAACCTTAACACAAAAGATAACCCGAACTTAACCCTAACCAAATCCCTAACCCTAACACTAATCCTAACTCTTAACTCTTATCCTAAAAGTAAACCTAAGGATAACCCTAACCTAAACTTAACCATAACCATAATCCTAAACTAATCCTAACCCTATTCCTAACACTAATCGAATCCTAACTCTAGCATTATATCCTAACAAAAACCCTAAACATAACTGTAACCCTAAACCAAACCATAATGCTAAGAGTAGCCCTAACCCTAACGCTAACCCTATACATAAGCCTAACACCAACATATTCCCTAAACCCTAGACCTAACCCTAGCCCACACCATAACCCTAAATTTTACTCTAAAAATAAGCCTAAACTTAATCACTGACCCTAAACCTAACCCTAACCCTAATATAACTCTAAAACTAACTCTAACCTAAACTTAACCCTAATCGTAATGCTAAACTAATCCTAACCCTAACCGTAAATATTACTCTAATCCTAAATCTAAGCTTTGATGCTAACCCTAACCATAAACATAACTGTAACCCAGAACTCAAAACAAAACACTAAACCTAACCCTAACCTTAATGTAATTCTAACCCTACTCCTAACCCTAACCTTAACATAACCCTAACCCAAACCCTAACAATAATACTAACTCTAAACTCATACCCTAGGCTTAACCTTATCCTAAACTAAACCCTAACAGTAACCCAAAGCCGAACCCTAAACCTAACCCTAACCCTAACTCTAAACCCTAAACCTAACCCTAACTTAAACCCTAACATAAACTTAACCCTAACCATAACCATAAACTAATCGTAACCCCAATCCTAACCTTAACCCTAACAGCATCCCTAACCATAATCTAACCATAACCCTAACCCTAAAACTAACACTAACCCTAACCCTAATCCTAACCGTAACCCTAACCCTAAATCTAAACAAAAATTTAAACGTAACCATAACACTGACCCTAACCCAGATCCTACCCTTCAATTTAAAGCTAAACATAACCCTAATTTTAACTCAAACCCTAAATTTTACACTAAGAATAACCCTAACTCTAACCACTTACCCTAACCATAACCCTAAATTTAATGCTAACTTTAACCCGAACGGTAACCCTAACCCTAACCATAATATGAAATCTAACTTAACCTTAACCCTAAAGCTAAAGCTCAAACTAAACCCTAACACTAACCCTAACTCTAAACCATAACGCTAACCCTAATCCTAAAATTTACCCCAACTAAACTGTAAAACTAAGCCTAACCCTAACGCTAAGCCTAACCGTAACTTTAACGTAACCCTAACCCAAACAGTAACCGAGATTCTAACCATAAATCTAAAGAAAATCCTAACCCTCATTCTAAATTTAATCCTAAATTTTACACAAAGAATAACCCTTACCCTAACCACATACCCTAACAGTAACCCTAAACCTAATGCAAACCTTAAACCAAACAGTAACCCTATCCTTAACTTCACCCTAACCCTAAATCTATCCCTAACCCTAAGCATAACCCTTATCCTAAACCTAAAACCTAATGCTAACCATAAACCTAACAGTAACCCTCTCCCTAACCAGAATCCTAACCCTAACCCTAATCCTAACCCTAAACCTAACACTATTTCTAAACCTAACTTAACCCATATCGAATTCCTACCCTAACACTAATCCTAACTCTAAACTGATACCCTAATCCTAAACCTAAACCTACTTCTAAAATTTACACTAACAATAACACTAACCTTAACTGCTTACCACAAACCTAATCCTAACACCAATTTAACTCTAAAACTAACTCTGGGCCTAAACCAAACATTAAATCTAACCCAAACTTAAACGAAAGCGTACAGTAACCCTAACCCTAAACCTAATACTAAGTCTACCTGCAAACCCTTTACCTAACTCTAACCCTAAAATTAACAATGACTCTAACCCTAACCTTAACAAACACCTAACCATAACAATAAACCTAACCTTAACCCTAATGCTAACCTTAACGTAAACCAAATGCTAACCTTAACCCTAACACTAAACCCGAAACCTAACCCTATCCTAACCCTAACCTGAACTGTAACCATAACTTTAAAGTAACCTTAACCCTAAACCTACCACTAATATTAATCCTAACTGTAAACTCATACCCTACCCTAATCCTAACCCTAACCTTAATGTAACCTGATCGTTAACCCTAACGCTTATACTAATCCTAACTCTAAACTCTTACCCTAACCCTAACCCAAACCCTAACTCTAAATTTTATAGGAACAATATCCCTAACCATAACCCCTGATGCCAAAGCTAATCCTAACTTTAATTTGACTCTAAAACTAACACTAAACTTAACCGTAATCCTAACCCTGACATTAACACTAACCCTATCACTAACCCTAACCATAACCCTGACCCTAACACCAACCCTAACCCTAAAACCTAACCATAACCCTTATCCTAAAGATAACATTAATCTTAACTCATACATGAACCCTAACCCTAACATATCTGTAAACATAACCAAAACCGTAACGCTAAACCAAACCCTAACCCTAACACTAACTTTAAAACTAAACCCTAAACGTAACACTAAACCTAACCCTAACCCTAACCCTAACCATATTGTAACCCTAACCCTTACCCCACCCGTGTTCTAACCCTAACCCTAAACTTAATGTAACCCTAAATATAACTGTAACCCTAACACTAATCCCAAACCCTAAATCTAACCATAAACCCTAACCCTAACCCTAACCCTAACCCTAACCTTAACGGAACCCTAACCCTCACCCTAACCTTAACACTTCTCCTAACTCTAATCTCTTCACTAACCATAACTCTAACACTAACCCCAATATTAACCCTAACCCTAAACCTAATGCTAACCATAACCTAAGCCTAAACCTAACCGTAACCCTAACTCTAACCCTAACATTAATCTTAACACTAACTCTTATCCTAACTATAATCCTAACCTTAAATAAAACCTAAACTTAAACATAACCATACCCTAAACTCATCTTCACCAAATCCTAAACCTAATACTTATCCCAACTCTACCTCATACCCTAATCTATTTTCTAAACATAACAATAAACTAACCCTAAACCTAACCTTAATGTAAACCTAACTCTATCCGTAACCCTAACCCTAAACTTAAACCTAAATTTTACTCTAACTATAACTCTAACCTTAACTCCTGACCTGAAACCTAACCCTACCCTAATTTAACTCTAAAACTAACTCTATCCCAAGCTCTAAAATTAAACTCATCCAAATCTTAAACGTAATTTTAACACTAACCCTAACCCGAATCATAAACCAAATGTAATACTTACCTTATCCTGTACAATAACCCTAACCTTAACGCTAACGCTAACCCTAAATCTAACACTAAATGTAACCAAAACCTTAAATGTAACCCTAACACTAACCCTAACCCGAATACTAACCATAAACCTAATGCTTACCTTAACTCTAGCAGTAACCCTAATCCTAACCCTAACACCAAACCCTAAACCTAACCCTAACCCTAAATCCTAACATTAACCCTAACACTTACCCTAACTTAACCCTAAACCTAACTCTAACCCTAATCTTAACCGTAACCATAACCCAAAATTTAAACAAAAACTTAAACGTAAATCTAACACTGACCTTAACCCAGATCCTACCCCTCATCAAAAGCTAAACCTAATCCTAATTCTACCCCTAACCCTAAATTTTACACTAAGAATAACCCTAAACCTAACAGTAATCCGTTACCCTAAACTTAACCCTAAATCTAATGCTAACTTTAATCCTAACATTAACCTTAACCCTAACCATAATCTTAAATCTAACTTAACCTTAACCCTAAACCTAAACCTCACACTAAACCCTAACACTAAAACTAACTCTAACCCTACTACTAACTCTAAACACTAACCCTAAACCTAACCCTAAACCATACCATAACCTAATCGTAAACCTAAGCCTAACCCTATCCCTAAGCCTGACCCTAACCTTAATATAACCCTAATCCTAACCTTAACCCAGAATCTAGCCATAAATCTAAAGCTAATCCTAACCCTAATTCTAAATATAATCCTAAATTTACACAAAGAATAACCCTTACCATAACCCCATAACCTAACTGTAAACCAAAACCTAATGCAAACCTTAACACTAACAGTAACTCTACCGATAACTTAACCCTAACCCTAACTCTAATCCTAACCCTAAACCCTAACCCTAATGCTAACCATAAACCTAACACTAACCCTCTTTCTAACCCTAATCCTAACCCTACCCCTAATCCTAACCTTAACCCTAACACTATCCCTAACCCGAACTTAACCCTAACTGAATCCCTAAACCTAACACTAATCCTAACTCTAAACTCTTAGCTAATCCTAAACCTAAACCTACTCATAATATTTACACCAACAATAACCCTAAACTTAAACCCTGACAACAAATCTAATCCTAAACCCATTTTAACACTAAAACTAAATCTAACCCTAACTCAAACACTAAATCTAACCCTAAACTTAAATGAATCCTAACAGTAACCCTAACCCTAACACTAATACTTATACTACCTGCAAACTCTTACCCTAACTCTAACCCTAAACTTAAAAATAACATTAACCCTAACCCTAAATCCTAACCTGAACCCTAACCCTAACAATAACTCTAATCCTAAATCTTACACTAAACCCTAACCATAACCCTAAACCTAACCCTAACCCAAAAGCTAAACTTAATGTTACCCTAACACTTACCTGAACCCTAACACTAAAAACTAAATCTAACCCTAATCCTAGCCTTAACCCTAACCATAACCCTAACCTTAACATAATCCTAATCCTAACACCAACACTAAAACTAAACCTAACAGTAAACTCTGACCCTAACCTAACCCTAGTCTTAACCTTCTCATAACCCTATCCCTAAACTGAACCGTTACACTAACCCTAACCATAACCCTGAACCCTATACTAACCCTAGCCATTAAAACTAACCCTTACCCTAACCCTAACCTTAACATAACCCTAACTGTTACCCTAAAAATAACATTAATCCTAATTCTAAAGTATTACCCTAACCCTAACCCTAACTTTAACCATAAACTAAACATAATCCTAACTGTAACCCTAAAATTAATCCTAATACTACTTCTAACACAAACACTTATCCTAATTCTAACATCATACCCAAATCCTAACCCTAATATTTCCGTAAACCTAACCAAAACCATAAGGCTAAACCAAACCCGAACCCTAACCCAACCCTAACACTAAACTCTAAACCTAACCCTAAACCTAACCCTAACCGTATCGTAACCCTAACCCTAAACCTAATCGTGATCCTAACACTAACCCTAAACATAACAAAACTCTAAACCTAACTGTAACCCTAACATTAAAATCTAACCCAAAACCTTAATGCTAACCCTAACCTAACCTTAACACTAACCCTAACCCTAACGCAAAACCCTAAACCTAACCCAAAACCTAAATCTAAAAAAAAACTTAAATGTAACCAGAACACTAACCCTAACCAAGAACCTAACCATGAATCTTAAGCTAAACCTAACCCAACTTCTAATCCTACCCAAATATTTTACACTAAGAATAACCATAACCCTAACCCTCACCCTAAACTTAACCCTAAATCAAATGATAACCTTAACGCTAACAGTAACCCTAACCCTCACCATAATCTTAACTCTAATTTAACCTTAACCCTAACCCTAAACCTCACACTAAACCCTAGCCCTAACCCTAACCCTAAACCCTAACTCTAACACTAACCCTAAACTTTACCCTACCTAACCGTAAACCTAAGCTTAACCCTATCCCTAACTCTAACCCTAAGCTTAACGTAATCCTTACCCTAACCATAATCCAGATTCTAGCCATAAATATAAAGGTAATCCTAAACCTAATTCTAAATCTAAGCCTAAATATTACACTAAGAATAAACCTAACTCTAACCCCATAACCTAAACGTAACCCTAAACCTTAAGCAAGCCTTAACCTGAACAGTAACACTACCCCTAACTTAACACTAACCCTAACCCTAACAGTAACCTTAACCCTAACCCAAAACACTAACCTAATCATAACCATAACCCTAACATTAACCCTCTGCCTAACCCTAATCCTAACCCTAACCCTAATCCTAACTCTAAATCTAACACTATCCCAGATCATAACTTAACCCTAACCCAATCTCTAACCCTAACACTAATCCTAACTCTAAACTCTTGCCCTAACCCTATACCTAAACCTACCCCTAAATTTTACACTAACAATAACCCTAACCATAATCCCTGACCCGAAACCTAATCCTAATCCTAATTTAACTTTAAAATTAACTATGACCCTAACTCGAACTCTAAATCTAACCCCAAATTTAAACAAAACCTAATAGTAACCCTAACCCTAACCGTAATACTAATTCTACCTACAAACTCTTACACTAACTCTAACCCTAAACTTAACACTAACTTTAACCCCTAACTCTAAATCCTAACCCTAACCCTAAACATAACACTAACTGTAATCCCTACAATTACACTAAACACTAAACATAACGCTAAACCTAACACTGACCCTAAACCTAACCCTAAACTTAACGTAACCCAAACGCTAACCCTAACCCTAACACTGAACCCTAAACCTCAACCTAATCTGAACCCTAACCCTAACTCTAACCCTAACATTAAGGTAACCCTAAACATAACCCTAACACTAATAGTAATCCTAACTCTAACCTCTTACCTAACCCTAACCCTAACCGAAAGTTTTAGACTAATAATATCTCTAACCATAACACTTGACGTCAAAGCTAATCCTAACCTTAATTTAAATCTATAACTAACGCTAACCCTAACTCTAACTCTAACCCTAACACTAACCCTAAACCATAACCCTAACCCTAAACCTAAAACCTAACCCTAACCCTAACCCTAACCTTAACGTAACCCTAACCCTTAACCTAACACTAACACTAATCCTAACTCTAGACTCTTACCATAACCCGAACCCTAACCTTAACCATAACCTAAACTTAACCCTAAACGTAACCCTAAAATCAATCATAACCCTACTCCTAACACTAACAGTTATCCTAACTCTGACCTCATGCCCTAACATAACCCTAACATATCTATAAACAAAACCCTACCCCTATCCCTAACCCTAACACTAAACCCTAAACCTAACCCTAAACCTAACCGTAACCCTAACCGTAACCGTATCGTAACATTAACCATAACCCTAACCATACTCCTAACCCTAACTCTAAACTTAACATAACCCTAAACCTAACCGTAACAGCGACATTAAACCCTAAACCTAAAACTAACCATAAGCCCTAACCCTAACCTTAATGTAACCCTCACCCTAACCCTAACCCTAACACTAATCCTAACTATAATCTCTTCACTAAACCTAACCCTAACCCTTACCCTAACCTAAACCTAATACAAACCCTCAACCAGATCCTAAACCTAACCCTAACCTTAACCCTAAACCTAACCATAACCATAACTTTAACGTAACACTAACCCTAACCCTAACACTAATCCTAACTCTAAATTCTTACCCTAACCGTAACCCAAACTATAACCATAACCTGAACTTGACAATAAACGTAACCCTAAACTATTCCTCACCCTAATTCTAACCCTAATACATATGCTAAATCTAATTTCATACACGAACCAAATTTCTAATCATAAATGTAACCTAACCCAAACCATAATGCTCAACCTAACCCTAACCGTAACCCTAACCTTTAACCTAAACCTAATCCTAAATCTTAATGTAACCCTAACCCTAAACCTAACACTAATTTTAAATCTAAACTCTTACCCTTAACCTAACCCAAAACTTACACCTAATAGTAGCGCTAACCGTAAATCTAACCCTAACATTAACTCTAACAGTAACCCTAACAATAAACCCTAACCCTAACACTAATCTAACCCTACCCCTAATCTTAACCATAAGCTTAACGTAACCCTAACCCTAAACCATACCATAACACTAATCCTAATTCTAAACCCTTTCCCTAAACCTAATCCTAACCCTAACCCTAACCCTAACTCTAGGCCTAACGCCAACATTAAAAATAAATCATACCTTTAACTCTGTCCCTAAACTAAAATAAACTCAAATTTAACTCTACAACTAACTCTAAACCTCTCTAACCCTAAACTCTAACCCTAATCCTAACCCTAACCCTAACACTAACCCTAACCCTAACTTAACCCTAACCATATTTCTAACCCTAACGCAAATCCTAACTCTTAACTCTTACCCTAACCCTACTCCAAACCTTAACCCTAACCAAAATTGAACCCTAACAGTAAACTTAAACTACTCCTAGCACTAACCCTAACCCTAACGCAAATCTTAACTCTAAACTCTTACCCTAGCCCTAACCCAACCTAAAAACTAACATTAATGCTAACCCTAATCCTAAACATATCCCTAACCATAACACTAATTCTATCTCTAAAGTCTTTCACTAACACTAAACCTTAAATTAACCCTAACAGTAACCCTAGCCCTAACCTTAAGTTAACGGTAACCGTAAATTTAAACTCTAACCCTACCCTAAACCTAACCTTTAAGTAATCCTAACCCTAACCCTAACTCTAACACTAATCCTACGTAAACTCTTCTCTAACCTTGAACCTAATCTTAACACTCACCTAAACTTAACCCTAACCATACCCTTAAACTAATCCTAACCCTAACACTAATCTGAACTCTACCCTTTTTCCCTGACCCTAACCCTAAACATAATTGTAACCCTAACCAAAACCATAACACCTACCTAACCCTAAACCTAATGCTACCCTCACCCTAAGCCTAACAGAACAATAACCCTAAACCCTAAACCTAACTCTAGCCCTAAACCTAATTCTAAATCACACCCTAAATTTAAGGTAACCTTAACTCTATCCAAAAACATAACACCAATCCTAACTCTAAACACTTATCCTAACCCTAAACCTTACCCTAACACTAATACTAACTCTAACCTCTTAACTTAACCCTAACCCTAAACTTAACGCTAAAATTTACACTAACAACCCTTATATTAACCCTGACACCAAACCTAATCCTAACCCTAATTTAACTCTAACATAACCCTAACCTGAACCCTAAATCTAACCCAAATCTTTAACGTACCCTGAATAGTAACCCTAACCCAGATCCAAAACCTAAATTTAAAGCTAATTCTAACTCTATTTCTAACCCCAACCCTAAATTTTACACTAAGACTAACTCGAATCATAACCCCATATCGTAATACTAACCCTAAAACTAACGCTAATGTTAAACCTAACAGTAAACCTCAACCTAATCCTAACCCTAAACCTAAACAATAACCCTAACTCTGAACCTAACCCTAACCTTTACCCTAAACCTTATCTTTACGTAATCCTAACCCTAACACTAATCCTAACTCTAAACTCTTACCGAACCCTAAACCTAGGCTTAACTCTAAGAGTGAACCTAACACTATACCTAACCTAACCCTAAATATAACCCTACCACAAAACCCTCACCCTAACCCTAAACTTAACAAAACCCTAAACCTAACACTAACCATAACACTAATCCTAACTTTAACTTCTTACCCTAACACTAACCCTAAACATAACTGTAACCCGAACACAAAACATGAACCTAAAACTAATCGTAACCCTAACCATAAACCTAACCCTAAGCTTATGTAACCATAACATTAACCCTAACCATCACACTAATCCTAAATCTAAACTCTTACCCTAAACTTAACCCTAAAGATAACTGTAAACTAACCTAAAACATAATGCTAAACCTAACCGTAACCATAACTCTAAACTTAACTCTAAAGCTTATACTAACCCTACTCTAACCCTAAATCTAATACTAATCTTTACTCTAAGCTCTTAACCTAACCTTAAATCAAATATTAACCCTAACAGTAACCCTAACCCTAACACTAATCCTGATCCTGACGCGATCCCTAACCCTAACTCTAACCCTAACACTAATCCTAACTCTAAACTCTTATCCTAAACCTAACCCAAACTTAACACTAACAATAAACCTAACCCTAACCATTACCCTAACCCTAACACTGACGCTAACACTATCCCTAACCTTAACCATAACACTAACCGTAACACTAAACCGCAACCCTAAACCTAACCCTAAAACTAACCCTAACAGTAAACACTTACCATAACCGTAACGCTAACCTTAATCCTAACCCTAACCATAACCCTAACCTTTACATGTCCCAAACCCTAACCCTAACGCTAACACTAATCCTAATTCTAAACTCTTACCCTAAACCTAAACCTAACCTTAACCCTATCAGGAACCCTAACCCTAAACCTGACCTTAAACTTAACACTAAACCCTAACGATAACCATAACCATAACCCTAACGTTAACGTAACCCTAACCATAACTCTAACCTTAACAACAAACCCTAAACGTAACACTAACTCTAACCCTAACCCTGATCCTAACCCTAAACCTAAACCCTAACCCTAATCCTAAACATAACATTAAACCTAACCCAAACCATAATGATAAAAATAACCCTAATCATAACCCTAACCCTAGCCTAACAACAACAGTAAACCTAACAGTAACCATAATGCTAACTCTAACTCTAACCCTTAACGTAACCATAACCTTAAACCTAACACTTATCCTAACTCTAAACTCTTACTCTAACACTAAACCTAACCTTAAACCTAACAGTAACATTAACCATAACCCTAACAACAACCCTAACCCTAAACCCGAACCCTCACCCTATCCATTACCTTAACCTAACCCTAAACCTAAACTTAACCATAAGCCTAAACCAAACTCATATCCTAAAAATAACCATTACCCTAACCCTAACACTAATCATAACTCTAACCTCTTACATTAATTCTAACCCTAACCAAAACCCTAAATTTTACACTAACAGTAACCCTAAACTTAAGCCACGACCCAAACCTAACCCTAACCATAATTTAATTCTGAAGCTAACTCTAACCCAAACACTAAAACTAAATCTAACCCAACCTTAAACGTAAACTTAACACTAACCCTAACAGAGATTCTAACCCTAAATCTAAAGCTACTTCTAACCTTATATATAACTCTTTCTATAAATTTTACACTAAGTATAAGCCTAACCCAAACTCATACCCTAACCCTAACCCTACAGCTAACGCTTATCTTAATCCTAATAGCATCCATAAATGATAACCTTATCCCTAACCCTAACCCTAACCCTATCCCTAACCTAATCGTAAACCTACTCCTATTCGTAACCCTAACACTAATCCTAATCCTAACCCTAACCTTAACGTAACACAAAACCTAAGCCTAATCGTAACACAAATGGTGTCAGTAAAATTTTACACAAAACCTAACCCGAAACTAATCTTAACTCTACCCGTAAACGTCAACTATTTCTAAACCTAATCCTAACCCTAATATTAATGCTAAATCTAACTTCATACCCTAACGCTAAACCTCAACATAACTGTAACCCTAACACAAACCATAACGATAAACCTAACCTTAACATTAACCTTAAAACTAACCCTAAGCCTAACACCAATCCTAACCCTAAGGCTAAACCGAACCCAAACCCTAATCTAACACTAAATTTTACACTAACAATAAACCTAAACTTAACCGGTGAACCTAAACCTAACACAAACCCTAATTTAACTCTAAAACTAACTGTAATCCTAACCTGAATTCTAAATCTAACCGAAGCTTAAGTGTAAACGGAACACGAAACCTAACCTAGATCCTAACCGTAATTCTAAAGCTAGTCCTAACCCTAATTCTAACTCTAACCCTAAATTCACACTAAGAATAACCCGAACTCTATACTCATACCCTAAACATAAACCTAAACCTAATGCTAAACTTAACACTAACACTAACCCTAACCATAATCCTAACCTTATTCCTAACCCTAACAGTAACACTAACCCTAACTCTATCCCTAACCCTAACACTAACCTTAACGTAAGCCTAACTCGAACCTTCACCTTAAACCTAACACTACTCCTAACAATAAAATCTTATCCTAATCCTAAACCTAACCTTAACCCTAACCTAAACTTAACCCTAATGGAACCCTAAACTTGTCCTAACCTTAATCTTAACCCTAACACGAATCCTAACTCTATCCTCATATCCTAAGCCAAATGCTTAATATAACTTTAACCCTAATCCAAACCATAACACTAAACCTAAACCGAACTCTCATCCTAAACCTTACTCTAACCTTAAAGTAACTCTAACCCTAACCCTAACACTAACCCTAAATCCTAACACTCACTCTAACTCTTACACTAATCTAAACATAAGCAGAACCCTAACCCTAACCCTAAAACCAACCTAACCATAACCCTTACCATAACACTAATCCTAACTCTAAACATTTACCCTAATCCTAATGCTAACCTTAACCCTAACCTAAAGTTATCCCTCACAATAAAATTAAACTGATCCTTACCCTAACCCTCACCCTAAACCTACCACTAACCATAACCATAACCCTAAACTTAATGTAAATCTAACCCTAACTGTATCCCTAACACTAATCCTAACCCTAACATCTTAACCTAAACCAAACACTGACCCTAACCCTAAATTTTACACTAAGAATAACAATAACCCTTATCCCATACCCTAACACTAACTCTAACACTAATTCTAACTTTAAACTCTTACCCTTACTCTAAATCTAACCATAACTCCAACATTAACAGTAACCATAACCCTATCCCTAAACCTAAACTTAACCCTAACCTTAAACCTAAACCTAACCCTAAATTTAACGTAAAACTAACCCTAACCCTAACACTAACACTAATCCTACTCTAAACTCTTACCCGAAACCTAACTGTACCTTAACCCTAACCTAAACGTAAGCCTAACCATAAGCCTAAACTAACACTAACCTAAAACCAACCCTAACCCTAACCCTCCCCTAAGCCTAACACAACCCTAACACTAAACCCTAAGCATATACCTAAACCCAACCCACCATAACTTAAGCCTAACTCTAACCCTAAAACCTAACCCTAACCCTAACCTCGATCCTAACCCTATATCTAAAGCTAATCCTAACTCTTATTCTAATCCTAACACTAAATTTACAATAAGAATATCCTGAAATTTAAACCCATACTCTAACGCTAACCCTAAGAATAGTGCCAACCTAAACCTTTACAGTTACCCTAACTGAAACCCTATCCCTAACTATAACCTTAAACCTAACACTAAACCCTATAACTAATCCTTACCCTAACTCTAACAATAACCTTAAAGTAACCCAAACCCTAATTCTATGATTACCTCAAATACAGACCCTAACCTCTTCCTAAACCAAAACCCAAACCTAAACCTAACACTAAATTTTACACTAACAATAACCCTAACCTTAACCACTGACCCTAAACCTATCCTTAACCCTAATTTAACTCTCAAACTAACTCTAACCCTAATCCTAACCCTAAATCTAAACGAAACCTTAAACGTAACCCTAACACTAAACCTAATCCAATTTATAACCTTTAATCTAAAGCTAATCCTAAACCTAATTCTAACCGTAACCCCAAACTTACACTTAGAATAAACAGAACTATAAAATCATACACTAACCCTAACTCTAAACCTAATGCTAACCTTAACACTAACAGTAAACATAACCCTAAACCCAACCCTAACCCTAACGCTACACGAACCCTAATTCTAACTATAAATTCTTACACTAAACCTAACCTTAACCTTAAACCTAACCTAAACTTAACCCTAACCATAACCCTAAACTAATACTAACCCTAATCCTAAGCCTAACAAAATGCTAAATCTAACCTCATACCTTAACCCTAAATCTAAACCAAATCCTAACCCTAACCATAACCCTAACCCTAACACTAATCCTAAATCTTATCACTTAGCCTAACCCTAAGCCTAAACATAACTGTAACTCTAACTGAAAATATAACGCTAATCCTAAACCAAACGCTCACACAAATCCTAACCCTACCCCTAAATCTAACCTTAACGTAACACTAACACTAACTCTAACATTAATCCTAACTCTAAACTCTTACTCTAAACCTAAACCTAAGCTTAAACCTAACAGTAACTCGAACACTCGCCCTGCCTAACGCTAACTCTAACCTAAAGCCTAATCCTACCTAACATTAATGTAACCCTAACCCTAACCATATCACTAATTCTACGTCTAAACGCTTGCTTAACCTTGACAATAAAATTACCCCTACCAATAACTCCTACCATAACCATAACCCTAAACATAACCCTAACCCTAACCCAAACCCTAAACACTAACCCTAACCCTAACCCTAACCAGAGAGCTATCCCTAAATCTAATAGTAAATCATACCCTAAAAAGAAACCTGACGCTAACAGTAAGTGTAAACTCTAAAACTAACACTAACCCAGATCCTAACACTAAATCTAAAGCTAATCCTAACCCTAAATCTAACCCAAACCCTATATTTTAGACTAAGAATAACCTTAACACTAAACCCAAACCCTAACCTTAACCCTAACCCTAAAAATAACCCTAACTCTAAAACCTAACCCTAAGCCTAACTCTAACCCTAACTCTAAACCCTAACCCTAACCCTAAACCTATTCCTAACACTAATCCTAACTCTAAACTCTTACCAAACACTGACTGTGACCTTAATCGTAACATAAACTTAACCCTAACTGTAACCTTAAACTAAACCTAACCCAATTTCTAACACTAACACTTATCCTAAATCTAATCTCATACTCTAACGCTAAACCTAAACATAACTGTAACCCTAATCATACTGTAACCATAACCATAACACTAATTTTAACCCTAACCCTAACCCTAACCTTAACATCAACCCTAAGCCTAACACAACTTTAACCCTAACTCCTAAACCGAACACTAACCTTAACACTAACCCTAACCCAAACCCTAACCCTAACTGTAACACTAATCCTAACTCTAAACTCTTACTCTAACACTAACCCTGACCTTAACCCTAACAGTAACCCTAACCCTATCCCTACCATTAACCCTAAACATAACCCTAACAGTGATCCAAACCCTAAACCTAACCATAACCGTAACGTAACCCTAAACCTAACACTAAACCCTAACACTTAGCCTAACCAAAAACCCTAACCTTAGCACTAACCCTTACCCTAAACTAACCCTAAACCTAAAACTAACCCTAACGCAAATCTTAACGAAACTCTAACCATAACTCTAAACCTAAAACGAATCCTATCTCTAAATTCATATCCTAACCCTTACCTAACCTTAATTCTAATCTAAACTTAACCCTTATCGTACCCATAAACATATTCTCACCCTAATCACAACCCTAACACTAATCCTAACTCTAACCTCTTACCCTAACCCAAACCCTAACACTAACCCTAAGCTAACACGAAACTTTAACCCTAACACTAACCCTAAACCCTAACCCTAACTCTAACTTTTACCCTAACCATAACACAAAACCCAACCGTAACCTCACCCTTACCCTAACCCTATCCTTAACGTAACACTAACCCTAACACTCACCCTAACTTTAACCCTCAACCTAACCCTAATCATATCCCTTACCCTAACCATAAACGAAAATCCAACCCTAAATCTAACCCTTACCCTAACCTAAACCTTAATATAACACTAACCCTAACCCTAACCCTAACTTTAAGCCTAACCATAACCCTAACCCTAATCCTAACCATTACCCTACCCTTACCCTAACCTTAAACCCTAATTCTAACCCCAACCCTAACCTTAACATAACCCGAAACATAACGCAAAACTTAAACATTTTCCTAACTCTAAACTCTTACCGTAAACCTAAACCTAATCTTAACACTAACAGTAATCCTAACCTGAACCTGAAACCTAAAACCTAACCCGAACCCTAACCCTAACCTTAACTCTAATCTAAACTTAACACTAACCATAACCCTAAACATATTCTTACCCTAATATAACCCTAACACTAATTCTAAAACTAACCTCATACCCTAACACTAGCCCTAAACATAACTGTAACCGTAACCAATACCATAACGCTAAACTTAACACACCCTAAACCTAACCCAAATCCTAAGCCTAACAACAGCCTAACCAAACCCTAAACCTAAACCTAACCCTAATCCTTAAGGTAAACCAAATCCTAACACTAAAACTAAAACTAATCATAACTCTAAACTCTTACCCTAACCATAAACCTAACCTTAACCCAATCAGTAAGGTTAACCCTAACCCTAATCCTAAACCGAACCCTAAACCTAACTTAAATATGAACACTAAACCCTAAACCTAACCCAAACCTTAAACCTAAACTTAACCCTATCCATAATGTTAACCCTAACCCTAACCCTAAACCTAGCCCTAACCCTAACCTAACCCTAACCATAACTGTAACCATAACTCGAATTGCTAACACTAATCCTAACACTAACCCTAACCATAAACATAACCCTAAAACCCGAACCTAACCCAAACCCTTACCCTAACTCTAACCTAATGTAACCATAACCCGCACACTAACTCTAACCCTAACCTTAACCCTGATTCTGACCTTAATAATAAAACTATTCCTTACCCTATTCTAACAGTAACCCTAACTTTTACACTAAGAATAACCCTAACCCTAAACCTAAATGTAACGCTAATCTTGACCCTAACAGTAAACCTAAACCTGAACCTAACCCTAACCCTGAACCTTACCCTAACCCTAAGCCTAACCATAACCCTAAGCCTAACCCTAACCCTAACCTTAAAGTAACCATAATCCTAACACTAACCCTCAAACTAATCTTAACCCAAAAATATTACCCTAAATGTAAACCTAAGCTTAAACCTAACAGTAAGCCTAACCCGAACCCTAACCTAACTCTAACCCTAACCGTAAATCCTAACCCTAACCCTAACCCTAACCCTAACCAAACCCTAACCATAACCTTATGGTAACCTTAAACTTAACATTAACCATAACACTAATCCTAATTCTTAATTCTTACCCAAACGCTAACCATAACCATACTCCTAACATAAACATAACCCCTACCATAACACTAAACTAATCCTAAAACTAATTCTAACCCTAACACTAATCCTAATCAAACCTCTTACCCTAACCTTAACCCTAAACTTAACTATAACCTAACCCAAATATAACGCTAAATCTAATGCTAAACCTAATTATGACCCTAACCCTAACTGTAACACAAACTTACGCCTAAACCCTATTCCTAACTTTAACTCTAACCGTAAGCCTAAACTTAATCATAATCCTAACCCTAACTCTAACCTTAACGAACCCTAACACTAACTCCAACGCTAACACTAATCCTAACACCAACCTCTTACTGTACCCATAACCCTAACCCTAAAATTTACTCTACCAATAACACTAACTTTAACCCCTGACTCAAAGTAACACTAAACCTAATTTAACTCTAAAAGTAAATCTAACCATAACTCGAAACTTAAATCTAATGCAAAATTTAATGTAACCCTAACTGTAACCCTAACCCATATCCTAATCATAAATCTAAAGGTAATCCTAACCCGAATTCTAACCCTAACCCTAAATTTTACACTAAGAATAACCCTAACACTAATTCTAACCCTAACTCTAAACCCTAACCCTAATCTAAACCTAACCCTATCGCTAACCATATTCCTAACCCTAACTCTAACCCCTAACTCTAATCTAAACCTAACCCTATCACTAACCCTAATCCTAACCCTAACCCTAACCCTAAACTAAACCTAAACCAACATAACCTTAATGTAACGCTAATCCTAACCGTATCCCTAACTCTAATCCTAACACTAATCCTAACTCTAAACTCTTACCCTAACCTTAATAATGACCAAAACTTAACCCTAACAATAACCTAAACTAATACTAACCGTAATCGTAACCGTAACACTTATCTTAAATCTAATATCATACCCTAACCCTACCGCTAACATAACTGTAAACCTAACACAAACCATAACCATAAACCTAACCATAATTCTAACACTAAACCTAAACCTAACCCTAAAACAAACCTTTAATGTAAACCTAACCATAACCCCAAACCTAACACTAATTTTCACTCTAAACTCTTACCCTAAACCCAAACCTAACCTTAACCCTAAGGGTAACGGTAACCCAAACCCTAAACCTAATACTGGCTCTAAGCCGAACCCTAACACTAAATCCTAACCTTAACCCTAACCCTAACCTTAATCCTACCCTAAGATAACTTAAATGTCATCCTAACCCTAACTCTAACACTAACCCTAAATCTAACTCTTAACCTAACCCTAAGTCAAATCTTAACCCTAACAGTAACCCTAACCATAACCCTAAAACTAACCCTACTCTAACCTTAATGTAACGCTAAACCTAACAATAACTGTAACCCTAACCCTAAACCTAACCCCTACCCTAATACTAAATCTAACTCTAACCTTAATGTAAACCAAACTCTAACTCTAATGCTAACACTAATTCTAACTCTAACCTCTTACTCTAACCCTAATTCTAAACCAAATCCGAAATTTTACAATAAAAATAACCCTAACCCTAACCCCATATCCTAATACTAACTTTTTACCTAACGATAATCTTAAACGGAACAGTAAACCTAACCCCAAATTTAAACCTAATCCTATCCCAAACCCTAAACTCTAACCCGAATCCGAACCCTAACCCTGAAACTACTGCTATCTCTAAACCTAATCCTAACTCTAACCCTAATTCTAACCCTACTCGAAACACTAACCCTAACCCTAAGTTAACCCCAACCCAAACCGTAACCCTAACACTAATCCTAACCCTTACTTCTTGCCCTAACAAAATCCCTAACCATAATCCTAACCTAACTTCACCCAAACCATAACAAAAACCCACACCCTAACCCTAAACCTAACCCTAAAACCTTATCGTAATACAGTAAACCTAACCCCAAATTTAAACCTAATCCTAACATTAACCCTAACTGTGACTACAATCTAAACCTAACCCTAACATTAACCCTAACTGTGACTACAATCCTAACCAAAACTAAACCCTAACCATAACCCTTAACTAATCCTAACTCTATTCCAAACCATAACACTAAAGATAACTCATTATATCCTAACACTAACCCTAAACATAACTGTAACCCTAACCCAAACCATAAAGCTAATACTAAACCTAAACCTAAATCTAACCTTAAACCTAATACTAAACCTAACCATAACTCAAATCCTAAGCTTAACATAAACCTAAACCTAACACTAAACCTAACACTAACCCCTGAAGCTAAACCTAACCACATACCCTAACCCTTACCCTAACTTTATCCTAACCTTAACCCTAACCCAAACTCTAAACCTAACCCTATGCCTAACCCAATCCGATTCCGAACCCTTATTTTAAGATTAACATAACTCTAACCCTAAAACTAAACCTAACAAAAATCCTAACTCTAAACTCTTAAACTAACCCTAACAGTGACCTTAACCCTAACATAAACTTAACCATAACCATAACCCTAAAATTATCCTAACCCTACCTTAACGTAACCATAACCCTAACACTAAACATAACACTAATCCTAACTCTAAACTCATACCCAAACACTAAACTTAAGCTTAACTCTAACTGTAACCCTAACCTTAACCTAACCTATCCCTAACCCTAGACGTAAACCTAACCCTAATCCTGACCCTAACCATAAACTTTACCCTAACCCTAACGCTAATCCTAACCCTAACCATAAACTTTACCCTAACCCTAACACTAACCCTAACACTAACCCTACCCTTAAACCTAAAATTAAACTTTAACCCTAACCCTAAACTCTAACCCTAACGCTAACCCAAGCCTAAAACTAACCCTAACCCATACCCTAAAAGCTAAACCTAACTGTAACCCTTACCCTAACCTAACACGAAACTAACCCTAACCCTAACCCTAACCCTAATCCTAACCCTAACCTTAATCATAAGAGTAACCCAAACCCTATCCCTAACCATAATCCTATCCTAAACCCTAAATCTAAACCTAAACCTAATTCTAACCCTAAACATAAACTTACCATAACCTTATCCCTTCCCCTAACACTAACACTAATCCTAATTCTAAACACTTACCCTAACACTAACACTACCCTAAACACTTACAGTAAACCTAACCAGTACTCTAACCGTAAACCTAACCTTAACGCTAACCATAACCCTAACTTAACCCTAACTCTAACACTAACCCTAACACTAATTCTAACTCTAAACTCTTACCCTAACCCACAGCATAACCTTAAGGTTAACCTAAACTTAACTATAACCGTAAACCTAAGGGAATCTTAAACCTATTCTCAACCCAAACACTAATCCTAACTTTAACTTCATATCCTCACACTGACCCTAAACATAACTGTAACCCTAACTCAAACCATAATGCTAAAACAAACCCAACCCGGACCCTAACCCTAACACTAAAACTATCACTACCATAATACGAAACTCTAAACGAAAACTTAACCGTAACCCTAACCATAACTCTAACCTTAACGTACCCTAACCTTAATCCTAATCCTAACACTAATCCTAACTCTGAATTCTTACCTTAACCCTAACCGTAACCTTAACCCTAACTGTAACCCTAAACTAATCCTAACCCTAATACTAACCCTAACACTAATCCTAAATCTAACCTCTTATCCTAAACTTGACCCTAAACATAACTGTACCCCTAACACAAAACATAAAGATAAATCTAACCCCAACCCAGACCCTAACCCTAACACTAAACCTAACACAATCATAACCCTAACCCCTAAACCTAAACTTAAACCTAAGCCTGAACATAACCCTAACCCTAAACTTAATGTGACCCTGAACCCTTACCCTAACTCTTACACTAATTCTAACTCTAAATTCTTACCCTAACCCTAACCCTAACCTTTACCCTAACAGTAAACCTAAACTTAACACTAACACTAACCCTAACCATAAACCCTAACAATAAACATAAACATAAACCCTAACCGTAACAATAACCTTATCGTAATTCTAACCATAACCCTAACCCTAACCCTAAAACTTATCATAACTCTAAACTCTTACCCTAACCCTAAACCTAAGCTTACTCCTAACAGTAACCCTAATCCTAAACTAACACTAGACCTAACACTAAACCATCACCCTAACCTTATCCCTAACCTTAACCTTAAGGTAACCTTAAGCTTAACAATAACTCTAACACTAATCCTAACACTAAACTCTTACCCTAAACCTATCCCTAACTTTAACACTAACCCTAACCCTAAACTTACCCCTAACCCTAAGACTAACAGAACCCTAACCCCTAACCCTAAATATTGCCCTAATCCCAAACCTAACCCTAACTTTAACGTAACCCTAACTGTAAAACTAAACATACACTCAGCCTAACTTTAAACTCAGAACCTAAACCTACCCTAAATTTCACACTAAACCTGACCCTAACACTAACCCTAACCCTAAACCTAACCCTAACCTTGACATAACCCTAACCCTAACTGTCTTTCTAACTCTTAATTTCACACTAACAATAACCCTAACCTTAACCTCTGACACCACACCTAACCCTAACGATAATTTAACTCTAAAACTAACTCTATTCCTAACACTCACCGTAAATCTAAAAAAAGCCTTAAATGTAAACATAACACTAACACTAATCGAGATCCTAACCCAGAATCTAAAGCTAATCCTAACTCTAAATCTAACCCTTAACCTAAATTTTACACTAAGAATAACACTAACCTTAACTCCATACCGTAAACCTGACCGTAAACATAACGCTAATCTTAACCCTTACCTTAAACCTAACCCTAACCCTTACTCTAACCCTAACCCTAAATCTAACACTAAGAGTAACCCTAACCCTAACACGGAACCCTAATTCTAACCCTAAATTTTACAATAAAAATAAACCTAACCCTAACCCAAAACCCTGTCTCTATCCGTAAACGTAACGCTAATCTTAACCCTAACAGTACCCTAACCCTAACACTAACACTAACCCTAAACCTAACCTTAACGTAACCCAAAACCTAAAACTAACACTGAACCCTAACCCTAAACCTAAACATAAACCCTGACGCTAACCTTAATCCTTACACTAATCTAAACCTAAACTTAACAGCACCCCTAACACTAATCTTAAGGTAACCCTAACACTAACAGTAACACTAATGCTAACACTAATCCTAACTCAACTCTTACCCTAAACCTAACCCTTACCTTAATACTAATCTAAACGTAACCCTAACCGTAACCTTAAACTAATCCTAACCCTAATCCTAACCCTAACACTCATCCGAACTCTAAGCTCTTACCCTGACCTTAACACTAAACATAAATGTAAGCCTAACCCAAACCATAACGCTGAACTGAAATGTTACCATAACCCTAACTCTACACCTAAGCCTAACAGAACCCTAACACTAAACCCTAAACCTAACACTAAGCCTAACCATAATCCTAACCTAACTCCAACCTTAAAGTAACCGTAACCCTAACCCTAAAACTAACAGTAATACTAACTCTAAACTCTTAGCCTAACCCTAACCCTAACGTAAACACTAGCAATAACCTAACCCTAACCCTAAACCCAAAGCTTACCCTAACACTAACCCTAACCCTAAATTAACTCTAACCCTATCCTTAACACTAACACTAACCCTAACACAAAACTCTAACCCTAAACCACACCCTAACCACAAACGCAACCTAAACGTAACCGTAATCATAACCCTAAACAAATCCTAACCATATCCTAACCCTAACACTAATCCTAACTCTATCATCATATCCTACCACTAACCCTAAACATATTTGTAAACCTAACCCAAACCATAATGCTAAACCTAACGCTAAAACTAACTCTAACCCTAACCTTAAGCCTAACCTTAACCCTAACCCTAAAGCCTAAACTGAAGCCAAACTCTAAACGGAACCCTAAATTTTATGATATCAATATTCCCAACCTTAACCCATGACCCTAAACCTAACTCAAACCCTTATTTAACTCTATAACTAGCTCTAAACCTACCCTCACCCTAAATATTATTCAAACCTTAATTGTAACCTTAACACTAACCATAACTGAGATTCTAACCGTAAATCTAAAGCTAATTCTAACCCTAATTCTAACACTAAACCTAAATTTTAAAGAATAACTCTAACCATAACCCCATATCCTGATACTAACCCTAACCTAACGCTAATCTTATCCCTAACAGTAAAACACACCCTAACCTTAAACCTAAACATAACCCTAACCCTAACCCTAACCCTAACTTAACCCTACCCCAATCCATAACCCTAACAATAATTCTAACTCTTAACTCTTATCCAAACCCTAACCCTAACCTTAACCTTAACCTAAATTTAATCCTAACCGTAAACCTAAACTAATCCTAACCCTATTCCAACTCTAACATCATATCCTAACACTAACCCTAAATATGACTGTAACCCTGACCCAAACCATAACGCTAAGACTAAACCTAAACTTAACTCTAACCCTCATACTAATTCTATCCCTAATCCTAACCCAAACCCTAACCCTAAATCTAACCCTAAACCTAATCCTAACCTTAACCATATCGAAAACTCACCCTAACCGTAACCCTAAACTAATTGTACCCTAATCCTAACCATAACACTAATCCTAACTCTAACAATTTACCATACCCTAACCATAAACATAACTGTAACTATTACCCAAACTTAAACCTAAACTGAACGCTAACAGTAACCCTAACCCTAAACCAAATGTAAATCTAACCCTAACCATAAACCCTAACTCTAAAACTATCCCTAACCCTAACCTTAAGGTAAACCTAACCCTAACATTAATCCTAACTCTAACATCATATCCTAACCCTAACCCTAAACATATCTATAAATCTAACCGAAACCATGACACTAAAACTAACCATAACCGTAACCCTAAGCATAACAACAACCCTAATCCTAAACCCTAAATGTAACCCTAATCCTAAACCAAACCCTAAATTTTACATTAGAATAAACCTAACTTAACCCCTGACAATAAAACTAACCGAAACCCTAATTTAACCCTACCACTAACCCTAACCATAACCGTAACCATAACCCTATCTCTAATCCTAACCCAAATGTAAAACTCTAAACCTAAACCTACCCCTTATCCTAATTCTAACACTAAGCCAAACCATAACATAACCCTAACTGTAACCCTAACCCTAACACTAATCCTAACTCTAACTTCATACCCTAACACTAAACATAAAAATAACTGTAAACCTAATTCAAACCATAACGCTAAACCTAACTCTAACCGTAACTGTAGCCCTAGACTTAAACCTAACACCCACCCTAATGCTAAACATTGAATCAGAACCTTACCCTAACCCTACCCCAAAATTTTACACTAATAATAACCGTAACCTTAACCGCTGACCCTAAATCTACTCCAAACACTAATTTAACTCTTTAATTAACTCCGGCCCTAAAACTAACCCTAAATCTAACCAAAACATTAAACTTAACAAGAACACTAACTATATGCTATTTTCTAATTATAAATCTAAAGATAATCCAAACCTTAGTTGTAACTCTAACCCTAAATTTTACATTAATAATAACCCTCACCCTAACTCCAGAACCTAACCTAACACACAACCTAACACAAACCCTAAAGTCTAACCCTAACCCTAACCCTTCCCTCACCTAACACTAAACCTAACGCGAAAGCCTAACCCTCATCCTTACCCTAACCTAAAACTAAACCTAACCCTTACCATGACACTATCCCCAACCCAAAACCTATCCATAAACCTAATCCTAACCCTAACCCTAACCCTTAACATAACCGTAACACTAACATAATCTTATCTTAAACCTAACCCTAACTCTAACCGTAACACTAATCCTAACTCTAAACCCTTACCCTAAACCTACCTTAACCCTAACCTAAACTTTAACCTAACCGTAACCCTAAACTAATCCTAACCCTAATCCTAAACCTAACAATAATTCTAACTCTAACATCACACCCAAAATTTAACCATAAACATAACACTAACAAAACACAAACCATAACGCTAAACATAAACCTAAACCTACACCCTAACCCTAACCCTAAAGCTAACACTATTTTTAACTCTAAACTCTTACATTAACCCTAAAACTAATCATAACCCTGACAGTACCCCTAACCCTAACCCTAACCGTAACTCTAACACTAAACCTAACATTAAACCCTAACCCTATCCCTAAACCTAACCTTAACGTAACTATAACCCTAACACTACCACTAACACTAACACTAATCCAAAATCTAAACTCTTACACTAACCGTAAACCTAACTTTAAACCTATTAGTAACCTTAGACCTAACTGTACCCTAACCCTAAGCCTAACCATAACCATAACCCTACCTTAACCAAAACTCTCAACCTAACACTAGTCCTAAACCTAACCCTAAACTTCACCCTTACCTTAATCCTAACCTTAACGTAGCCCTAACCCTAACCCTAACACTAACACTATACCTAACCCTAAAATTAACCCTAACAGTAACCCTAACCCTAACCTAAGAGTAACCCTAATCCAAACGCAGACCTAAACCCTAACACTAATCTTTACGCTAACCTCTTACCCGAACCCTAACCCTAACAACAACCCTAAATTTTACAATAACAAGAACCTTAACCTTAACCCCTGACTGCAAACCTAACCCTAACACTAATTTAACTCTAAAAGTAACTCTAACCCTAAACTGAACCCTAAATATAACCCAAACCATAACGTGACTAACACTAACATAACCCAGTTACTAACCCTAAAGCTCAAGCTAATCATAATGCTAATTCTAGCCTTAACCCTAAATTTACAAAAACAAACACCCAAACTCTAAACCCTAACCCTCACCCTAATGAAACACTATATCCTAAACCTACCTAACCCTAACCTTAACCCAAACCCTAACAATAACCTTAACGTCAGCCTAACCCTACCCTAACACTAACAAAAATCCTAACAGTAAATTCTTACACAAATCCTAACCGTGACCTTTAACCTAACCTAAACTTAACCCTAACAATAACCCTAAGCTAATCCTAACCGTAACCATAACCCTAAACTAAACATAACCCTAAAATTACATATAACCATAACACTAATCATAGCACTAAACTCTAATTCTAAACCTAACCTTAAAACTAAAAGTAACCCTAACAAAACCAAAACCCTAACACTAATCATAACTCTAAACTATTACTTATTCCTAAACCTAACCTTAACCCTAACAATAACCCTAACTCTAACCTTAACCCTATCCCAAAATCTAACAATAAACCTTAATTCTAACCCTAACCATAACCAAACCCAAACCCAAACCTTAAAGTAATCCTAACCTCAATCGTAATCCTAATACTAATCCTAACTCTAATCTCTTACCTTAAACCTAACCCTAAACATAACTATAATTCTTACCCAAACCATAACACTAAACCTAACCCTAACCATAACTCTAACTCTAACCCTGGCCTAACACAACCCTCAATCCTGAACCTATCCCTAACACTAACCCTACCTCTAACCCTAACCCTAACCGCAATCCTTACCTAAACATAACCCTAACGCTAACTATATCTATAACACTAATTCTAACGCTAAATTGTTACAAAAAACCCGACACCTAATCTTAAACCTAAAAGTATCCCTAACCCTAACCCTAACCCTAACCCTAACACCAGCACTAACCCTTACCTCTAACCATAACCTAAAACCTAACCCTAAATCTAACCCTAAATTATACACTAACATGAGCCTTAACATTAACCCCTGACCTCAAACATAACCCTAAAACTAATTTCACTCTAAAACTAACTCTAACCCCAACCCTAACCCTAAATCTAACCCAAATCTTAAACGTAAGCTGACACTAACCATAACCTAAATTCCAAATTTAAATCTAAAGCTAATTCTAACCCTAATTCTAACCCTAAACCTAAATTTTATATAAGAATAACCCTAACCCTAAACCTGAAATCTAACCGTAACCATAAAACTAACGTTAATCTTAAGCCTAACCCTAAACCTAACCCTAACAGTAACCCTTAAACTAAACTCTTACCCTAACCCTAACCATAACTCTACTTAAACCCTAACCATAACCTTAACACTTCGCCCTACCCTAAACCTAAACCTAACCCTAACCCTAACCCTAAACCTAACCCTAACCATAACTCTAACCCTAACACTAACCCTAACACTAATCATTAAATTAACTCTTATCCAAACCCTAAATGTACACTTAACCATAAAAATAACTGTAAACTTTACACTAACCCAAACCCTAAATCTAATCCTAACCAAAGGCCTAAACCCTAACTCTAACTCTAACCCTAACCCTAACACTAACACTAACCTTATCATATCCCTAACCCTAATCTAACTCTAACACTAATCCTAACTCTAAACTCTGACCCCAAGCCTAACAGTGACCATAATCCTAACCTAAACTTAACTCTAACCGTTACCCTAAACTAATACTATTCCTATTCATAACCCTAATGCTAAATCTAACACTAACCTCTTACCCTAAACCTAACCCTAAACAGAAATGTAACACTAACACAAACCATAACGTTAACATAACCCTAACCTAAACCAAACCCAAACCATAAGCCTAAAACAACCCTAAATCTAAACCCTAAACCTAACCCTAACCCTAACCGTAAACCTAAACTAAAACCTAACAGTAACCCTAACCCTAATCCTAAACCTAACCCTAACCTTAACCCTAACCCTAAATTCTATCCTAACCCTAAACCTAACCCTAAACCTAACCTTAACATAACCTTAACGCTAACCCTAACGCTAACCCTAAACCTAACTCTAACTCTAACAACCCTAACAGTAACCCTAACCCTAACTCTAACCCTAACACTAACACTAATACTAACTCTAATCTCTTCTCTTAACCCTAACCCTAACCCTAAAATGAATTTTACACTAACAAGAAACCTAATATTAACCACTGACCCTAAACCTAACCCTAACCCTAATTTAACTCTAAAACTAACATTAAACATAACCTGAAACCAAAATTTAACCAAAACTATAATCGTAACCCTAACATTAAACCTAACCCAGATACTAACTCTAAATCTAAAACTAATCCTAATCCTCATTCTAACCCTAGCTGTAAATTTTCCACTAAGTATATCCCTAACCCTAAACCCATACCGGAACCATGACCCCAAACCGAATGGTAATCTTAACTCTAACAGTAACCCTAACCCTAACCCTAACCCTAACTCTAAACCCTAACCCTAACCCTAACGCTGACCTTAACATAACCTTAACTCTAACCCTAACCCTAACCCGAACCCAAACCATAACGCTAAACCTAACCCTAACCGTAACCATAACACTAACCCTAATCCTAACCCTAACTCTAACCCTAACCCTAACCCTAAACCTAACTCTATCCCTAACCACAAAACCTAACCCTTACCCTATCCCTAACACTAAGCATAACCTTAACATAACCCTAAACCTAACCCTAACCTTATTTCATAAGTAACTCTAAACTTAACCCTACCCCTAAAGCTAACACTAATACTAACTCTAACCTCTTCTCTTAACCCTAACCCTAGCCCTAACACGAAATTTTACCCTAACAAGAAACCTAATATTAATCCCTGGCCACAACCTAACCCTAATTTAACTCTAAAACTACCTTTAAACTTAACCTGAAACCAAAATTTAACCAAAACTTTAAACGTAACCCTAACACTAAACATAACCCAGATACTAACCCTAAATCTAAAGCTACTCCTAATCCTAATTCTAACCCTAACCGTAAATTTTCCACTAAGAATAATCCTAACTCTAAACCCATACCAGAACCATGACCCCAAACTGAATGGTAATCTTAAACCTAACAGTAACCTTAAACCTAACCAAGACTCAAACCCTAACCGTAACCCTAACACTGACTAAGCCTAACCCTAACCCTAACATAACATAACCCTAACCCTAACCTTAACATAACCCTAACTCTAACCCTAACCCTAACTCGAACACAAACCATAATGCTAAACCTAACCCTAACCGTAACACTAACCCTAATCCTAACCCTAACTCTAACCCTAACTCTAACCCTAACCCTAACCCATCCCTAATCATAAAACCTAACCCTTACCCTAACCCTAACACTAAGCATAACCTTAACATAACCGTAACCCTAACCCTAAGCCGTAACATAACCCTATCCTAACTCTGTCGATAACACTGAAACTAACTCTAACCCCTTACTCTAATACTGATCCGAAATCTTACACTAACAATAACCCTAAACATAACACCGGAAGGGAAACCTAACCCTAACACTAATTTAACTCTAAAACTGACTCTAACACTAACCCTAACCCTAAATCTAACCCAAATTTTAAACGTAACACTAACACTAACCAAAAGTCAGATCATAACCGTAAATCTAAAGCTAAACCTAATTGTAATTCTATCCCTAAATTTTAGACTAAGAATAACCCTAAACCTAACCCCTTATCCTAAACCTAACCCTAAACCTAAACATAATATTAAACCTAAAAGTAACACTAACCCTAACTCTAACCCTAACCCTAACCCTAACGCAAAAACCCTAAAACTAACCCTAACCTTAACCCTAAGCCTCTCATTAACCCTAATCTGAAACCTAATCCTAACCCTAACAAGGAGCCTAACCCTAACCTGAATCATAACCCTAACTTTAATGTGGCCTTAATCCTAACACTAATCCTAACTCTGAACTCTTACACTAATCCTAACTCTAACCTTATTTCTAAAAGTAACCCTAAACCTAACCCTAACCCTAAAGCTAACACTAATACTAACTCTAACCTCTTACCCTAATCCCAACCCTAACAGTAATCCTAATTCTAAAAATAACCCAAGCTTAACTTAACCCTAAACATAATCCTAACACAAATACTAAGTCAAACCCTTACCCCAACCCTAACCCTAAACTTAACTCTAACCTAAATTTAACCCTAACCGTAATCTTAAACTAATCCTAAACCTAACAGTAATGCTAACTCTAATGTAATACCATAACCGTAACCCTAACCCTAATCTTAACTCTAACCTTAACCATAACGGTAATCATAAGCCTCACCCTAACTCTAACTATAACACTAAAACTCTCTAACCTCTTACCCTAAAGCTAATCCGAAATTTTACGCAAACAATAACCGTAAATTTATCCCCTACTATAAACCTAACCCTAATCCTAATTTAACTCTAAAACTAATTCTAAACCTAAACCTAAACCTAAACCTAACTCAAACCTTAAAATTAACCTGACACTAACCATAACCCAGATTCTAATCCTAAAACTAAAGCTAATCCTAACGCTAATTCAAACCTTAACCGTAAATTTTACACTAAATATAACCCTAACCCTAACCATGAATTCTAACCCTAATCCTAAACCTATGCTAATCTTAACCATAACAGTAACCCTAACTGTTATCTAAACCCTAACCCTAACCCCTAACCCACACCCTAACCCTATCTTAACGTAACCATAAACCTAACCTTAAACCTAATCCTACCCCAAACCCTAACTCTAACCTTAACCCTAACCCTAACACTAAACCTAACCCTAACCCTAAACCGAACCATAACCCTAACTTTAAACTTATTCTATCCCTAAACTTTACCTTAACACTTATCCTAAATCTAACACTTTACCCTAAGTCTAACCCTAAAGCTAATAGTAGGTTTAACCCAAACATTAAACCTAAAAGGAAACCGAACCCAAACCCTAACCCAAACCCTAACAATAACCCTAAAACTGACCATAACCCTAAACCTAACCCTAATCCTAATCCTAAACTAATCCTACTCCTAATTCTAACTTAACACTAATCCTAACTCTAACCTCTAATGCTAAACCAGACACTAAACATAATTATAACCATAACCCAATGCATAACGCTATACCTAAACATAACCCTAACCCTAACCCTAACACTAATCCTAAATCTAAACTCTTACCTTAAACGTAACTCTAAATTTAACCATAACCTACACATAACCCTAAACCTAACCATAACACTAAGCCTAACTCTAACCATAAACCAACCTCTAAATCCTATCTCTAACCCAAACCCTAACAATAACCCTAAAACTAAACCTAATCCTAAACCTATCCCAAACCATAACCATAACCTGATCCCTAACCCTAACACTAAACCTAACACTAAACCTAACGATAACCCTAAACATAAAGCTAGCTTTAACCTAACAGTAACCCTAACCCTAATTCTAACTCTAACCCTAAACCCTAACCCTAACACTAACTGTAACCCCAACCCTAACCGTAAATCTATACACTAAACCTAACCCAATTCCTTAACACTAACCCTAATCCTAATACTAATTTTAACCCTAACAAGAACCCTAATCGTAACCCTGACCCAAACCTTAAACCTAACCCTAACCCTAACCCTAACCTTAACTTACACCTAACTAGGGTAACCCTAACACTAATCTGAAAATTAAACTCTTATCCTAAACCTAACCCTAAATTTAACCCTATCCTAAATCTAACCTTAAGCCTAAACCTAAACCTAAGCCTAACCCTAACACTAAACCTAACCCTAAACTCTAACTCTAATTCTAACCTTAACAATAACCCTAAAACTAACCATAACCATAACCCTAAACTAATCCTACCCCTAATTCTAACCTTAACACTAATCCTACCTCTAACCTCTTATCCTAAACCTGACCTAAACATAATTGTGACCCTAAACCAACGCATAATGCTATACCTAACCCTAACACTAACCCTAACCCTAAACCTAACCCTAAGCCTAACATAACCCTAACTCTACCCCTAACCCTATCACTAATCCTAACTCTAAACTCTTACCCTAACCTTAACCCTATCATTAAAACTAAACTAAATCTAACAATAATCCTAAACTTGAATTAATAATAAAACTAATTCTAACCCTAACACTAATCGTAACTCTAACTTAAAACCCTAACCCTAACCTCAGAAATAAATGTATCCCTAACCCAAACCATAAAGCTAAAACTAACACTAAACCTAATCTTAACCTAAATCTAACCGAAATCTTAAAAATAACCCTAACCCTAACTATAATCCACATCCTAACAATAAATCTACAGCTAACCCTAAACCTAATACTATCCCTACGCCTTAATTATACACTAAGAATAACCCAAACCCTAACCTCATACCCTAACCGTAACAATAAAGCTAAAGCTATCCTTAACCCTAACCGTAACCCTAAATCTAAACCTATCTCTATCCCCAACCTAAACCTAACCCTGACTCTGACCTAAACCTAAACCTAACATTAACCCTAAACTAAACCTAACAATATTACTAACCCTAACACTAATCTGCACTCTAATAATCTTTTACCCTAAAACTGACGCTAAACATAACTCTAACCCTAACCCAAACCACAACGCTAAACCTAACCCTAAACCTAACCCTAACGCTAACCCTAACACTATTCCTAACTCTATCACTAATCCTAACTATAACCTCTTACCCTAAACCTAACGGTAAACATAACTCTAACCCTAACCCAAACCACAACGCTAAACCTAACCCTAACCCTAACTCTAAACCTACACCATAATCCTAACTCTATTCCTAAACCAACCCTAACACTAAAACTAACTCTAATCCTAACCCTAAAACTAATCCTATCTAACCGAACCTTAAATGTAACCATAAGACTAACCCAACCCAGATCCTAACATTAAATCTAAAGATAATCCTAAACCTAATTCTAATCTTAACCCTAAATTTTACAATATAATAACCACAATCTAACGCCATACTCCAAACCCAACAAGAAACCTAATGCTAACCTTAATCCTACTAGTAACACTTACCATAAACCTAACATTATCTTTATCCAAACCCTAACCCAAACTTAAAGCTAACCCTAAACCTAACCCCATACCCTAACCTTAACCTAAAAATAACGCTCATCTTCATTCTAACAGTAAACCTAACCCGAACCCAAACCCAAACCTTAACCCTAATTAAACATAACCTTATCACTAACCCTAAACTAATCCACCCTACTCCTAATGCAAACAAGGATCCTAACTCTAAAATCTTACCCTAACCCTAACCTTAAACATAACTGTAACCCTAACCCAGACCATAACGCTAAGCCTTACCCTAACCATAACCCTAAACTCTTACCCTAAACCTAACCTGTACCTTAACCCTAAACTAAACTTAAACCTAATCGTAACCCTAAAGTAATCCTAACCCTATTCCTAACCCTAACATTAACCCTAACTCTAACATCACACCGTAATCCTAACCTTAAACATAACTGTAACCCTAACCCTAACCCTAACTCTAACCCTAGACACTATTCCTCACCCTGACCCTTACCCTTACCTAAAGCTAAGCCTAAACCTAACCCTAAACCTAACCCTAACCCTAACCATAACCATAACTATAACCCTAATGTTAACATAAGTCTAACCCTAATCCTAACCTTAACAATAAACCCTAAACCTAACACTAAACCTAACCCTAACCATGACCCTAACTCTAACCTGAAACTCTAACCCTAACCCAAAACATAACTGTAACTTTAACTCAAAACATAACGATGAACCTAACTCTAACCATAGCCCTAACCCTAAGCCTAACACCAGCACTAACCCTACACCTAACTGTAACCCTAACTCTAACCCTAACCCTTAACATAACCATAACTTTAAATCTAACACTAATCTTAACTCTAAACTCTTACCTTAACCCAAATCCTAACATTAACCCTAAGAGTAACGTTAACCCTAATCCTAACAGTAACCCTTACCCTAAACCCTAACACTCACCCTATCCTTTACCCTAAACTAACCCTAAACCGAACCCTAACCATAAAACTAAACCAAACTCATATCCTAACCATAACCATAACCCTAACTCTAACAGTAATCCTAAACATAACCTCTTACATTAATCCTAACCCTAACTAAAACCCTAAATTTTACACTAACAATAACCCCTGACCCAAACCTAACTCTAACCCTAATTTAACTCAAGCTAACTCTAACTCTAACACTAACACTAAATCTAACCCAACCTTAAACGTAAATCTAACACTAACACTAACAGAGATCCTAACCCTAAATCTATAGCTACTTCTAACCATAAATCTAACCCTTACCCTAAATTTTACACTAAGAATAAGCATAACCCTAATCCCATACCAGAAATCCAACCCTACAGCTAACGTTTATCTTAACCCTAATAGCAACCATAAACGATAAACCTATCCCTAACCCTAACCCTAACCCTAAACTTAACTCTAACCGTAACTCTCAACTAATTCTAAATCTAATACTAACCCTAACACTAATGCTAAATATAACCTCATACCCTAAACCTAAACCTATACATAATTGTAACCCTAACACAAACCATAACGATAAACCAAACCTTAACATTAACCCTAAAACTAACCATAAGGCTAAAACCAACCATAATCCTAAAGTCTAAACCAAAACCAAACCCTAAACCTAACATTAAATTTTACACTAACAACAACCATAACCATAACCGCTGAACCTAAACCTAACCCAAACCTTAATTTAACTCTAAAACTAACTCTACCTTAACCCAAATCCTAAATCTAACCGAACCTTAAATGTAAAAGGACACGAAAACTAACCTAGATCCTAACACTAAATCTAAAGCAAATCCTAACCCTAATTCTAACCCTAACCCTAAATTTACACTAAAAATAAACTGAACTCTAAACACATACCCTACCCTAAACCTAAACCTAATGCTAAATTTAACCCTAAAACTAAATCTAACCATAACACTAACCTTAACTCTAATCCTAACAGTAACCCTAACCCTAACTCTACCCTTAACCCTAACACTAACCTTAACGTAACCCTAACTCGAACCCTAACCCTTAAACTAACACTACTCCTAACGATAAAATGTTACCATAATCCTAACCTTAACACTAACCAAAACTTAACCCTAACCATGACCCTAATCCAAACCTAACCCTAATTCTAACCCTAACACTAATCCTAACTCTATCCTCATATCCTAAGCCTACCTCTAAACATAACTATAACCCTAATCCAAACGATAACACTGCACCTAAATCTAATTCTCACCCTAAATTTTACCTTAATCTTAAGTAACTCTAACCCTAACCCTAACCCTAAACCTAACACTCACCCTAACCCTTACACTAATCAAACCATAAGCCAAAACCTCATCCTAACCCTAATAACAAACCTAACCATAACCCTAACCCTAACAGTAATCCTAATTCTAAACACTTACCCTAACCGTAACCCTAACCTTAACAGTAACCTAAAGTTAACCCTCAAAATAAACCTAAACTAATCCTTACCCTAACCCTAAATCTAAACCTAAACCAGACCCTCACCCTAAACCTACTTTTAACCATAACTATACACTAACCTTAAAGTAACTCTAACCCTAACACGAACCCTAACACTAAACCTAACTCTAACATCTTACCCTAACCCAAACACTAACCTTAACCCTAAATTTTACACTAAGAATAACACTAACCCTTAACCCATATCCAAACACTAACTCTAACACTAATTCTAACTCTAAACTCTAACTATAATCCTAAACCTAACCATAACACTAAACATCACTATAACCATAAACCAAATATAACGTTAACACTAACCATAACCCTAAACCTATCCCTAACCCTAAGCCAGAGCCTAACACAACCATAACTCTAAACCCTAAACCTAATCCTAACCCTAATCCTAATCCTAAACCTAACCCTAACCTTAATGTAAAAGTAAGCCTAACCCTTACCATAACACTAATCCTAATTCCAAACTCTTATGCTAACCCTAACCATGACCTTAACCCTAACCTAAATTTAACCCTAACCATAAGCCTAAATTAATCCTAACCTAATGCTAACCCTAACACTAATTATAACTCTAACCTCGTAAACTAACCCTAACCCTAAACATAATTGTACCCCTAACCCAAACCACAACGCTAAACCTAAATACAGCCCTAACCCTAACTGTAACCCTAAGCCTAACACAACCCTAACCCTAAACTTTAAACATATACCAAAACAAAACCAACCATAACCTAACCCTAACCCTAATTCTAAAACCTAACGCTAATCCTAAACCAGATCCTAACCCTATATCTAAAGCTAATCCTAACCCTAACCCTAAATTTCCACTAAGAATATCCCTAAATCTAAACCCATACCCTAATGCTAACCCTAACACTAATGCCAATTTTACACCTTTACAGTAACCCTAACCGAAACCCTAACCCTAACTCTAACTCTAAACCTAACACTAAACCCTATAACTAATCCTAACCTTAACTCTAACAGTAACCTTAAAGTAACCCAAACCCTAATTCTATGGCTAACTCTAATCCTAACCCTAACCTCTTACTCTATCCCTAAACCTAAACCTACTCCTAAATTTTACACTAACAATGACCCTAAACTTAACCACTGACCCTAAACATATACGTAATTCTAATTGAACTCTAAAACTAACTCTAACCCTAAGCCTAACACGAAATCTAAACAAAACTTTAAACGTAAACTTTAAACGTAACACTAACACTAACCCAGATCCTAACCTTTAATCTAAAGATAATCCAAACCCTAATTCTAACCATAACCCTAAATTTACACTTAGAATAACCCGAACTATAAAACCATACCCTAACCCTAACTCTAAATCTAATGCTAACCTTAACACTAACAGTAATCCTAACCCTACACCCAACCCTAATACTAACCCTACACTAACCCTAATTCTAACTCTAAACTCTTACCCTAACCCTAACAGTAACCTTAACCCTAACCTAAACTTAACCCTTAAGTAACCCTAAACTAATCCTAACCCTAACAATAATGCTAAATATAACCTCATACCCTAACCCTAAACCAAAACATAACTGTAGCCCTAATACAAACCATAACAATAAACCTAACCATAACATTAACTATAAATCTAACCCTAAACCTAAAAAAAAAACTAACACTAAACCCTAAACCGAACGCAAACCCTAACCCTAAAACTAAATTTTACATTAACAATAACTGTAACATCAACTCTTGAACCTAAAAATAACCCAAACCCTAATTTAACTCTAAAACTACCTCTAACCCTAACCCTAACCCATAATCTAACCGAAGCTTAAACGTAACACTAACACTAAACCTAACCCAATTCCTAACCCTAAATCTAAAGCTAATCTTAACCCTAATTCTAACCCTAACCCTAAATTTACAAAGAATAACCCAAACTCTAAACCCATACCCTAACCATAAACCTAAACCCAATGCTTAACTTAACCCCAACAGTAACCCTAACCATAACCCTAAACTTAACCCTAAACATAAAGGTAAACCTAACGCTAACTCTAACTCTAACCCTAACATTAACCTTAAAGTAAACCTATCCATAAACCTAAGCCTAATCCTAACACTAAACCCTAACCCTAATCCTAACCCTAAAATCTAAACCTCACTCTAACACTTACCTTAATCTACACCTAAACCTAACAGAAAACCTAAACATAATCCTAATCCTAACCATAAACCTAACCCTAACACTAATTCTAAATCTTACCTCTTAGCTTAACCCTAACCCTAAAAAAACTGTAACTCTAACTGAAACCATAAAGCTAATCATAAACCTAACGTTCACCCTAAACCTAACCCTAACCCTAACCCTAGAACTAATCCTAACTCTAAACTCTTACTCGAAAACTGAACCTAAGCTTAACCCTAACAGTAACCCGAACCCTAACACTGCCTAACCCTAAAACTAACCCTAAAACCTAACTCTAATCCTAACATTAATGTAACCCTAACACTAACACTAATCCTAAGTGTAAACACTTACCATAACCCTAACACTAAAATTAACCCTAATAGTAACCCTAACCCTAACCATAACCCTAATCCTAAGCCTATCCCTAAACACTAACCCTAAACCTAATCCTAACCAGAACACTATCCCTAAATGTAATACTAAACCTAACCCTAAAAATAAACCTAACGCTTACCATAAATTTAACTCTAAAACGAACACTAAGCCAAATCCTAACACTAAATCTAAAGCTAATCCTAACCCTAAATTTAACCCTAACCCTATATTTTACACTAAGAATGACACTAACCCTAAACCCAATCCCTACCATAACCCTAACACTAAAACTAACCCTAGTTATAAAACCTAACCCTAACCCTAACTCTAAACCCTAAACCTAACCCTAAACTTATCCATAACACTAATCCTAATTCTAAACTCTTACCTTAATCGCAACCCTAAACTTAAACATAACACTAACCCTAACACTAATCCTAACTCTAAACTCTTACCCTAACCCTAACTGTGACCACAACCATAACCTTGAACTAAACCTAACCCAATTCTTAACCCTAACACTTATCCTAAATCTAACCTCATATCCTTACCCTAAATCTAAATATAACTGTAACCCTAACCAAAACCATACCACTAATTCTAACCCTAACTCTAACCATAACTCTAAACTTAACCCTAGGACAAACACAACTTTAACCCTAACCCCTAAACCTAACACTAACACTAACAATAACCCTAAGCCTAACCCATACCCGAAAAATGACCCTAACCTAAACATAACCCTAACCCTAACCCTAATTGTAACACTAATCCTAACTCTAAATTCTTACTCTAACACTAACCCTAACCATAATCCTAACAGTAACCCTAACTCTAACCCTAATCCTAACACTAAACCTAACCTTAACCCTAACAATGACCCAAAACCTAGCCTAACCATAACCGTAACGTAACCCTAAACATAACCCTAACTCTACACTAAACCCTAACATTTAACCTAACTCAAAACCCTAACCGAATCCCTAACCATTATCCTAAACTAAACCTAAACATAACACTAACCCTAAACTTAAAACTAACCCTAACCCTAAACTTAACACTAACCGTAACCCTAACCCTAACACTAATCCTACAACTAAACTACTAGACTAACCTTAACCGTGATCTTAACCCTAACCTAAACTTAACTCTATCCATAACCCTAAACTAAGCCTAATCCTATTCCTAACCCTAACACTAATCCTAAATCTAACCACTTACCCGAATACTAACCCTACACCTAACACTAACCCTAACCTTGACCTTAACGTAACCCTAACCATAACTCTAATCCTAACACTAATCCTATCTCTAAACTCTTACCATAACCCTAACTCTAACCTTAACTCTAATCTAAACTTAATCCTAACCGTAACCCTAAACATATTCTCACCCTAATCATAACCCTAACACTAATTCTTTCTCTAACCTCTTACCCTAATCCTAACCCTAACACTAACCCTTACTCTAAGCATAACCAAAACTCAACCAGAAACCTAACCCTTACTCTCACCCTAACCTTAAATTTACCCTAACCCTAACACTAAACTCTATACCGAACCCTAACCCTAATCCTAATCCTAACCTTAACGTAAACCTAACCCTAAACCTAATACTAACACTAATCCTAAATCTAAACTCTTACCCTAACCTAACTCTAACACTAATCCTAACTTATCCTAACCTTAACCCTTACAATAATGCTAAATTTTACACAAACAACCCTAACGTTAAACCCTGACACCAAACGTAACCCTAACCCTAATTTAACTCTAAAATTAACTCTAACCCTAACCCTAAACCTAACCCTAATGCTAACACTAACCCTAACACTAAGTTAATGATAACCCAATCGCTAAACCTAACATTAATCCTAAAACTTAACTCTTAACTAACCTTAACCCTAACCTAAACTTAACCCTAACTGTAACCGTAAACTTCTCCTAAACATATTCTGAACACTAACACTAATCCTAACTCTAACATCATATCCTAACACTATCCTTAAACATAACTGTAACCCTAACCCAAACTTATAATGCTAAGACTAATCCTAACCCTAACCTTAAACCTAACCCTAACCTTTATGGTAACCCTAACTCTAACCATAACACTAAAACTAATCCTATCTCTATACTCTTACCTTAACCCTAATAGTAATGCTAAAACTAACCCTATCCCTAACTCTAATCCAACCATAAAAATAAACCTAATCCTAATACTAACCCTAACCTTAACCCGAACCGAACCGTAAACCTAAACCTAACCTTAATGTAACCGTAACTCGTAACCGAACCCTAACAATAAACCTAAACCTAACCTTAACATAACCATAAGTTTAACCCTAACCCTAACACAAAACCCTAACCCTAAACCTAACCATAAAACCTCACAGTAACCCTAACTCTTACCCTAACCCTAACGTAACCCAATGCTAACCCTAAACCTAACGCTAATCCTTTCTCTAAATTCTTACCCTAACGCTAAACCTAAGCTTAACCCTAACAGTAACCCTAAACCTAACCCTAACCTAACCCTGACACTAATTCTAAACCCTAACACTAATCCTAACTCTAACTTTAACGCAACCTGAACCCTAACTCTAACCCTAACACTAATCCTATCTCTAAACTCTTACCCTAACCTTAACCTTAACCAGAATCTATACTTAACCCTAATCATAATCCTAAACTAATCATAAACCTAATCCTAACCCTAACCATAAACCCTAAACCTAACCTAACCGAACCCGAATCTGAACCCTAAACATAACATTACCCTTAATGTAACACTAACCCACCCTTAACCCTAACACAAATCCCTACTCTAAATTCCTACCGTAACCCTAAGAGTGACCTTAACCCTACAGTAAACTTTAACCTAACCGGAAGTCTAAAATAATCCTAACATAACCTTAATGTAAACCTAACCTTAACCCAAACCCTAAGCCTAACACAACCCATATCTTAAACCATAAAACTAATTCTAAACCTAACGTTAACTGGAACACTTTACCCTAACCTATACCTTAACACTAAACAGTAAACCTAATCTTAATTCTTACCCAAACCTTAAATTTTACACTAAGAAAATAATATCCTTAAACCCTGACTCTAAACCTAACTCAAACCTAATTGAACTCTAAAACTAAATCTAAACCTACCCTAACCCTAAATATTACCCAATCTTTAAACATAACCCTAACACTAACACTAACTCTGATTCTAAACCTAAATCTATACCTAATCCTAACCCTAATTCTAAACCATAACCCTAAATTTTACACTAAGAATAACGCTAAACATAACACCAAACCTTAAGCTTAATGCTAAACGTAAAGCTGATCTGAACCCTAAAAGTAACCCTAACACAAACCCTAACCCTAATTCTAACACTAACCTTAACGTAACCCATACACTAACCCTAAAACAAACACTAATCCTAACTCTAAACTCTTACCCCAGCCCTAAACCTAACCTGAATCCTAACACTACTCCTAACCCTAACTCTAACAGTAAATTCTAACACTAACCCTAACATTAAACCCTAACTCTAACCCTTACACTAACCTAATCTAAAACCTAACCCTAACACTAAGCCTAATCCTAACCCTAACTCTAACATAACGGCTAGCCTTAACCCTAAACCTAAACCCTAACCCTAATTCTAACTCTAACCCGAACACTAACACTGTCCCAAACCCTAATCCTAACCATAACACTAATCCTAACCCTAACCCTAAAATTTTCCCTAACCCTAATTTAACCCTAACCCAATCCCTAACTCTAACACTAATCCTAACTCTTAAATCTTACCCTAACCCTAACCTTAACATTAACCGTAACCTAAATTTAACCCTAATCATAACCCTAAAAAATCCTAATGCTATTTCGAATCCTAACTCTAACATCATATCCTAACACTAATACTAAACCCGAAACATAACCCAAACCATAACAATAAATCTAACCGTAACACTAACTATGACCCTAAACCTAAACCTACCCCTAACCATGAACTTAACCCTAACCCTAACACTAACCTACTACTATTTTAACTATAAACTCTTACCCTAACCCTAAACCTAACCTTAACCCTAAGAGTAACGCTAACATTAACCTTAACTCTAACACTAACTCTACCCCTAATCCTAACACTAAACCAGTACCTTACCAAACTCTAACCCTAACCACAACCCTAGACTTAACGTAACCATAACCCTCACACTAAACTCTAAAACTAACCCTTACCCTAACCCTAATCCTAACCTTAACGTAACCCTAACCCTAACTCTAATACTAACAGTAATCCTAAATCTAAATTTTTACCCTAAACATAACCCTAAGCCCAACCGTAACTGTAACGTAACCCTAACTCTAACACTAACAATAACACTAATTCTAACTATAATCTCTTAACCTAAACCTAACCCTAGCCCTAATGCTAAATTTTACACTAACAACCCTTACTTTAAATTCTGACTCCAAACATAACCCCAACCATAACTTAACTCTAAAAGTAACTCTAAACCTAAGCCTAACCCTATCCCTAACACTAACCCTAACCCTAACTTAACCGTAACCCAATCCCTAACACTAAAATTAATCC